>NW_024882077.1:0-436996 GCF_019059575.1 Amphibalanus amphitrite
AGTATGATGCACGACAACACGATGTATGATGATTTAGCAGAGACGCGGGCAGTCGCAGCACTCGGGCATCTCTCGTATTTCTCCCGTCGCTCCCGACACCCCTGCTCAACTGGAGGGACGAGCGACGGCGGCATGCCGACCACATGTTCGCGACCCGGCCCCACAGACTAGTGCCCCTCTGCGGCGTCCAGTCGACGCAGCGAGGCGACCCGTACAAGGATGGGATATAGACAAGGTGACTGTCATCAGTGCCAATGAATGACTGCAATGTCGGCAAGGGGCTGATGCTCGGTGCTGGAACATTAGGGAAAGTGTAATGAATAGGAAACGGCATCTGAATCTGCTGCCCAGCGCGGTATGTGGATGTTATACAGCTACTATGTTTCCCTACAGATGGTATCTGAATAGGAGTAGGAGATGGAAACGTGTTGTTGGCGTGGATCGGAAGAAGGAACATTCGAGAACTCTTGCTATTCACCATCAATGGCCTATCATCTGAATGCAAAATACATGAAGTTATGTGGCAGCGGACCTGGGCACCAATAGGATAAAACAGCGCTTGCAACGTTTTTTTTAAGATAGGCTATACATTGGAGCGATGAGTAGGCACCCTATCCCTCAATCAGCATACCTACCAACTACGCTTGAGCACATGCTAAGCTAACAAGTATAATGACCGCGAGTGAACAATTGAGCTCCACCGTCCACGAAAATCTAAGAGATTGCACGCCAGCTTCTAGTAACGTCTCCCGGTGACGAGCAGACTCGACACTAATAATATGCTAGATTTGGACTATTGCAAATCATGACACTCCCATGCGGCGTGTGGCATAAATGCGCCATAGTCAACACGCCATGCTGCGCGGATTGCTGACAGCGTGGAACAGGCCATGACCCTGAATGTGAATAAATTACCTGTTTAGGTAGGTATTCCTTCTAAATAGACCTTTTTACGGCCAAATAAAGACAAAGTGTGCACATTTTAGTAGTAATGCAACCGATATCGACAGTTCGCCAGAGACAGACTGACCCGTACTGTCGGAATCACCTGCACTATTGCTGAAATGAAACTGCGGCATAAATTGGGCGTAAAGAAGGTGAGGGTATTCGGGCCGCATCCAAACTACTGTTTACTTAACCCCTTATCTAATATCTGGACGCTCGTTGAAAGTACGAGCATAGACCTCTTACTACCTTCTCAGCTGCCTACGGCGCTGCCGTATGCGCACTGCGCGATTATGGGCTATGCTCCGGGGCAGCTCTCACTGCTACTGCAGTGAAAAGTGGGGGCTCGTAAGCTCGTCAAACTTGCACTAGTAGAAAGTACCGCGATCCAGCGCTGTCCGCTACACACACCCTTGGCTGACACCGTGTAGTAAATTTACATGCAGCGTAACTTATGTCACTGGACCTACCTATCATATCCGAAAACACAGTGCAACGGTGCAATTGCACAGTGCAAGGCAATGTACTCGGGTATCACATCCGATTCTTGAAACTAGTCATGCAATGCACAGACCTCAAACCACCGTTTACATTGACTCATGTTACTGGCAGACAGGTTTTGCGGTGAGTGTCGCTACCCACGACACCATCACCGCCGCCATAATATTGACATTAGCGCGTTACGACATTGTATCGCGTCACATGTCGCGCTCGCTCGGCAAGTCTGGAAGCGAAAGTTGCTGGGTGCTCGCTGGCGCGTGGCCATCCGAACGGCATCGGTGTGCGGCGCCGATCTGGGCGCGGCGGAGCTGGTGATTTCGCCGGAGCTGCTGTACCGTGGACGGAGAGCGGATCTCCTCTCCCGTCGTCAGCAGTACGCCGCTCCGGCAGTCAGTCGCGCGAACCTGCACAGTCTGCCGTGCTCAGGGCGTGCTGGAAACAGTGTGAGCTGATGGAGCTGCGTGGGTCGCGTCTGACACTGGTGCTGCTTCTAGTGAGTATCGTGTGCTGTGAGAGAGTCCCGGAGCCGGCTGACACCGGAGGGGCTAGAAGAGAGACCCGCCACGCCCCCCTGCCGCCCTGGCGACGGCCACACCCGCCGCCGCCGCCGCCGCCGCCGCGGCCTGGCCAGCGTGGCCTCCAGCCGAGACCTGAAGAGACGGCGGCGCTGCATCCGCGACATCCGCTGAGGCTCTACAGCCACCGCGACGGACCCCACGTGCACCCGGCACCCAGACCGGGACCGCCGCACGGGCAGGACTTCCAGCTGGGACCGCCGCACGGGCTGGATTTCCAGCTGGGACCGCCGAAAGGGCCGGACTTTCGACCGGGACCGCCGAAAGGGCAGGACTTCCAGCCCGGACCGCCGCACGGACCGGACTTCCAGCTGGTACCGCCGAAAGGGCAGGACTTTCGACCGGGACCGCCCCACGACGGGCCGGATTTCCGACCCGGACCGCCCTCCAGGCCGGAATTTGGACCGGGACCGCCACTCTCGTCGGACATTCGGCCCGAGCGGCCACATTACGAGAAGTTCCGATCGGAACCGCCACACGGACAGGAACCCGGGCCGAGTTTGCAGCAGCAAGACGAGTTCAGTTTCGGTTTCGGTGATTCTAGCCTGTCTCAACAGCAGCGCGATGAATATCCGGGATCGCCTCAGCCGGACTTTCATTCAGAGCGTGAGTACATTACTTTGTATGCCTCCCTGTATTCTCGCTGGTCAAACGTGAGTTGGCTTTTTATTCATCCCCACATCATTTTCATTATGCGTCATGGTAGGCTAATCATTTTGTTCCCTTTTGTTGCTACCCCATGGCGCCGTCAATGTATATTTGTCCTGAATACGGCTATGGTGAATAAGCGATTATTAATTGTAACAATTTGTCATCTTTTATGCATTTTCCATTGCCGGAAAAGCACTTGTAAATATAATACCACATAAGGCGTTCTCTTCTCATCCCCTCCCCCGCCGCCCCCCAGTTCCACTAACACATGATAGCCCTCTTTTACTAATTTATTTTTTATTTTTTGTTGCACACTTTCATTGCGCCATTGGTACAGACATCACCGGTACGAGACGCAGCGGGAAGAAGCTATATAATGACCTGAGGTCAGTGGGTTAGCCTCCAGAGAAAAAATGAAATTGCTGTTCAGAAGCAAAAATGCATTGTGTTAAAAAAATGGCCAAAATTTTGGTTTTATTTTTTAACCGAATCGCAAAAAGAATCGTTCAATAACTTTTTGGGTGAGTCAGACGTGAATCATTCCCTTTTCTGTTTTTTTCTTTGAATCGAAAGGAATCGATTCACCAATTTTTTAAAGGAATCAAACGATGGTTGAATCGAATAAAATCAAATGAATAAATGATTGAATCGACCCAAAAAGGTGAATCAATAACCAGTCTGCTTTGACCTGACCTTTACCTGCAAGGTCAGCGCTCGAAGTTGATCCCACCCAAACAAAAAGTATATTTTTCGACGCGCCTGATCATTACGATCACAATGGCGCTACAATCGCGGCTTTTCAACCTTCTTTGCGAAGTTATTTCATTTCATCTCATTTATTTCATTTATTTCATTTATTTCTTTATCACCAACCGTTACCCCAATGACATATGAAATCAGCTCAGTCCCAAAAACTGATCTATTACCTTGGGCACTTGACCTGAACTCAGAGGTCACCGATTGACTTTGGGATATTAACCCTCGCCGGCACAGGGGGTTGATGCAACCCCCCCCCCCCTAAGGTTTTTCGCGAATAACTCGCGTAAAAAGCGGCCGATCGCGACGAAACTTTCAATACCCTCGCATTGATCAATTTTAGACCTACCCTGAAAACTTCATGACCCTGACCCCAATGACCTTTGACCTGTGACCTCTTTTCCGAGACCATGTTTGGCCGGAATCGCGATTCGACGTATGTCGGCTAACATTAGCCGCGCGTTTGCAAGCTTTTTGTGGTTTCAAACGTTCAAACATGTGATTTGATGTCGCTCCCATACATTAGGGTGGGTGTCAAGGTCACCTGAAGGTCAGGTCAGGTCATTGACCTTTGGTGACCTCGGGTGACCTCGGTTCACTTTTTCGAGTTTTACATGTTTCTAGGCTAGTTTTTGGAGCTGAATTCGAATTTGGCAACCATTTGAACATTTACGAAGTAGTTTTGGTGCCTTCGTAACATGTTACGAAGCTGTCAGAGGCAGTTGACACGTATTACGAATACTCGTCACAACCCCTACCGGTTGACCTGACCTGACCTGACCCGACCTGGTCTAAATGCTTAAAGACATCATCTCTGAACAAAACTAACACGATATTCGTGATCAGCACCCCGGAAAACCACATAACAGCCACAATTTACGACTTTCTAACAGGTCCCGATTTTCCCGGTTTTCGGGTCATTGACCTGACCTGGAAGGTCACCCGATGACCTAGGACCTTAAAATTGGGTATCATCGGCTTCTTCTCGTGACGGGCAACACGCTCGTTTTTTCCGCGAAGCTCTAGCTCGATCAGGGGCCAAACGCGAGGGGGGGTCGTACCAACCCCCCCCCCCTTGTGCCGTCGAAGGACGCAAAATGGCCTGTGCCGGCGAGGGTTAAACCGAGTAGCTTCTTCTCGCTGCGTCTCGTACCGGTGATATCTGTACCATGACATATGTAACATGTAATACCTACGAGTACTCGGTACTCCATGCACAGTGTCCATGGTGATGCCGAGCATCACTGGTAAAACTGGTAAAACTGGTACAACTGGTAAAACATGCTCCTGTCCACAGCGAAGAGCGGGTGTCGCATCAATGGAAAGATGTACGCACCCGGGCAGAGTTGGCACCTCGCCAACTGTCGACGGGGTACTTGCGTCAAGTTTGGTCACAACTACTACGTTTCAGAAGATAGGTAAGTGATATACAGACAAGGATTTTGTCACAGCCCGCAGAGCACAGATTTAATAGTAGTCTGCCTCCTCGGTCAACTGTAAAATACCGTACCTATGTCTCAGAACCGCTCCGCCGTACTTACCCATGCAAAGCTATGCGACGCTCCCTCCCGAGCTTTCAAATCTTCATGAGTCATCAAGCGGTAAAACCAACACTCTGTTCACGATATACATATGTCCGGTTGACCAGCCCCGAGTGAATGAGAGAAGGGCTAAGTTGAATGCATGTGTTGTGTATATGACTGTGTGTTTGTCCAGCATGGATACGAGAAAGAGGGAGGGAGAGAGAGAGGGAGAGGGAGAGAAAGAGAAAGAGAGAGAAAGAGAGATAGAGAGAGAGAGAGAAAGAGAGAGAGAGAGAGAGAGAGTGAGAGAGAGAGAGAGAGAGAGAGAGAGAGAGAGAGAGAGAGAGAGAGAGAGAGAGAGAGAGAGAGAGAGAGAGAGAGAGAGAGAAAGACAGAGACAGAGACAGAGAGACAGAGAGCGAGAGGATTTTACCGTAGTCTCTATGTGTTTTATATTATGTTAAAATCGGTTTCACAAACGCAGTGCCATCTAAATATCACGATTATGTTCCAGGTGCTCGGTGAAATACCACAACGCCAACTACGCTTGTGTGATTTACCAGGACAAAGACCGGCCGTATCCGGACTGTTGTCCGTACTACCGCTGCAATCCGGAGAATTAAGTACCGTGGTAACGGATAATTAGTTTTCCACTGGGTGTAACACTGTTGTTGTCCGTAAAACCGCTGTATTCCGGAGAACTAAACGTGACGGCTAACTAGTGCTCCTCTGGGTGTAACACTGCTGTCCGTACTACCGCTAGCCGCTAGTATCTGGAGATCTGAATGCTGCAGTTGCGGCTAACTAGTCTCCTCCGGGTGTAACGTTGTGTTGTCCGTAAAACCGCTGTATTCCGGAGAACTAAACGTGACGGCTAACTAGTGCTCCTCTGGGTGCATAACACTCTCTTTTGTTATGGAGGTGTCACTGTACTGATGCAATGACATCAAAGGTAGCACTACGACAGTGAACTGTTCTGCAGCGATTACCTGGTGTCCTGGTTTTATGGATGTGTGGAATGTGTCAGGCGCTAGGGGCTGTGATTCATGTATGGAAGTTGGGAATGTTTACCTGCTCTCCCATGATTCAGGAGGTCACAGTGGGTCATTTTATGTGTGCATTTGTACATTGTGTGTGTGTTGAAACAGCAAAATCACCTAAATATAATATGTGATTCATGTGTTCTATATATAATTCCTTCATTTTCATTCAACCTTCGCCCGGGCAGCTCGGGGCCTTTTTGGCCACACTCTCCAGTTTTTTTTTTCAATTGTAAATAAACAGCGAGCACCGTTTAGTTTGGTATAGTTTATCATGTAGCAATTTTGCACCGTGTGTACATTTTTTAACCCCAGGTCACCGAAAGTCAGGTCACCAAGATACGTTTAGTAAACATGCCTCTAAAACATGCGATCCTGTCATTCCTACAGCTTCTCTTCTAGAACTTTGAAACTCAGTGAATTGCATAATTGACTAATCTCATTAATGTGCATACCTATCTCCGATTTTTCACGCTGTGACCCGGAGTCAGGTCAGATCTGTGAGTGTGACATCGCCACTGTAAAGGCCTGGCTACACAATGCGTTTTCTGCGTTTGCTTTTGCGGGTTGGTGGGTTTTGAAAATAATATCGTTCTAGAAAAAAATGATAATACGTTTTTGTTATAAGTTGTTTATATAAAATTTTAGTTAACCCGCGCACCGACGGGGGTCTGCGCCAACTTCGTACCGACGGGGGGGGGGGCGGATGACCGCCCCCCCCTGAGATCTCGAGAACGAAGCAAGATAGCGACAAGCGGTAAACGGCATCGGATACGCACGGCCAAGATCTACAATTTTTACTAAGGTCATTTTCAGGTCAGGTCAAAGATGACGTCACAGGGGTCGAAAAAGTCAAAATGGCGGCGCTAGATATGGAGAGAGTTTTTCTCGAATAACTTTCGAACTAGTCAAGATAGGAACAAACTAAGGGCATCATCGTGATCCTCTCGTCAATCCGCATCGAATGATATACAGGGTGTCTCAAAAGTTCGTTCACAGGTACAGGGACCCGCAATTGCTACTGTACACATATATTACCAATTTAGAATTGCGCTATTATTTGCTAAGTGCTGGCCATTGGAGAAAGGAAATGTAGTGCAAAGTATGGAGGAATAACACATGTTTGCTCCTAGGACTTATGTTTTGTATAATTCCTCTTACCGCAACAGATATTCTTCCAAAACTACAATCGTGCTATTTTTCCGCGCCGGTTGCCTCCCCAGAGCCCGTCCTTGGTATCGCCTATAGCTTCCGTTCCCGCTACGTGAATGAAAGTCACGTGACTACTACGGGTTTGCGCTCAGTACTAACACACCTAGCCCGAGGGCCGGTCCGTAGCGGGGAGGGGTAGAACGCCAGAGCTCCAGCGCAGTGGGGGTGGTGGTGGCCCGTATCATAAAGAGGCAACCGTAAGCAGAACTACAATTGCCGCAGTATAAGATTATGATCAAGTTTTCTTTAGATGTATTGATTGACAAGAAATTGCAATGCTTATCCGATATAATAAAACGGTGTCCAAGGCCTTGGAAGAACTATAAAACATTTTCAGCAACGTATAGATTTCTGATACAGGCCATGACCTTTCACCTTGCCTCCGGGGAGGACCGCTGAGGAAGCCACATACCGAACGAATCGAGGCCTCGCAGCGCGGCGGCAGAGGAGGTGGATAAACCATCGCCAGATCTTTCGGTTACTTATGTTTCCAGAAGAAGGAGGGGGGGGGGGGGGGTGGAGGGTGAGGGCTGTTTTCAACCCACTCACCAATCCTTTCCTTATTAACTTATAGCTTACCGAAAAAATGCAACACAATGGTGGCCGTCACGAGATGCAGCGAAGAGTGCCTCATCCACACCGGTTTTGAGTAAACTTTAGGCATTGGAATTCAGGCCAGTGATCCTGAAGCATTATTTTATTTTTGTCGTGCATAAGCTGGGATGACGTGGTTCAAGTTAATTGCGAAGAAACGGTTTTAGTTTCAGAACATTTATGAGGCTAGTCGCGCCAAATACACCTTTTTGCACCTCAAATAGGCATCTTTTCATTCAATTTCGGCGAACTGCATTCAATTTTAGCGATCTCTCATTTGCTTCGAATAGGGGCATTTTGTTTCGTCATATGGGCTCTACTTTGGCATCGGGCACACCACATCGATATCAGTCATAATTTCGGCAAGGGGCATTCAACTTCGACAAGGCCTTACGTATTTAGACGATAGACATGGATTTAAACACGAGACATTCAATCTCGTCATTTTACAATTAAAATCGACATCACTCATTTGATTTAGACATTGCTTATTTAAAAATCGTTAATTAGGCAGTTTATGAAAAATAAAGAAAAAAGACCTGCTGGATGCTGGTCGTCCCAGTCACTCCTAATCATGCTGTTCAGAACCTTATGTAAATAAATTTTGCTTACAGCACGGGTGGTAAATTCACTCTCACTCCATCTGCATCCTTATCCATCTGAATCCTTATCATGCTTCGTTGTTCCCTGCTGATGGTCACCCATTGCACGCATGCAGGATCGCTCCGACAAAACGCCCGTCCCTATACGTCTTGAGCGGCTGTAAGCGGTGGCGTGTTTAATTGCAGCGGGCCCGTCGAATGTCGAACGGGTCCCTGAATGCTTCAATGATTCTACACCGGCCCTCGGCGCACACCGACCTGTTCTGACGACGTGGCATGACTTGAATGCCGCCGCCCTTCATCAGACTCCGCATCGTTTGTTTGTTTGTTTTGTTGGGTTAGGGCGCGGTAGGCCCTTTCGGTCCAATGAGACAATTGCAGAGCCGGGAGGTACACCTTTTTTCAATCCGAATCGGCATCCGTTCATTCAAATACGGCAGCGGGCACCTTATCTGGACAGGCACTCCAATAATTCGACACTGGAGCACACATTTCGACACGTTTCACGAATTTAGACTAGCATCTGTTGATATTCGACCAGGGTCATTGAACAACAGCAGGGGCATTTAATATCGACAAAGGGCATTCTGTTTTGTCATATTGCATTTTACGTCGGCAGCTTGCAGCCAAGCTAGACAATGGTCAATTTATCTCATCAGTGAATTAAGCAACCCTTATCTTTTTGGAAAGGCATTTTAAGAATGTGTGTTAAAATGTACCACGGTACTGTAAAGAGACACTCAATATGGGCGCTTGGTTGCTAAGTAACCACACCTTTTTCAATCCGAATCGGCAACCGTTCATTCGAATACGGCAACGGGCACCTAATTTCGTCAGTCGCTCTGGAACCTTAACACCGGTTCGTCCCTAACATCAACCGCTTCCGGCACACAAGCTGACCTCATTCGAGGTCACCATCCTTGCGTCACTCTGTGACAATGTGGAAGCACTGGCGAATCCAAAGGGCGACGGGGGTCATTCGGGGCCACGCTCCAGGCGAATCCAAAGGTTGATGGGGGTCATTCGGGGCCTCGATCCTTTCAACGCATCTAAAGTTGACAATGTTTTAGCCGTATTTCTTGCATGAAAAACAAAAATATTGATTTTTTCATTTGTGTCGATCTGTCGACACATTGTGAGTGGCGCTGAACGCCAGCGCGGATGGCTCAGGTCTGCCGAGATGGGAATGGGCGTGTCACCGGAGAGCGGCAACAATCTTTGCAGGACGGCGGTTTTGTCAGTCATGGTCAACTGTATTTCTGGACAAAAAACTGCCCTCTGGAAAGGTGGAAACCCTACGGACTGACCCATTGATCGCTTTGGCTGCATATCCGTAGCGAGACAGTTTTATACCGGCGCCTTGTCAGCCGCCGCAGCTCACCAGTCACTGGTAGACACCCAAATGCTTCCTCCGCATGATCCTCTCATCTCACGACTCTGACATGGCTTGCTAGCCTATACTCACCCTCCATTCACAGAAGAAAAAAAAATGTTTAGACCTTAAAACTGCGGCCTTGGCGTATTTTGTGTTCCATTACACAAGGGAAGTCTAACAAAAGGATGAAATGCCATAAAAATTCAAGTGGTAAGCATTGGAAACACATCAATATACAAAATGTGGTATGAAATTTGCTTGATTTTGCTTGTTATAACGGCAACGAAACTGAATGACCATTGCCATTGTAAAATGAAATTTGCTTTTTTCCAATGCCCGATGTCACAGTCCTATGCCGTGTGCCGAAATTCATTGGCCAGTGTCGAAACCACGCTCAGTGTCGAAATTAAATGCCGCATGTCACGCCCCTGCACTATGCCGAGTTTGGAGCGTGGTTTGTCGAAAGCGCACTCCGGCTGACGTTCCTAATGCAGATCTGCCGAAACTAACTGACCGGATGCCGATTCGGATTGAAAAAAGGTGTAGGAAGTTGGGGGAGACATTGGTCTGGGCAGGCACCCTAGAGTCACCGGGGCGCAAATTTACAAACTGTATACACGTCTTCGGAGACCGAGCCGTGACGTCATGCCAAATGGGCGGAGTGAAAGGCTGTAGCGGCGCTTGGCAGGTGACGTCAAGTGCAGGGGCGGAGCGGAAGACTCGCGGATCGTGGAGCTTACCTACTCGATGAGAAATTGTAATGTTGTGTTGAATATTTACAACTAGCTAAAACCCCTGATCTTGTTTGGGAAAATAGTTCATCCGAAAGACCAAGTTATACTTACGAAATACGATAGCATAATTGTTAAACACAAAAGCCACCAATGGACTCAGGAAGACCTGCCGAATCGAATGATATGCGACATAACCTCTTTTGACCAACTTCGTGACCTGGGGGTGCTGACCTGACCTTGACCTGAGGTCAACACCCTAAAATGACCTGACCCTAACAAAAAGTATATCATTCGACGCGCCTGAGCGGGGCGAACACGATGCTGCCAAAATCGCGGCTCTGCGGCCGTTTTTTGCGAAGTTATTCACCAAAAACTGAACCGTACCCTGGGGCACTTGACCTGACCTCAGAGGTCACCGGTTGACCTAGGACCTTAAAATCGGGTACCAATCTCTGCGTCTCGTAACGGCGCACACGCTCGTTTTTTCCGCGACGCGCTAGCTCCACCAGGGGCGAAACGACGAGGGGGGTCGTACCCACCCCCCCCCCCCCTCGGCCGGCGCGTATGTAAAAAACCAATAGGTCCGGCGAGGGTTAACTCCAAGGCACCAAAGAATCGTCGCAATCCTTCGCTTTGCCGCGATTTATTGGTGAAAAACAGGGGGCGCGGTCTACTTACCTCTACTTATATGTGTGGTGGGTGAGGGCTAATATTCATTTTATCTGTGTTATTAATATGCAACAATTTCTACATGAACTGAGACCAGTCCATATGGGTATGTTTTTCTCACGGACAATGACAATATAAAAACAATGCGAATAAAACCAAACGTTTCGGACAACAACGTGCCTTCGTCAGTGGAGAAAAATAAGTGTATAGGTTTAACATCGATGAGAACTATATGCGGCACCGTCTCGGTCTGGCCAGCCGGGTTGCCGATAAAATACACAAATGTTTATAAGCTTCCAAGATGTGCTTAAAAAAACTGCTTAAAATATATCTAAAAAAACAAAAGTAACTACTTCATCGATTTTATCGAAAGAAAACATGTATGCCTAATTACTTATTTCTTGCCACTGACGGAGGCACTGTTTTGTGCGAAAAGTCTGTTTTATTCGTATTGTTATTGTATTGTCATGCCCTGTGAGAAAAAAGGATAACTCTTCAGTTAGTAACCATAACAGCGAAACGGCTTAATGTAACACAATTCACTGTGTATACGAAACCTATAAGTCCCTAAAAATAATCCTATTTACAACTTTTAAAAAGATACAGCTTATACAGCTTAGGCATATAATTTTTTTCTGCATTAAGATAATATTCATTTATCTCCACAGAATATGGTAAATTAGTGCTGCTGAAGTTCGCTTTCGAAGCGTCTCCTCCAGGCATTCCACAGCTCTCGTGCCATTTTGGATCACGGAACATGGCTGGGCGCAGGACAGGCCGTCTGCGAGCTTGGACGGACCACGTGACCACCTCCTCCCCTCCCCCTCACTCCCGTCCCCTTCCCTAGCAGGGCGTCCGATCTAATCGCGCCCCAGGCAGTCGGCTCGGTCCGACCCTCCCCTGGTCGAGCCACGGCCCGGTGCCGCCTGAATTTGTGCCGGGTGCAAAACTGGAGCAGTAACTAGCGCCGGAACTAGTAGTCAGCACGACCATCGTCAGATGGCAGGAGTAAATGGAATAAGCGGTTCCAGGTTTCAGAAGGAATGGGGCAGGAAAAAGCGCTGAAAGCAATGTTTTGCTGATATAGCCATAAAAAGTTCACTGAATTAGGAGAGCAGCACATCAGTTTAAAGCCCTTCAGATGGTGGTTTTAATAAGCACACAATTATTTCCCAATTCGCCTCCAACGGTGTCACAGGCAAAGAATACGCTGAAATACTAGTGTGTACAGAAGCAACTGCGGGTCCCTGTACCAGCCATGCTTTTTTGTCAATAATTTTGAATCAACAAGAAATTAACAGTCGAAATTTTGCATGGGCATTGGTGACAACCTTCCTCAAGCAGTCTCATTGTTTTCAAGTGCATTCGACCCTTCATGAGCTCACAAAAGGGTTCACCTCTGACCATGGGTCAGGCACGAAAATGTAGGTTGCAAAGTCGGGTATGTTGTGAAACTCTCTGTTTCAGGATTAATGGGAATGGTTAAGTCGGAAATGACACATGGCTAAGTGTCGGCGAGGATGAGTGCAACATAATGATCATCTCATAAAAACGGTGGCTAAAATTTTTGAAGGACGAAACCATGCGAGACTAACGGCGTTTTGAACGACCCTCGCACGACAGCAGACTCGTGTTCCGGAAAGCAGCTGAAAATGCGGTCATAACTATTGAAAACTGGCAAGAAGGTCACAGACAGAGGTTACCCATTTTCAAAAAGTGCAGGTCATCGTAAAATAAAGACAAATTATAATTTCAAATTGTTTATAATATCTATAACGCTAATTTTTGGGGACAATAACACAAAAATCGTCAATGCCAAGGACACCTGACCCTCCAAAAGTGTCAGTTATTGTAAAATTTTATCTAACGAAGTTTCGAGAGGCAGATCTGCAGCGAATAATTTTCTTTTAAACACAAAATCCCGATAAAACCACACGATGGACAGTTTTGGGCCGTTTACAAAGCAGAACATCTCCCGAGGAAAACACTCCGCAACCGAGCGAAGGTCTTGGCATGGGGAATGACGAGCGCTTGGAATTTGCAAAATTTGCACAATGTGTCTGAGAAACAGACGTCCGACACATTCTGCTACCATATGATGCGAAAAATTTACTCCTGGCACTTCCCGTTTGTTCAGGACTGGGGTCGTTTTGAAAAGGAAAATGGCGCTTGGGATGTCGGCGCCAGTCATTCATGAAGGAGTTAGCGCCAGAGAATGCATACAAAATACTCAAGAATGGTGTCGATGCAAGCTGTCGGCTTTCAGGGAAAATCAGATGTTGCCGGGGAGGTAGTCAAAACTAAATCCGACGCAGAAACTGCAGGGGATTCCCCTGCAAGAGCTTGAAAGCTGGTAACCTTTTATCAGCCTCCGGCAGCTGACGGAGCAACAAAAATTGGTATGGGCAAATATTTTTGGAGATACCAGGGCCTCCTCTAAGGATTTTTCACTGGGTGGGCAAAATTTTTCGCCGCTCCCCTGCCCAAGGGCAGATCCAGTCACTTGTTTTGGGGTGCAACCATTTTCACCTGCGACTGGGGGGGGCGGGTTAAGGCCTATGTCACTTTCACAGTCAACCAACTGTGCCATTTATAGTTTAACGTTTGTTGTGTGTGATATGGTATTTCGTGTGTATTTCACCTTATAGGTATGCCTATTGTTTACATTAGTGATATCAATAACGGAAAATCAGGATACCGATACCAAACCAAATGCCAACCAAAACCATGAAAAATACCGAAACCAAACCAACTTGGGAACATGAGGGAAATACCAACTTTTTACCGAATTCGTATCCTCTTATACATTAGCCGGATTCGTAATACCAACAAAATACCAACAACATTAGGATCAAAATACCAAATACCAAGTTGGTATCAGTTTGGTATCGGTATACCAAAAAGTTGGTGTCCGATTGACATCTCTAGTCTACATACATTTAAAATTTTAAGAAGACTGCAAAAGTGCAGAGTTAAACTTACTATGATCGCTCCTTGAACCAGAAATCGAATAGGTAGGTGAGGCTCGCTGCCTCTTTTTAGGAGGCATGGTCAGCTTACTCTTGACGCGTCCTCTTGATCTAAATACGGCTTTTATTGACCTTAATCTACTTGTAATACATCCTTGGCCTTGTAGCGCGCTACCCTGCTGGTCCATGCCGGTCTTTGAGGGTCCCACACTGACCTCTGAGGCCCCATGCTGGCCTGTAAAGGCCCATATTAGCCTCTGAGGGCCCCGCACTGGATTCTGAAGACCCGATGCCGGCCTTTAACCATCCCCTGTATTGGTGTTTTTCCAGCCGCGAACGTAGGTACTCGTATAGGGGGGGGGGGCGTTGGACCTCCCTTGCCGTTTCGCCCCTGATCGAGCTAGAGCTTCGCGGAAAAAAAAAACAAGCGTGCTGCCCGTGACGAGAGGAAGCCGATGATACCCAATTTTAACCCTCGCCGGCACAGGCCATTGCGTCCTTCGGCGGCACGATCCCCCTTCCCTCGCGTTTGGCCCCTGATCAAGCTAGAGCTTCACGGAAAAAACGAGCGTGTTGCCCGTTACGAGAGGAAGCCGATGATACCCAATTTTAAGGTCCTAGGTTTGTTTGTTTGTTTGTTTATTCAGTATATTGCCAACGGGATAAGGCCTCCCACTAAAAGGCAAAGCCATCCGTATAAAACAATAAATACAAGTCGTAAACAGGATATTACACCACACGCATGATCACACTTTTCATCACCACGGACCTACTGTCATGAAAAAGGTCAACATGGGGACATCGAGCTATAAAATCATTGGCAAGTCGGGGCAGTCGGCAAAACATCCCGTTCTTGACTGAATTTACCCTGGCGACAGGTTCGAAGAAGCTGGCCCGGTAGCGAGTAGTTCTTGATGGCACACGAATGGAAAAACAACTTAAAAGGTACATGGAGTCACATCTGCTTTTAATAATACTATATAACAGAGTAATGTCATGCTGTAGCCTGCGAGATGTGAGTGATGGCAGCTTAAACAGCGCTAGCAGTCCGTCATATGAGAGGTCAGATGACATCCTTCTGTTCGCAGTGCGGTGAACAAGCCATAACAGGAACTTATGTTGTACACGCTCTATCCTGTCCAGATGTGTTTTTGCCGCGCCTGACCAGATCTGGGATCCAAATTCTGAGACAGAACGGACGTTAGCAAAGTATGCGGCCATGACGGCCCCTTCGTTCAACTGCCCATTCTTTCCATGACAAAACTGAAACGATTGCATGAGCACACCCAAAGCACGGCGAGCCTTAGAAACGATGAAATCGACGTGTGCGTTGAAGGACAGTTAACTGTCTAAACTCTAAAAGCACACCAAGGTCGCGCATTGTGTCTACTTTTTCTAAAACTGTTCCATCGACGGTGTATACATATCGCACAGGGTTTCGTTTAAGCGTGACCGACATGGTTTTGCACTTTGATGCATTAAGAGACAGTTTCCATGTTTCGGCCCAATCTGAGATACGGTTCAGGTCATCCTGGAGAAGGATGCAGTCGTTGTGCGACCGCACATGTCTAGGTCATCGGGTGACCTTCCAGGTCAGGTCAATGACCCGAAAACCGGGAAAATCGGGACCTGTTAGAAAGTCGTAAAGTGTGGCTGTTATGTGGTTTTCCGGGGTGCTGATCACGAATATCGTGTTAGTTTTGATCAGAGATGTGATGTCTTTAAGCATTTAGACCAGGTCGGGTCAGGTCAGGTCAGGTCAACCGGTAGGGGTTGTGACGTGTATTCGTAATACGTGTCAACCGCCTCTGACAGCTTCGTAACATGTTACGAAGGCACCAAAACTACTTCGTAAATGTTCAAATGGTTGCTAAATTCGAATTCAGCTAAAAAACTAGCCTAGAACATGAAAAACTCGAAAAAGTGAACCGAGGTCACCCGAGGTCACCAAAGGTCAGTGACGTGACCTGACCTTCAGGTGACCTTGACACCCACCCTTATGTACACTGTAAACCAAATCTACAAGTTGGCTCCTTGTTACAAGTTTGGTTCCAATTCGCATAGGCGTCACCTTGTCGATACCTTGTCGATTCACCAACCACAGGCTTGTTTGCCAACAAACTAACGGTTTGTCTACAAGTTTGGTTCCAATTCGCATAGGCGTCACCTTGTCGATACCTTGTCGATTCACCAACCCCAGGCTTGTTGGCCAACAAACTAACAGTTTGTCTACAAGTTTGGTTCCAATTCGCATAGGCGTCACCTTGTTGAGTACTAGTTTGGGCCTTGTGGACCTACCAACTTCTGGATAGGCATAGTCGTTTCCTTGTCGGTTCACCAACCCCTGGTTTGTTGATGAACTAGCCTTTGACTGGGCATTGCTAGCTTACGAATTGTCAACAAGTAAGTGTACTAACGCTCTGTTCGAACTTGTTCTTCCTTACAATCGCTTTGTTTGCGTTGATAACCTTAAGAACTTACGATTCGCGTTCGTTTCCAATTGCCACGATACTGAATCAGGAAATATTTTCGATACGGACAGGTTATTTTTTGGCTGCAAGTGGTGCACAAAACCATGACTGGCATCAGTTATTGCTCAAAGGCTTGCGCTGACAAGAAACGAAAAACTGATGGGTTATATAATCAATGAATGCATACACCACATCCATTCGGAAGTTTCTGGAATCATTAGTATTTATTACGGTCACGTAATTAATACTATTGACTGGAGACAATTCCGAGTGCATACCTATTTTCGAATGGATGTGGTAAATGCATGAGGTAGGTATACCCAGTAGGTATACCTATCGTGCACCGTCAGCATATAAGTCTTTGAAGCAAGAACTGCTGCGTATGTGGAAGAACATGGTTTTGTGCACCGCATCAAGCCAGAAGTATAACATGCCCGTATGACGAATATTTCCTGAACATTAAGCATAACAATCATGCAGTTGCACGATCACGCTGATAATTCGAATAAATCATGATCGCCAACCAGATTAGCTTTTACAGCCCATATATGTCCATCAGGTTAAAAATACAAAGAGTTGAATTAAAGGCAAATAAATGTATTTAAATATAAAAAAACACCGACCGCAAAACATCTGCTCACATGTGCATGCACACTGCACAGGTCTGGCCCACTTACATTGCGCGCGCAGGGGAAGGGAGGCGTCTCGACCGCGGGTATAGGCACGATTAGTGCGTCCCGCAGGCCAGAGGGAGCCTCACTCATAGCACGAAAACCACAGTTCACAGATTTCACTTTTTACTGCACAAATGCTGGAACAGCCCTCGTCGCTGCTCCAGGCTGCACGGCGGCCGCGCGACAACTGCTGGTTTGAAACCGCCGCGCCGGGGCCCGCTAACGGCGGGCGGCGACCACTGATTGGTCCGCCAAGTCTGACGTCAGGCGCAGCTGACCATGTGTATGCTGACCAGCTGACCAGTACAAGTTAGGCGGCAACAGGTTTCCAAAACTGGTTAAGAAACAAACGTTGAAACAAATGTAGAGTTGGTCTGGATGCTGAGAAGTTGGTGTGCATAGTAACTATTGACTCGTAGTCGTCACCTGACAAGCAATGCACCAGACAACGGCTTGTTTAAAAAGTATCAGTTAGTAAACATACCAAGAGATGATTGGTTATATTACACAAGACTTGTCAATTTGGTTTACAGTGTATGGGAGCAACATCAAATCACATGTTTGAACGTTTGAAATCACGAAAAGCTTGCAAACGCGAGCCGACATACGCCGAATCGCGATTTCGGCCAAACATGGTCACGGAAAAGAGGTCACAGGTCGCGAGTTATTCGCAAAAAATCGAGGTGGGTCCTTTCGACTCCCCCCTATACGGGCGAGGGTTACCCCCGAGTTGCTGGGGGGGGGGGCGTTCAACGCCCCCACTTTTTTCGCTGGACCATAGCAAAAAAAAACGGCGCGCCGCAGGCGCGCCAAATTTTGGGTACCTGCAGGGAATTGATTGACGTTTATTGTGACAAAATTTCAAAAAAATCGTCTGGAAAATTTTTGAGATATCGAGGTTTCAGTGACGTCATGATTTCTTGGTTTTCGACCAAAAACTTTATGGGTGGAGACTTCCACCAGGCGTCCAACTGGCGTCTAACTGAGCAGACGTCCAAGTTGGCGTCTAACTTGGCGTCTAACTGTTGGACGGAGACTTCCAAGCCAGACGCGTCTAAATTTAGCTGTCGCCAGATAGACACAGCCGCCGTTCAGCTAGACGCGTCTATGACTTAGACGCGTCTAGCTAGACGCGAAATGGAAGTCTCCACCCTATGTGTTCAAAAAATCATAAAAAATCACAGAATAGACATACAGACATGCCGCCATTAGACTGACAATACCATGAACAATCAAATGGCTATCTTCGATTATTGATTATCGTTCCTCATTTTCCAAAATCTTGAACTGAATCTTGGCAATTTCTCATGACTACTTCACGACCATGATACATGCATTTCTTAAATTGAACTTTTTGAGCCAAACACGTACACATATGATAAAATGAATGTCACCATCGTGTTCTACGCCCCAAATTACCCATAAAACATGTGTCACAGGCTGCGAATATCAGTTTTGATTTTCGGGGATATGTGCCTACCCGGTTGACCTGACCTTGACCCTGACCTATGCTTGACTGACCCCTACATGGAGCTGTCACTCTTGTAGGCCTTATATGATGGATTGTGCACCGTTTTGACAGAGTTTATGACGAGAGGCGCCCATTGTGAAGTCCCGAAGTCCATGCTACTGAAAGTCTGATTTCAGGTGTTTGACGTGACCTTGACCCGACCTCTGACCTCAAAATTCAACTTAAAAGTACTCATCTGAAGCGTCTCGTCGCGTTCTTTCGTTTGCCGCCTCGTTCGTTTCGCTGCGCATATTGGTTCTCGAGTTATCGGCTGAGGGCGTTTAACGCCCCCCCCCCCCCCCAGCAAACGGTGGGTGGCGAAATACCCCAGCAACTGCCGGCTTAAGGACCTGCATCGGCTCTGAGGGCTAAACTTGGCCTTTTCTGGACTCTGGGGTCCAACACCAGCCCAAGCCTGTCTTTTAGGGTGGATGGGACCCTGAGGGTCCCATCCTTGCCTCAAGGACCCGCATTAGCCTTTGAGAGCCTCAAAGGCTAAAGCCGGCCTCTGATGGCCTCAAACTGCCATTTTCAGGCCCTGTACTGGTCTCTGAGGGCCTTAAACTGGCCTCTGAGGGCACAAACCGACCTTTAAAGGTCCCACACCGGTTTCTGATGGCCCATTTTCTGCCTCTGAGATCCAAGACTGACCCTTTTGTGCCTCTGAGGGCCCCGTACTGGCTTCTGAAGGATCGATGCCGGTCTCTGAGGACCAATGTCAGTCTTATAAGGGCCTCACACTGACATTTGAGGCCCACATTAACATCTGATGGCTCCAAATTGAGGCCCTATTTAGTCCCCAATCAGCCTATAAGGTCTCTGATTTTTGTTGTGTGGCTTGTGTGGCTGGGGACTAGTGATGTCAATCGGATACCAACTTTTTGGTATACCGATACCAAACCGATACCAAGCTGGTATTTGGTATTTCAATCCGATTGTTTTTGGTATTTTGTTGGTATTATGAACCCTTGCTAATGTATACAAGGTTGAAAAATCGGTAAAAAGTTGGTATTTTTCCTCATCTTCTCAAGTTGGTTCGGTTTCGGTATTTCCTGATGGTTTTGGTTGGTATTTGGTTTGGTATCGGTATTACGATTTTCTGTAATTGACATCACTACTGGGGACCCATGGCTTACACCCTTAGGCGTCACGCACTGGCCTCTGAGAGCCCACATCGGCCTCTGGGGTTCCATACGGGCCTTTGAGGCCGCTATGGCCATGGGCCCCTTAAGCTAGCACCGCCCCCCCCCCCTCCGAAAGTTGGCAAAGTTGCCAAGTTGCCCCCACCCCCAAACGCCAAGTCTGCTACCGCCCCTGCATTCAGATGCATCCATTGTAAAAAAAAAAAATAACCTGCACTGCAGTGATTGGGGGCTGGGGCACTGGCTGCTAGCAAGTTTTTTTTTTCCGGGAAACGGAAGTGGTAGTTCCTACCGGACGTCTGACCGGACCTTTATTTTTGCATTTGCTTCTGGGTGGGCAAATCGACGCCACTGGGTGGGCAATTGTGGTGACTGGGTAGGCATTTGCCCACCCAGTGGGTATGTTAGAGGAGGCCTTGGGAGATACAGCAAAGGGGTTGGTTTCCAACCTTCTTAATCAGTTGTCAAAGCATGCATATTTGTCTAGTGTACACACAGACACCAAAACCTTATACTTTTGGCCGGTTCTTATATGCTTTATTGGCATGGGAAATGTGTGAACGAACTTTTGAGACACCCTGTATATGTTGACCTCGAAAGGTCAAGGTCAAAGGTTGACCTCAGGTCACGTGACCTCGAGGTCATCATGTATATCATTGGATGCGTCTTGACGAGCTGAACACAATGAGACCATCCATGCGTCTGTATCTTGTTCCTGTACGGAGTTATTGGCCAAAAACCTTTGGTGACCTTTGATGACGTCACATGACCTCACAGCTGCCCAACAGCAAAACAGACCTCAAGGTAGTGAAGGTTGATCGTATATGAAGTCATGTATGGTATATGGGGCCATTCTGACCCGTTTTAGTGGTAAAAACAGGGAGTTGATTTTTCCCCCATTGACTTATAATGGGGAGGTCGCGAAATTGACCTGACCTTAGGTCACCGAAATCAAAATTCCGAGATATACAAATTGTAGCTACTAATGACCTAATAATATCCTGCGACTTTCAAAGGCCTCCGACATCTACTGTAGCTCTGGCACGGTGACAAAGTTGCAAAAAAGTGACTTGAGGTTGGGTCATTCAAAGTGACCTGGTGACCTGACCTTAAAAGGTAGGAGGTTCAAACTTGCACACCATGTGTAAAATTGATGAGGTTATAGTCATACCAAATGTCGCGGCGCTACGCGCCGCGGTTTTCCCGCTATTCGCGAAAAACCTCAGGGGGGGCGGATATCCGCCCCCCCCGTCGGTGCGCGGGTTAATATAGGAGTGATAGTAACTTTTGTTCATAACTAATGTAAAGGTTATATTATTTATAACTTTTTCTAGAACCATTCATAGAACCAAGAAAAAACGATATTACGTGTTTTAAAGTCTTTGATATACAATTTTAGTAATATAAGAGTGATAGTAACTTTGTCCATAACGTGTAAAAGTTATATTATATATAACTTTTTTTAGAACCATATTGCGCAAAACACGCAAACCCGCAAAAAACGCACGCAGAAAACGCATAGTTTCGCCAGGCCTTAACCCTCGCCGGCACAGACCATTTTGCATCCTTCGACGGCACAAGGGGGGGGGGGGGTACGATTGTTACGATTACACACAGCGTTACGATTGAAGATGATAACTAGTTCGGCTAATCCATATAGGTAAGGTATAGGTTCATTGCTTCCTTATCAAGTACCTATCAACCCCATTTACCAAGACAAATCTGAAATCAGTGGCCTTGCATGCCTGGGCTAAAAGGGCGATAGAAGCTGACTCAAATATCATTTTGGGCTCAAAAACGTCAATTTTCAGTGGCCACCGGACGGCAGTGCTTGGCCCCAGGCAACGACGTTTGCATTTTATTTACGCATTGACGTTTGCACTAAGCGTAGACTGGCCTTCTTCCTATGTCATGCTACTGTAAGTACACGAAACTCGGAGCTGGCGCCCATATAGTCGCAGCTTTGAGCTTAGTGAATACCTACTTCAGTTCTTCAGTTAGTTGTAAAAAGTTTCGTTTGATATTTTCTCCTTTGGAACAGTACATAAGCTTTGAAGGTCAACTTTTCTAGCATCACCGTCAGACCCGTTATGAAAAAAGGAAATCGAGAAGATCCCTCCAAAGTCGAATAGTAGGCGGACACCCTGTCACGAGCGTCATTCCCAGGAGTGTTTGCTGAAGACGTCCCGCTACCTGGCCTGGATGGCAATCGCCCGAGGGCAGTGCTCAGGTGCACGGTGCGCGAGCGACGCCACGCCACGGAGCGGCCGCCAGTGGTCGACGGGCGCTGCTGGGCGGCGGGCGGTGCAGGACCAGCACGGGACACTGGACACCCATAGCTGGGCGGTGCGACAGTCACTGGTCGCCGACCGGCAGTCACCGAGTGACGGTCACCCAACTTCGAGTGACCGGTCACTGGACTTCGAGCGACGGTCACCGGCAACCGAGTGACGGTCACCAGCCTCTGGCTGCAGGCCAGCGCAGTGCGTGGACATGGAGCTCAGAAAGGCAAGTACTAATTAAATATAAGTCGTCGGATTTACAGGCATGCTGGAGCGAAATCGTCTAAGTGATCGCGCAGGTTATTGAACCACGATGTAGCTCTCAGCGTACCTGTTTGTAGAAAAGAGGAACGGTTTAGTAGCCTGGTCATTTTTTCCTTGATATGAAGTATGCCATACCAATTTCTCTGATTCCTGTCTGCGGCTAAAATAAGGTTAACCCGCGCCCCACTGGGGTCTGCGTATAACACGCCCTACTGGGGGGGGGGGGGGGGGCTATTCATAGCCCCCCCCCTCCTAACTCCGAAACTACTGGGCTGATCGTCAAAATTCAAACGGCGTCTGATAGCACCGGAAAAACTGTCGAGCGAAACCTAATTTCATTGACCTCGAGGTCACCGATGACGTCACAGGTCAGGTCAAAGTAAAAATTATTAGCATTTTGGTTTGTTCACGTTTTGGGCTCTGGCCGCCGTCCTACAAGTCAGATCAGGCTCATTTTTGGTTCACACACTCGTGAACAGATGCTCTAGATACCCTGAGGGTACCAAACTTGTAATTTGATTTTCAGGTCAAGGTCAGGTCATCACAGGTCACGAAAATATTATGTCATGCGTCGGTCACGTGACACATGTTTTATGGTCCATTTAGGCCAAAGATTTCGAATTTGATGTCGTCTGTGTCATTCGAGGTCATTTTGAGTCAAATTTAGCTTAGGTCAGGTCACTTTCAGGTCAAAAAAGGTCAAATTTTGAAGTTATAATTTTTCAACAGAAAAGGTGTCTATTGGATGCAGTTTGAGCTCAGGAACACGATGGTGCTATTTATATTGGCGTACAATGTCAAATACGTGGTGAAAAGTTGATTTGAAAAATTAATAATTGTGAATTTTTTGCAATAATGCGTATAACTTGGCCATTTTTGAAGATATTTAGCTGAAACTTGCTAGAGTTAGTCATAATAACGCGTTCTATCACATATATTCCGGTTTTTTCGAAAAGTCAAAAACTTTTTGGAAAAAATGTAAAAATGTAAATTTTGAATTTTATTATATAAAATTTTCGAAATTTTCAAAATTTCGAAAATCCGAGATAGCAGTTTGATAGCGCAGTCAATTCTGAGTCCTCTCATGCAAAGAAATTGGATCTAGCTTAAAAACTGAGCCCTTGGGAGCGATTGCCGTGGTTCGATGTTTTGCGTCGAAATCGGCCGAACATGACGTCACTCTGACGTCATTTCCGGCCGACCTATGGTAGCTACGAAGTTCAAATTTTGACACAAGGTGTCAAATTGATGCAGCCGAAGGTACTGAAAGTTTGGCGTCGATACGTCAAGCGGTTTGGAAGTTATTGCAGAAAAACGGGAGGGGGGGGCTATAAATAGCCCCCCCCCCCAGTGGGGCGCGGGTTAACCCTCGCCCGCACATGGGGGGGGTGGTTGCCACCCCCCCCCCAGGCAGTCTTTCTGCTCTGCACTCAACATTTTTAGAGCTAGAAGGCTGATTTTCCGTATAGCTGCTCCTCTATCCTTTCTTGATGTCCACTGAAAATTTCAAGTTTCTGTGATTTTTGGTTTCGGAGATATGACCTTGTTTTTCAGGTCATGTCATGACCCAAATGGCCAATTCTCAACATCTTGCGTTTGCCATGGGCCTTGTGAGCTTTTGACACCCTGATTTCGGCCTTTTTTACCAGTCTTACCTCCCACCTATCATGGAACATGTTGTTCGACGATGTACAGGGGTCAAGGTCAGGGTCAAGGTCAACCTAGGTCATCTAAGACAATTGCGTTTTAGCAAGCTGAATTTACATTTTGTGAAGTTTTTTTTTACTGCATTTTTGGTAAAAGCTTCTCAGATCATGATTTCATGTGATATGGACCCAAAAACAATCGGTGCACACATCAGTATACACACAGACACACACAGACATACAAACACATATAATTGACCTTGACCTAACTTGACCTGAAATGACCTCAGCAGCAAAATTCTGGTCGGATAGTGTGACGAAGAGGTTCTAGCTGGCTTGGCACCAGAAAACAGCATCGTCATCGGTATTTGATAAGCAGCGCACTTGATATCCAACGGTGACCCAAAACAGCAACATTTTTTAGTTTGACCTGACCTGGAAGGTCAATGACTGACCTGAGAAGGTAAAACTGGGTATCATTGGATTCGTCTCTTCCCAAAGAATCTTTTTGGTCTTTACTGCTAAGCTCTATCTCCAACAGGAACGAAATGGCGCGGGGGGGTGGCAACCACCCCCCCCATGTGCGTTCTAGGATGGGAAAATGGCATGTGCGGGCGAGGGTTAACAAAGCTTCTCATACTCGTGTAGCACACACACACACAAGCCCTCAATAACGTACCTTTAGTTTTAAGATTTTGCCTAGTTTGTTTGTGTGTATAAAGTACCTAGCTGTAACTGACTTTTCCGAGTCACGAGTAGCAGTGCAGACAATGCGTTTAACAAGACACTGTTTTCGAAGGTGTGCACATACAATTGCTCAGATGAGAGCACAAACTTTAATTCAGCCGTACATGATAGTGGTCGGTTTTAAAAGATTATAATGATTATGTAGGTATGCATAATTTCATAGCAGTTATTCCAAGTGTGTTTTTTACATTTCTTTCACGCTGTTTGACAAAGGTATGCATAAAGGCCGTTGTCGTAGCTGTGGAAGCCATTACTGGAATTCACCGACTGACGGGAAGTTCATAAAACATAACTACTTGCCTTCTATCAAATGATCCTATTCTAACAGCTCCACATGTTCCAATCCAATCACTTAGAAAAAAAAAAGTTATAAAAGGATTTAACATCCGAAACTCAAGCGAACGACCATCGTTATTATTATTTTGTTACCATCGCGATGCTAAGCCGAATTACCGCCGTGCCCTCTCCGCTGTCTGCCCGCTGCTGAACTCGCTGGGTGTGATACCAAATGATTATGTCCATAAGTATTTTTTATCGAAGTTATGCGGTAAAGTCGGTGATTTCCCTAGTCGCTGATCGCCGAAGCAGTGGTAGTCCGGATCGGTTACTGAGCAGTCGATTGTCGAACATCGCCATTGATGTTTCGTCTGTGGCTGAAGGAGGTGCTCCTTGATAACTATTTTTGAGTAGGGTGTGAGAAAAATTGCCAAGTTGTTTGGTGTTGTCGGAAGAAGTTGTCGGTCTACACAATTCGACCTTAACTGTGGTGAAGATATATTGAATGCAAACTTCGCTGGGGTCGTGTGGCATACGTTTTGTCATTGATGCGGCATGTCATTGTCATGTCATGTCATTTGTCATTAACTCACTGGTTAATTTGCTCCTGCAGGCAATGCGCTTCTGCCATCTGAGCCGCAGCACCTCCACCCGTGTCATCATCATCGGCGCCATCATCATATGGGCGGCCATCTTCAACATGCTGACCTACAGGCGGCCGGCGACGGTGGTCGAGCTGCGCTCGGTGGCGCAGCCGCCGGCTGGCTGGTCGCAGTCGCGCCGGGTGGTACACGACAGTGCCCGAGTCAGAGAGCCGGTCAAGGAGAGGGTGGAGCCGGCCAGAGCACACACCGGACAGCTGGCCGAATCTCACGCGCCACTCAGCTGCTTCACGTGAGTCGCGTCGTGATTGCATTGTTCACGGTGGAGAGAAAGCGGCACAAGAACGATGGATGTCGACGTTGCCTGTCATGCGGCGTCGGCGAAATTTATGCGCTGGGAATGTGCTGAGAGGTGATCAGAGTCCGCACCGCTATACGAGCCCAGACAGCCGCGTGGGCATTTTGTGCATCGTCATCATCATGACTGGTAATCCCACTGGCGGATAAAGAAGGCGGTCTTGGACGCTACGGGGGCGTCCCTCCCAGATAAGCTCCTCCAAATTCCAAAAACTCCTCGACTTTCTATTTTACGCACTACTGTTAAATAAAACTTTCTGTAATCAAAATTGTTTAGTTTTATTTCCATTTCTAAAGAATTGTAACTTTTCGTCAATTTCGGGCGCTGGAGGGGGAGGGGGAGAGAAAAATTTGTTCGAAAACCTTTTGGATCATCTAGTGGATAAACTAACCCCCGAAATTTTACTTGAACATTATGTTCGGAGGCTAAAGAGAGTGATTGTGCTGCGGGAGTGGTGCTCGTACAGGTGTTGGAGAATATTACTTTGCCTAAATGGCGAGACATCAAGTAAATGAAAGAATCGATTAATCACAAATTTAATAACTGTACTTTTAAAGGTACATAGGATGTAATTTTGAGCCGGTCACTTCTTATTGGCTGGCACAAAAGGCGAAAACTTCCTGCCCAATCCCATTTTTATGTAAAGGTAATAATGAAGGTGAGTTTTTTTTCAGGGATCTCTCCAAACCCGAGGACAGGGTCTTTAACAATGAAGAGAAGGCCATGTTCCGCTACCTGTTTGACTGGCCGGAGGTACCGACCAGCTCCTGCAAACGCATGTTCAAAATGGGCGGCCTGGCCAGCGGCAAGGGCTGCCTGACCGACGGCGACAAGCACGTCTGTCTCGACGAGCCGCTCTCGTTGGCGGCTGCCCACGACGACTGCCTCATCTACTCGTTCGGCATCAACTACGACTGGAGCTTCGACGAGGCCGCCAGGGCCTTCGGCTGCGAGGTGCACTCGTTCGACCCCAGCATCGACTACCCCGAGGGCAGACGCTCGGACGGCATCACCTTCCACCACTTCGGCATCGGCCGCAACAACCACACGAACGTGTACGGCTGGCAGATCTACACCCTCGACCAGATCATGGACATCCTCGGCCACAAGGGGCGCACCATCCACTACCTCAAGATGGACGCCGAGGGCGGCGAGTTTGACATGATGGCGCAGCAGCTGCTGGACGGCGCCGGCGAATTCGTTCTCGACAAGGTCGAACAAATCGGCTTCGAGGTGCACTACCGGCTGGACCCTCGCCTAGAGATGGGCGACTTTTACCTGCTGGCAAACGAGACTATCCGCAGCATGCGCGAGCTCGGCTTCAACATGGTGATGTGGGAGTACAACAAGGTGGTGTGGCAGCGGTACATGTTCCCGGGAGTGGAGCGGCCCGTCAGCCTGCTCTACGAGATCCTGCTGATCAAGAACGGTCCCGACACGTGGGACCGCTCCAAGAGAGGACGCCGACAGAGGGAGGCGGCGGCTGCAGCGGAACAAGCGGCGGCAAAGGCAGCAGCTTCTGAAGCGGCAGCGGCCAGCCGGCGGCGGTAAACTATGTGATATTCTGCCAGGGCTGGGCGATGGGTAGTGGGAATGTTATGCATTGTGTTGCAGTAAACCCACCACACGTCTTCAGATAAATGACTGTGTGTGTGTAGGTTGCAATCGTGATGCCGTTCTCGAATATGTACGTGGTTGTTGCAAAGCGTTGCTGTTGTCCCCGACGTGACGGTAGGTTACAATCGCGATGCTATTCAGGGAACATGTGTGTGTCGTTATGTGTGTTGGAATGTTGTTGACCATTATGTCCGGACTTTAGTATACATAGATCACAATCCTATACGTTTAACACAATCCTGGGTCATGAGTGCTGTACAGGTTCCTGTTAGGAAGATATTTGGGACGCCTGAGACCTCCCTTGATGCAATTTGACATTTGTCCAAATATGATGCCTGCGTATTATTTTTGTTTGTTAAAAAAATGGCTGTAATAAACTTGGAAAGATGCCTCGATTTATGCTTCTCGATCGATTAGATTAGCTGGACTCAGCTGCGATCGTACTACGAACGAGCTTCTGTCCATCGCATTACATTTCAATACCTATTCAATTCAATACGTAGTTCAAATTGGTAACAAATACACTTTAAAGTGACCATCGAGAATTAGTTAATACCATTGAAATCCCGTGTTCGTACTAATTCGTAAACAGAAGCTTGTAAAAGCTGGTAAAAGTCACAGCGACTCGCGTTGCCTGCTGGAAGCTCGGCCCGATCTCCCACTCTCCAGCCACATCGCTGCTACAAATGTGGGCCACCGCGTGCTGCACCGGCAGGCATTGACCGCCCTGCAGCGCGCCTGGCCGCGCCGGCCCGACACCGTTACAGGAGAAACGGTCGGTTTTTGTTACCATCGAGAGCCGGCAGTGACCGGCATGTTTTGCCGTCGGCCTCACGGAGCGAGGGTGGTTGATTTGAGTGATGCACGTAGATACGGTCGTGCTCTATTTCCATTTAACTTAGTGTTATAGTCTTGTGTAAATATACCTTTTCGCCTTTTGTGTTTCAAGACTGTTTGGATTCTATTAAAATAGTAGGTACCAGCCGCGAAACATACATGCATATTTAAACATATGTAGTATGTACCGACATAATATTTGGATGAGAAAAACCCGCGCGTGATGAACAATACCTAAAAACTTTGTTTTTTTGTTTGTTTTGTTGGGTTAGGCCCTTTCGATCTGACGAGACCATTTCAGGGCCGTAAGGATAATAGGAAATAGGGGAAATAGTTTGAAATTGGTCTGGGTGAGCAGTGAGCACCCTGGTTAGTCGCCGGGGCTGAGCCCGTCCAGAGTACAGACCGACCAGCCTCCCAAGCACTCACTGCACCCAGCCACGGGCGTGCTCTTACGAGCCATCCCGCATGGGATAAAGTTGCCCGTTCAGCCCGGAGCAGGAGTGTGAGGCGTGGAGGAGAAGGATTGGTCTGCCCAGGAGATAAAAGACAGGAAACAGAAGACCTAAAAAGGCGCTGCCAGATAATTTACCGATTCCCTGATGTGCGTTCTCACCACGTTTCGTCATCTCACCACGTACCACTGCCTGTTCCGCTCTCATACGCATATCATCGTGCGTTGACCCAGTGCGCGTGCGGCATTGCGTTACAGGCGCCCTCGGGTCATAACGGTCGGCCGACCAGGGCGAGCTGACCCCACAGATAGGCGCTCGCTCCGGCCCGGAGGTTCACTGAACGCACCCGGCTGACCTCAACTGGCATGCGCCCACAAGGTGCGCCCCGGGCAGCGCTCTCCGATCCGCATACACACACGCACGCACACAGACGCACGCAGGTCGGACGGTGCTGGCCATGTTTGGTTTACCGTTCGATGAGCTGTCGGATGTGAGATCTGTTTGAGGAATTATAATGAGGAGATCCTGGATGGCCGTATAATGCGTATGTTGTCCTTAGTACCTATGTAGGTAGTACCGGTATATGACCAAGCGTGTCGAATTAAATGCATACTTTTTGTTTGAAAAAGGTTAGCTTGGGGTGCTGACTGTTGAGCTCATCAGATTACCAAGCTGGCCAAGTGAGGTCATATTAGCCGTTTTCACAACGGTCTATCCGGCGAGTGCACCTGATTTGACCAAATCTGCACCTAATCTCTTTTACCGCAAATATCTTCATTTTACGAGTTTATTCATGGGTGAAACTTTGACATTACCATTGGGGTCCCAAACGTCCAAGGGGGCCTCCATTTAGTGGGGGGGCCTCCAAGCAATCAGGGGCCTCCAATCGTGGAAGCGGTAATTTACGAACCACGCCAGGGCCTCCTCTAAGAAATTTTCACTGGGGGACCAGAGGCTCAGAAGCCAAACCGAGGGTACCCCCAAATCCAGTTTTCTCATCGGATTTAGGCCACTTATTTTTCGTCACAGCTCGGATGCCATGATTTAATTTTTTAATATTAATAAAGAAATTTGTCTCTCCGTGGCCAAGTGGATAAAAGCGCCGGAATTCGACACTTAACCGGAAGTGAGAGCCCGGTTCAAGCCCCGGTGCGGGCGGCCACATTTAGCTCCTACGTGTAATGGCGTGCGTGTCTGTGGCAGGGGCCGCACAGAAGCCAGGTAACGTGAGTGAGCGGAGGGGACCGTGTCCCACTGTCCAGTCGTGAGGGCACGTTAAACGTTCGGACAAAATTCTGCCATACAACTGGAATTGCGCGATCGGGCGATGGGGTCTGGGTCAGCACAACAAGCTATGCTTAGTGCGGGCTCTGATTCCTCAAATCCGCCCATTCAGCCATTCGGACTAAATTTATTTAAAAAAAAAAATGGTAGGTCACCTGACCCTAATGGTGGTTCCAGGCCAGCAGGGTGACATTGTATGTAAATTTCCCCTGCGGCGTCCGAAATCGACGAAAAATTATGGCTTTTTCACTTTCGACAATAAAACAAAATGCCTTTATTATAAAAACGAATTTAACGGCACAGCATTGCGCAAGGAATCTAACCGACCCCAGAAATTGTGAGGGTTAACGCTCGCCCGCACCTGGGGTGAGGGTTGCCACCCCCAAGTTAGTTTTTTTCTGCTCTACACAAAACATTTTAAAACATTTGAACATTTTAAAAGCTAGAAACCTGATTTTTTGTATAGCTGCTTTTCTGTCTTTTCTCAGCGTCAATTGAAAATTTCAAGTTTCTGTGGCTTTTGGGTTTGGAGATATGCTTGTTCTTCAGGTCATGTCGTGCCCTAAATGACGAATACCCAATATCTTGCGTTGGCTATGGTCCCATGTGAGCTTTTGACACCCTGATTTCGTTTTTTTTTGCCAGTCTTACCTCCCACCTATCATTAAACATGTTGTTCTGCGATGTAGGTACATACAGATGTCAGGGTCAGGGTCAAGGTCAACCTAGGTCATCTAAAATTGTTGCGTTTTAGGCAAGCTGAATTCACTTTTCGTGAAGTGTCTTTGACTGCATGTTTAGTAAAAGCTTCTCAGTTCATGATCTCATGTAATAGGCAGGGACACACAAATCAATCTGTGCACACATCAGTACATACACAGACATACACAGACATACAAACACATATCATTGACCTTGACCTAACTTGACGTGAAATGACCACAGCCAGCAAATTAGTCGGATAGTGTGACAAAGAGCTGTTCTAGCTGGCTTGGCACTAATACGGCAGCGTCATCGGTATATGAGGGGTTGGCCCGCTGCTTGTGTAGGCATTTTATCGACATCACCACAATTTTTTCTTACAAGATTTTAAGCTTTGCGGTCAAAAGCAACATATTCTTTGGGAAGAGACGAATCCAATGATACCAAATTTTACCTCATCAGGTCAGTCATTGACCTTCCAGGTCAGGTCAAACTAAAGAATGTTGCTGTTTGGGGTCACCGTTGCCCGTTGGAATATCACGTGCGCTGCTCATCATATACCGATGGGCGATGACGCTGCCGTATTGTGGTGCCAAGCCAGCTAGAACCTCTTTGTCACACTACCCGACCAGGTTTTTGCTGCTGAGGTCATTTCAGGTCAAGTTAGGTCAAGGTCAATGATATGTGTTTGTATGTCTTGTGTGTGTCTGTGTGTATACTGTTACTGATGTGTGCACAGATTGTGAATGTGTCCCTATAGCATGAGATCATGAACTGAGAAGATTTTACCAAAAATACAGTCAAAGAAACTTCACGAAGTAAATTCAGCTTGCCTAAAACGCAATATTTTTAGATGACCTAGGTTGACCTTGAACCTGACCCTGGCATCTCTACATCATCGAACAACATGTTCCATGATAGGTGGGAGGTAAAACTGGCAAAAAAGGCCGAAATCAAGGTTCAAAAGCTCACAAGACCCATAGCCAAAGCAAGATATTGGGCATTTGTCATTTGGGTTATGACATCACCTGAAGAATAAGGTCACATCTCCGAAACCAAAAACCACAGAAACTTGAAATTTTCAGTGGGCACTAAGAAAAGAATTAGAGAAGCAGCTATACAAAACATTTGGTTTCTAGCAATCAAAATGTTGAGTGCAGAGCAGAAAAACTACCTGGGGGGTGGGGGTGCCAATCACTGTCCCCCCCCCCATGTGCGTGCGAGGATTAAATAATTTGAATATCAGGAAAACAGTTTATTCAAACAGGTATTCCAACAGAGTCCCGCTTTTTTATAGATGACCTCCGATTTTTGTAGCATCTCGAGTACCTACGTAGTACGTAAGTTGCCCAGGGGGCCTCTTATTTGTAGGTACAGTACAGAGAGCCTCCTATTTCGACTACTTGCACAGAGAGCCTCCTACTTCGACTACTTGCACAGAGAGCCTCCTTTTTGTACATACAGCTAAGCTCCTACAGGTCGAGCGCCGGTCTTCTATTTGTACGTACAGAGAGCCTCCTACTGTTACGGAGGGCCTCCTATTTGTCTAGGGGGCCTCCTATTGGTTAATGGCGCCTCCTATTTGTCCAAGGGGCCTCCTATTCGTCTAGGGGGCCTCCTATTTGTCCAGGAGGCCTCCTGTTTGTCCAGAAGGTCCCCTGTTTATCCAGGGGGCTTCTTTTTTCCAGGGGGCTTCCTCTTTATCCAGGGGGCCTCCTACGTGTTCAGGGGCCTCCTATTTGTCCAGGGGCCTCCTATTTATCCAGGGGTCTTCTCTTCGACCAGGGGTCTCATGTTTGTGCAGGGGTCTCCTACTTGTCCAGGGGCCTCCTTTTTTGAAGGGCCTCCATTTTATTAAGGGAGCCTTCTATTTGTCCAGAGGGCCTCCTATTCGTACAGAGGGCCTCTAGCTCCTACTTGTCCATGGGGCCTCCTATTTGTTCAAGAGGCCCCTATTTGTACAGGGGGCCTCCTATTTGTCCCGGGGCCTCATATTTGTCCAGGGGCATCCTATTTGTCCAAGGGACCTGCTATTTTTCTAGGGGGCCTCCTATTTGCCCAAGAGGCCTCCTATTTGTCCAGCGGGCCTCCTACTTGTTCAGGGGGCCTCCTATTTGTCCAGGGGGCCTCCTATTGGTTAAAGTAGCCTCTTATTTTCCAAGCGGCCTCCTATTTATCCAGGGGCTCCTATTTTAGGGGGCCTCCTCTTTATCCAGGGGCCTCCTTCTTGTTCAGGGGGCCTCCTATTTATCCAGGGGCCTCCTATTTGTCCAGGGGGCATTCTAATTGTCCAGGGGGCCTCCTTTTGTGAAAGGGGCCTCCTATTTGCCCAGGGGCCTCCTTTGGTGAAAGTGGCCTCCTTTGGTGAAAGTGGCCTCCTATTTGTACAGAGGGCCTCCTACTTGTCCATGGGGCCTCCTATTTGTTCAGGGGGCTTCTTATTTGTACAGAGGGCCTCCTATTTGTCCATGGGGCCTCCTATTTGCCTAGGGGCCTCGTATTTGTCCAAGAGGTCTCCTGCTTGTCCAGAGAGCCTCCTATTTCTCCAGGGGGCCTCCTATTTATCCAGGGAGCCTCCTATTTCTCCAGGGGGCCTCCTGTTTTCCGGGGGCCTCCTACTTGTTCAGGGGGCCTCCTACTTGTTCAGGGGGCCTCCTACTTGTTCAGGGGGCCTCCTACTTGTTCAGGGGGCCTCCTACTTGCTCAGGGGGCCTCCTATTTGTCCAGGGGCCTCCCATTTGTCCAACAGGGCCTCCGATTTGTCCAAGGGGCCTCCTATTTATACAGAGAACCTTCTATATGAACATCGGGCCTCCGTTTGTAAAGAAGCTGGTGCTCTCGGGGGCCTCCACTATTGGGGTCCCAAAATGACAATTGAGGTCCCAAATGTTCGCATTGGGGTCCCACATGGGACCTCAAAAGTATACAAAGTTACACCCATGAGTTTATTTCAGTGTTTTAATCGATGATGCTCTCTGATAATACGACAAAGCAGGCATATAAACAATTAGTGCAACCCTAGCTGATAGCTACTAAGAGACACACTGAACCTGATTTGACCAAATCTGCACCTGATCTGCACCAGATGTGCACCAAATGTGTACCAGATGGCCGTCGTGAAAACGGCTACTGCCCATCAATTGATTCGGCAGGTCTTCTCAAGTTCACTGGTGGTTTACTGACACGCTACAGCCCCTCGCCGACACAGGGGGGGGGGTTGATGCAACCCCCAAAGGTTTTTCGCGCAGAACTCGCGTAAAAAGCAGCCGAATGCGACACAACTTTCAGGACCCTCGCATTTATAAATTGAATCTAGCTAAAAAACTGAGCTCTTGGGAGCGATTCCCGTGGTTCAATGTTTTGAGTCGAGATGATGAGATCGGCCGAACATGACGTCACTCTGACGTCATTTCCGGCCGACCTATGATAGATACGAAGTTCAAATTTTGACACAAGGTGTCAAATTGATGCAGCCGAAGGTACTGAAAGTTTGGCGGCGATACGTCCCTATTGCAGCAAACGGGAGGGAGGCTATGAATAGCCCCCCCCCCCCCCGAGTGGGGCGCGGGTTACCGTTAAGTGACGTCATGTCACGACATTTTCGCCTAAAAAACAGCAAAACTTCAAACGCCGCTAACATCTTCATTTTTAAAGGAATCAAGACGTGACAAAAACGTTATACGTGCTTCTACTTTGTCTATCAAATGGCTATCTCGTTTTTATGGCAATGTTGGATTTTGGCCCTTGAAAAACTGATTTTTTGGGGAAAATGATTATAAAATCCAAAATTTTGAGTGTATTGAGAAACTGGAATATATATCAGAGAAGTGGTCTCATGTGCACCTACATACCAATTTTTAGAAGAATCGGTTCAAAAATGTGGGAGTTATTCAAAATTTAATGACGTCATGACACACATTTTTTTGAAAAATGATTTTTTGGACGTTTTAGACCTCGTACGGAAACAAAAATAACACCATTCGATTTGCCGTGAAAAAACTGCATCAGATAGACACCTTTTTAGGTCTGAACAACCAACTTCAAAATTTGACCTCACTTGACCTGACCTCAGCTTACCTCGACCTGAAATTTATCAAGACGTGGACCATATCGCTTATTGAGTGTGCCTATTTAATTCTATGAATAAAATGACCCATAAAACATGTGTCGCACGTGTCCTTTCTATATTTCGTTTTTGGTGACCTGACCTGACCTTGACCTTGACCTTGACCTTGCATGATATTGTATGCAACGGCTATTGTCTTGGTAGCCTAAGAACACGTTTTGGGCAACCAGTCTCAGTCCATTCTTCGGCAACTACGGTGCAAGGCCGATACTGTAGAAACTTGCATTTTGTACCATTGACCTGACCTCTGACCTACTTAATCCTATTAGTGGCAGGGGGGGGTTGTTTTTATCCACCCCTCAGGTTTTTCGGGAATATCTCCGAAACCGCTGAAGCTACGATGCTGAAATTTTCTGACGTTTCCTAAAACTAAATTGGGCACATTCCCTGAAAATTTCAAGTTCATAACTTTACCAGGGGCGGCTCCAGAGCACTGGGAATTGGGGGGTCCTATTCGTGAAGCGAGTCATTTGGGCGAAGATCACGATGCTGCACCAGTTTTACGAACAGTGAATGAAAGGTATCATGTGATAACATATACAAAGTTATTGTGCATCCTCTTTTGACACGTTTTTGCTATAATAGGCGGATCCAGGCGTCCAAAAAGGGGGGTTATTTTTTACCTCCCAACATATGTGCCCTGACACCGCCTATGCATGACCAATACAATTTTAGTCGTTCTCTCATAAGAAAATTGTAACATAACAAGACCATTGCCACCCTTTTTAGAAACAGCATCAACAAAAACCTTATTTACTATACTTTTTGTGTACCCCCAATCTCAATGATCTGTATCCGCCTATGATTTTTGAAAATGCATATTTTTAGGATCCATGTGAATTCCTGGTTCATTCTCTATCGATCGGCAAAAGTTGCGTTAAGATTGGTTCAGAAACCTGGCCGTGATAAACAGTCTAAAATGTATCTGCAATTTGCCCGTTTTTACCCCCCTTTACCCCCCTATTGACATTTTTAATTTTTTTTAGAAATGTAGATCTCGTTGAGCCAAATCGAATGCCGTTTGAATTTTGAAAATCGGCCGGTTAGATCTCGAGATATCAAGGGGGGGTCGTAAACAGCCCCCCCCCCCCCTGCCACTAATATGGGGTAGCCAGGAGCCTGCCACTAATAGGGTTAAGCAAAAACAAATCGGCTCTTAAGATCCGCCTTGTTGAGAGCTTTCGATTGCCGTTTTCCCCGTCTTTCTACGACCATCGGTTCGGAAGTTAGACAGATGGGGAGCAGAATCTGTTCCCCCCCCCCCCCCAGCAGGGCGCGTATGGCTGAAAAGCCCAGCGGGGCGCGGGCTAAGTTCGCATTGTGTCAAATATGTCAATTACCACTCACCACCACGGTATAGTAGGTTTAGGTATGTCTCGAAAGAACTATATAGAAGGTGGCAATAGAAGTCAACGACTGAAAGCCGCCAACTGCTAAGAAAACAGCGGAATGTAAACGTCCTTTGCCTGCAGAACATTGGTGGATTTACATTGCATTAAAAAAATACCCGCAGACTTCATAGCGTCGCTTGTGACACGTCTAGTGTATCCGTTGATGACTGTGCGTCTGCGTCTGCATGCATCTACTCTAGCGTTAGGGCAGAACCACTGTGTGCGACATTTCCACAGTCTGCTTAGAGTTGCGTCTGCCAGACAGAAAAGGGTGCCACTTCTTCACTGGAAGATGGCCATGAATGTCGTGTTTGGTGTGAACATCTCGCTTTGTTAGCGCTTCATCGTGACATCTACCTCATTTTGTGTTAGCTTGAAGTTACCCAGCCATGATAGCAGCAAGAAGACAATGCTCGTCACTGATACGTTTATTTTTAACATGGCTATATTACAAACACCCGTGATTCATTCTCCAAGCGAAAACAGCTCATTCCCGGAATAGAAGCATTCGGAGACATCTCACGACCTGCTCTGGAAGTCGCCATCACAGTGACAACTAGCCATCTATAACTCGATCCACGCCAAATGACGGGAGAGTTGAACCGAGACATGCACCTACCGTATCGGAGCTCGCGACCGCAGGGGGTCGGTCGACCGCAGGAGACGTGGTCACTGATCAGTGACCCAGGGTGACCATTGCACCAGACCAGGGAGGCATCCGTTCACCCAAGGTCGTTGCATTTGTTCAATATCATCGTTTCGATGGCCGCTGGTAGCATGGGGTTTGGGTGGGTTCAGCCTCCTTCAGCCCAATCCTAATGTCTTTATGTCCCCTCCTCATTTCATTTTTCGACTTTGAAAAAAGATGACAAGTCAAATGTTCGCACAACATAGTACCAAGAGTGGTAAAACAGCTCCACAAATAAGGGTGGAATCATGTCAGGCTCACGTTTGAGAAAAAAAAAACTAATTTGGACCATGATATGTCCAGCGTCCAGCATCCCTAGCAAGGTGGAGGAGCAGCAGCAGCCGCCGCGTCCTCTATCGGCGGACTGGTGGCGACATCTTTATTGGATTGAGCAGCCTGCCTTGGCGCCGTTCTTCCTCAGGCGCGACCTCGGCTTGTACTTCTCCAAAAACTGCAGCTGCTTCGCATTGATGGCTCCTCTGCGCTTCCTGGAGCAGGACAGAAATGGACCAGTTAGAACGATGGATTCAGCCAGATCCAGCAGCTACACCTGGCAGTTACAATGTATAAAACTACACCCGCGAAATAGGGAGTCTAAGTCCATAAAATAACGACGCACACGAGCTTTTGCCTCAGTCCGCCGTTCCAGAGTCACTTTATTCGCAAGAATTTGAACAAAAACAACATTTCATTACTATAGACAGTGAACTAGGGTGACCCGCGTGCTCCGCAACGCGAAAAGGGATATTTTCGATCGGCGGGTGTTCGGTTGTTCTTGTGTCGGTTGGGTTATCTATCCATTTCGGTCGATTGCTTTTTGACAGCTAAACGTTTTGGTTTGTGGAAAAAATATCCACCGCATCGAGGTGCCCGTGTCTGATAAGCATGCTTTCCACTTCAGAATCTGTCAAATGTGCTTTATAATTGAGGTGCGTAGTTTTAAGACAAATGAAAGGCGTAGATAATTTTCGCTAAAAATCGTTTTGCAGAGGTTTAAAACATTTATATTTTTAATAATACTGTTGCTTGTCATGCAAACGTGATGATTGGATCTTGGAGAGAATTGAATGCTCTTTCTAATGATAGCATTTTCAATTGTCAAGCGTATCAGGTTAAGCAGCAAATCCCGTGTAACTTTTTAGTGGCACATTATGGACAAATACCATTTAATTCAGCGATTTTTTCCACATTGTTTTTGATTAATTAGCTGTTCACAATTTTTCCATGAGAGGCGGTACATTTCTCTTGCCAATTGACGTTGTTTCAACTCTCTCAGTCTGATGGTCACGGGAAAATAAAATAAAATCCAAAATCCGTTTAAAATGGCACTTTTTGAAATGAAATTGCCCTCACACTTGCACGTGGCGCGTGCCACCCCTGCACCGCACACTATTCGATTGCCCGTTCGATTATCTACACGATGCTGTTTTCCCCGTGCCGATCGGGCGCACGGCTACCGAGATATTGCACGGGGAACGGACCCGTGTCGGGCAAATTTAGCCATTTTCGCCCGTTTTTGCCAGCCGATTTATACATGTTAAGTCTATGACGCGAATTTGCACTTTTTGGGCACGCGCCACGCGCTCGCTATCGATCCGATCGAGCCGAGACCGCTCAAAGGCACGTTGTCCATCCTTGTTCTATAACTTGCGCAAATTTCAGCGTGGTAGGTGCAACGGTGTGATCTGTAACCCGCGCTACGTAGCACCATGTCGCGACCTCGGTTACAGACAGAAACTACGTCACCTCAAATAGTAATATAGATACTTCTGTATTCAAAGTATCTCGTCCACGATGGAAAGGGTATATCAGCGCCCAGAGGCTAATGTCAAGATATAAAGAGCCAGAGCCTCCAATGACAGGGCCAAAGAAACGGTATCTACGCTGGCCCGAGCGCCAAAAACACCTTTCTTCACGGCCAACGACTTATTGCATAGATAGAGATCATCAACTGCGAAATGAATTGAAATTATCATAAAGCATGCGTAGATAACACGTCGATAGCGCCCAGCTAATAATCTTCACGACCTTCGCCGATTTAATTACGACTGAGACAGTTAATATTCATTTGAGACCTTGTGCTATCGGCACTCTAAACTGACACAGTGCACCTCTCCTATCATCGTCCCAATAATTCCAATTGCAGCCGGAAGTTCTGAGCGTCACGCGGCAGACAGCCGTCCCTTATCTCCGATAAATAGCAGCCCCCACTTAACGAGCAGACACGATAAGCCGGTACTTTCAGTGGGCGACAGACCTTACATTGATCACACGCCTGATGATTAGCACAGAACAGACACTGGTCACCCTTATTACAGAGACGGCGGGGGCGATGGTTCCCGAACATCTTTGGGGGGTGGGGCAAGAGAGGGGGCGCACAGGCGGCAGACGCTCGATGACGGATGACGCAATCCCAGCAGAGGGAGAAATTCCACCGGCCGGACCCACGCGGCGCACCACGTCACATGTCATGTGAGAGGGCGCCACTGTCGCCAGCTCCCCCGTCCGCTCCGCGTAGGAAACCGCTCCCGTGCCACCCACGTGGTGGACGCGCTTCGAAGTTCGAACCTACACATCCGTCCATACTAGCATAGGACAAGTGCAGTGTGCACACAGAGGGAGTTGTGCAACAATTGGCATATAGGTACCACGTGGTTTTCACCAGCAAAAGGTCACATGGTGTGTGACACCATTGCGTCACCCTACTCGGTATCTTTCTGTTTTTCTCCTCCCCCCTCTTTCCTCTATCCCTTGGGGATTTCCCAGGTCAAAGCACATGCTCAGCGGAGCTTGCGTGGGGTTCATTTCCGCCTATACCCGTTTCTTCTTCAGTGATATATTTTGACGCCATATGACCGTGACACCACATATGTGGTGATAAGCATGAAACATGTGACATTCCCCACCATGTATGACCATTAATATTGCTATATTTCCCTGAACCGGGAAACAATCCATACTCGGCAGTCAGCGCTAGTCGACAATATTCGGAGAAAATGACTGGCGGCGATAAATTAACCACCAGCACACGTTATTCAGATTTCAGTGCATTTATACCGCGGGCCGCAAGATTCTTGACAAGTGGAAATGAAGGGATGTTATGACAGATTTGTAAGACAGGAAAGTCACTTGGTCATCAATATTCAGGTGTCAGATAAAACCCATGCATCATAATCTACGAAGACTTGTGAAAATACCAATAGCTGACTTTCAGAGAAGCAGTATTCGAAGGAGTTCCCGTGCCCAGCAAAACAAGAAGCTCCCTCAAGCTGAAGCAGAAGTGGCCGTTTGGGTCAATCGATTTTAATCGCGTTAACCCTTCTCTCGTGTTCTCGCCACGTCCGGCGCGCCCGCCCCTGCCGTCACCGATGACGTCAGCACACGGATGACGTCACGCCACTCCTCGGAAATTCTCCTCGTCGGCGCCGTCGCCGCGGTCCGGGAATGCCGGCCGGCCGTGACGTCAGAACCCCACGATAAGAGCTGACCGGGTGAATGGCGAGCGAGCCCCGTCCGCTCTAGTGGGTGTGTGCGGTCTATATAGCACGACAGATTATCACAATTTTAACCATTGGCTGTGCAGTCTACAGAAGTTATCGACTACCGTCCATCGATCTCAGTCAACAAATTAATTTACGTACCACTGACTTCTGTCCGTAACTTAATTTTAGTAATGCCCACCGGTCACTAATGGCAACTGACCGTGACTCACGACTTCCGAATTAGCCAATACGTACACGTCGAATGTCACTGACCTCTGACTCACGGTTAACGCTAGTCAACAACTAGTACTGGTCGTCACTCGTCAGCGATCACTAACTGCGACTGGCGCCACTCAGTGACAGTAAACAACGGCTAGTGTTACACTTACAACTCCATCATCCGTATAGCAACTGAATAATGGCAGCGTCCTCACAAATCGTATAAACAACCTCGAGTTCAGTCTCTCTACAGGCCGATTGGCGCAGTGTAGCTGCTTCCTGTTGCTTTACTAATCTACAATCAGGCCAATTGGATTGGATAGGCCTTCCATGAGAGTCAACTCATTATCAATCGCATTCATAAATCGTCTATACGTCCTATCAGATCTCACCACAGACCCCTTACAAAGCTGGGCTCAAAAACTTCGAAAAGTCTCCAAGGCCCTCATATCACCCGTCCTTCACTCAGTACCTACTTCCAACCGTCTCCCAAGATCCCATCTCGCTGGCCTGCAGCTCCCATCAAATTCCACAGCCACAACTTCCACCGTATTACCTCACAAACTTCTACCCCATCGGCGAACAGTTCCGACCTCAGTCCTCCGGGCGCTCCCCATCCCCCCTTCCCCTTTCTATTTCCCCCTCTACCCTCCCTCCCCTCCCCATGATACGTACTCTCGAATGAGCTCCACAGCGTCCTCATACTTGAGTCCGAGCTCCATGAGTGCCAGCGCCACGAGCACGGGCGCCCGTCCCAGGCCGGCCACGCAGTGTACCGCCACGCACGAGGTGGGGTCAGCCCGGGCCTGGCGCCGCACTATGTCGAGCCATTCGGTCACAACCTGGAGAGCAAGGGGAACGGGGTGGAGACTGGAGTTAATATCGGCAGTCACAGCCTCCACAGTGCGGCGGGGGAAACGGGGGAGGTTGATGTCGGTGGATATGCAAACCGTAAAAACGACGGGGAAGCGAGTGTGAGTACGAACCGGCAAGCACAATCAGTGATGGGAGGGGAAAACGGGGCTACGGTTAAACCGATTTGCAGAGAAGACACATGTCCATTACATCATAGCAGATAAGAACAGCATGAGGGGTTCAGTTAGCACTCGGATGGTGCTTAATCTGAATTGCATGGGGGTGGGATACGAGGTAAGTGAGCACCGGAAGACACAATCAGTACAGTCGTGTACAGGTTGATGGTCCCCTACTCTTTATCCACCGGGTTCCTATGGCTCAGCATTGGCAGCAGCCGCCTGGTACCGGTAGGCTGTACCGCATGACCCGAGAGTGAAGCGGCACAGTCTACCCACGCCGTTTGACATCGGCTCGGGTCGCCGGGTGGAGCGCTTTGTAGACCAGCTGTCGCGTCAGACCAGCCCGGGAGGAGGGGCTCGTCTCGGTGGTTGGCGTGGGCTGGCGAGTGGTGTGGGGCGTGTTGGTGGACCATGGGGGCTGGGCGGGTGTGTGTGGTCACTTGCTGCATTGCACATTTTGCGTCGCTTAACAATTGCATTCCTGTTTTTGCTAAGCACAATGCACGGAAGACTCAGCGAATATAATTTACTTGTGCATTGTGCAAAACGTGATTTGGCACGGTATCGAGGCAACCATAGGTCTTGTGCCACATAATATATGCATGATATTTAGGCAATACGCTTATGAAAGTGGTAGATTGATCGGATTGATCCTGGATGTCAATTCGTATGCTAAATCTCGACATGTATTAAATGAACGAATGAATGAATCAATCAATCAATCGACAATCGACATGTAGATATAAAACCGTATAAATGGCTCGCAACCACTAAAATCAAACCAGATCCTAACTCGGAAAAGCAGCCGGAGCCCCGATGAGGCTCGAACCGGGACTCCACGTTGAAAGTTTTGCCAATGATTCATCATCATTCCACCAAGCTAGAGCGACCGGCACCCGAAACCACAAAAAAACATTCATTGACTTTGCTGCCGACCTCCCGGCCCCGCCGCCCGCCCAGCCAGACTTTGCCCCGGCCGTGGCCACCATCCGGTGTAGCTCAGCGTAGGAGTGCTAGACTGTCAAACTGGCCGGTAGTGACAGGCCCGGTTCGAGACGCTTCGCGTGCTGGATGCTTATTTCTGTGTCCGAGGCTATGCGATTAGTCCACTTTTCAGAATGATTATTTGGTGACAGGTCTGGTTTCTTTCTTTGCTGCGATTCATGAGGAGACCGTATGGACCCTTACCTGTCCTTCCGCACCCCACTTGGGAGATGGGTGTTTGAACCCCCTGGGTTTTGTGAATATCTCTAAAGCGAATTTTTGGAGGGTGGATTACGATCGGTTCTATGCGACAAGTGACCACACACACCCAGCTCCAGGTCCGCTCACTCCCTCCCCACATCACCCCCGCCCCACACCACACTCCAGCCCGCCTCATCCACCGAGCCGAGCCAAATAGACAGGAATGACCCTTAACCCGCGCCCTGATGGGGGGGGGCCATTTTGGCCCCCCCCCTGTGGTTTTTCTTAATTAGCGAGAAAACGGCGGCGCGCAGCGCCGCCAAATTTTGGTTACCTTACCGGACATCAATTTGACACCTTCACACAAAATTTCAAGTCACAGGTCACCTCAGGTCAGGAGTTATTGAGGTCAAACTGAGGTCATGTTCGAGTAAAAATGAGCAAAAAACATGACATCTTGAAACGCTCACCAATTCTACAGTTAACAAGCAATTTTAAAGTTCTTTATGTGGTTGTGTAGACAAAAGACGGCGCTACAAAACTGCTATCTCGGATTTTCGAAATTTTGGGATTTTGACCCCCAAAAATCAAAAAAATTGATTTTTTTAGAAAAACTCAAAAAATTTCCAAAAAAAATTCGAATTTCGAAAAAAAACCGGAATATATGTGATAGTCCCTGCGCTCTTCGATATACATACCAAATTTTAGATCGATACCTCTTTTTTTGGCCAAGTTATAGCGAAAAAAACTGTTAAAAATTGATGACGTCAAATTTTTGAACTCAATTTTTAGCAATTCTAGACCTCGTAGCGCAAAACGGAGACCACCATTGAACTCCCCGTGACGAGCTGCATCGAATCGATACCCATTTTATGCAAAAATATCAACTTTGAAATTTGACCTCATTTGACCTGACCTTGACCTGACCTTGACCTGACCTTGACCGAAACGTGACCTAAGCTGGCCCTAAAGTCTGTCTGACCCACATAATCGCATTTGTCATGTAAAATGGACCATAAAACATGTATCACACGACACTTTCATATTGTGACCCCCCAGTGACCTGACCTCTGTGACCTGACCTGGTATCAGTGACCTCAAATAGCAAAATATGTGTTTGAAGAACATTTCCCCATCGATGATTTTCAATGAAATGCATTTTACACGATTTTACAACGCATTTCTTGAAATGCCTGTAAACGGTGAAAATTCGACCTTTGACCTGACCTGTGACGTCATCGGTTTGACCGAGGTCAATGAAATTGGGTCACAAGGTAGTTCCCCGTTGGGGCTATCCAACACCGTTTACCGCTTGTCGCTATGTTGCGTGGTTCTCGAGATCTGAGGGGGGGGGGGCCAAAATGGCCCCCCCCCCATCAGACCGCGTTGCTCGGCAGACCCCATCTGGGCGCGGGTTAATCCCCCCCCTCCCCCAGCCGGTGTAACGCAGCGTCCGGTCAAATCGCTCTACCAGGCGACCCGAGCCGGTGTCATACAGTGTGGGTAGGCTGTGCCGCTTCACTCTCGGGTCATGCGGCACAGCCTACCGGTACCAGGCGGCTGCTGCCAATGCTGAGCCATAGGAACCCGGTGGATAAAGAGTAGCGGACCATCAACCTGTACACGACTGTACAACGTGGGGGTAATGGGGACAGTCTATGACTGTTGGTTTAGATAGGCGACTGGTGAGATAACGTGAGGTCTGGTTGAGTCTGGGAGGTCAGATATAGGCGACAGCCATGCTGGGAAGTCCAATAACTGGAGTGATCAGTCGACTGGGGGTGTGACAATGAATAGTGCAATTAATACAGCTGCAGGGAAGTCAGGCAGTGAATAGGGTGATTGGAAAACGATTCATCAGGTAAGATAACTGGGGAGGTCAGACAACACTTGACAGTTCTAATCTTTCAGCTGTTGTTTGACTTCAGCCTGAGAGGAAGTTCAAAAACACCTGATGTAAGAGTACCAGATAGCACACGAATATCACGTCCCACCGTTGAACGGGGATCTCATGCTGAATGTGGGAAAACGCTTCAAGGCTCAAGCAGAACTAAATTCAGAACGCACAGGCACAAGTAAACACGGACATGATCGATTAGCAGAGTTCGGTAAACTTTCAAAAAACATTGTCCCTGCCATCCGATTGCAAAAAGTTATCTTTGCAACAATCAACGCATCTTGCATACCTATGCATAACGAAAGGACAAAATCATTTAGCATAAGGAGCATCGAATTTTCCTTTCAACATAGCTAATGAGCCATTCGTTTATCTGAGCTGACATGGGGAAACGTGCTTCAAGTTACGATTTCAATATTATCCTTGTCAAAACGCACGTCGCTCATACAATATGCACCTAACACATCGTCTACTGCACCGGTAGACGGTTGCCTAGACTAGGTTGGCAGACTACATTTGGACTTGACTAGACTGGTTGACTATACCCCACTTGCCTCCGCGGGCGGGAAGGAGCCGTCGTCGAACTCGAGATCGGTGACGGTGATACCCTCCTTCTCCAGCAGGTCCGTCTTGTAGCTGGGTTCGCAGACTCGCACCACCGCCTGCGCGTTGTGCCGCTTCAGCTCCTGTGGAGGAAGGGTCAGAGCGACCGGTCAGCAAGGGTCAAGAGTCAGAGAGACCGGTCAGCAAGGGTCAGAGAGTCAGAGGAGGGGTCATAGAGGGAAACAGATCAAAGAGCCATGAGAGGTAGCCAGGCACTGTCAAGTGAGAAAGTGTGGTCAGCAGGCAGGGTTGGCATTTTTGCCGGCAAAAACTAGTTTATGCCATTTGCCGGTTTAAACCGGCTTTAACCGGCAAAAAGTGGCAAAAAGTGGCAAAAACTAAAAACCATCACAATGATATGCCTAGACATGGATTTGAACATGAAACATTTTAAGGAGAATTCGGTGAAAGCTTTATGCTTTCAAACAGAAGTGACATTGACCGTTGAAGTGTTCTATAACTCAAAAACACTTTCATGGGCTTTCCTTAACCCGCGCCCTGGTGGGGGGGGGCTATTTTTTGCCCCCCCCCTCCAGATTTTTCGATATATCTCCAGAACCGCTGCGCCGATCGTCACCAAACTTTCAGTACCCTCCCGGACATCAATTTTACACATAGTGACCAAAAATTTTTCCAAAGGCTATGATAGGTTGGCCGGAAATGACGTCAGAGTGACGTCATGTTCTGCCGTTTTCGACCCAAAAAACGGTTTCGCGGGAAGAGCTGTCAGGCCTATAGCTTTGCAAATACAGAAAAACGATAAAGACATAAAAGCTGTAGAATTGACAGGGCTACAAAACTGCTATCTCGGATTTTTGAAATTTTTGGATTTTGACCCCAAAAATCAAAAAATAGATTTTTCGATTATAATAACCAAAAAATCCAAAAAGTTTTTTGAATTTCGAAAAAAACCGGAATATATGTGATAGTCCCTACCGCCCTCTATCTACATACCAAATTTGAAATCGATACCTCTTTTTTTGGCCAAGTTATAGCGAAAAAACTGTTCAAAATTGATGACGTCAAATTTTCAAACTCAATTTTTAGCAATTCTAGACCTCGTAGCGCAAAACAAAGACCACCATTAGACTCCCCGTGACGAGCTGCATCGAATCAATACCCATTTTATGCAAAAATATCAACTTTGAAATTTGACCTTTTTTGACCTGACCTTGACCTGACCTCCACCAGAAAGTGACCTAAGCCGTACCTGATAGTCTTATAACCAACACCATTGAGTTGGAAATGAAAAATTTGCCATAAAACATGCATCGCACAACCTTAGTATCTAAAGTTAGGTTCATGTGACCTGACCTGTGAGTTGTGACCCTTGGTGACCTGACCTGTGACCTGACCTGGTAATGTCAGTGACCTCTTATAGCAACATATGTACTAGGCAACCGACGCCCTATCGCTGATTCTCGACAAAATGCGTTTTCTTCGGTGTTATAGCGCATTCTCTAGATGACCCGTGAACGGTGAAACATTTCATCTTTGACCTGACCTGTGACGTCATCGGTGACCCCGAGGTCAATGAAATTTGGTTTCCTTCGACAAATTTGACAGGCCTTTCGAACGCCGTTTGAATTTTGCGGATCCGTCCAGTAGTTTCGGAGATACGGGGGGGGGCAAAAAATAGCCCCCCCCCCCCCCCACCACCACCAGGTCGCGTTATAAACAGACCCCACCAGGGCGCGGGATAAGGAACCAGTAAGACGCCTTTTGGGGTTGACAAATGAGCCAGTGCAAGAGTGAGTCCTGCACAATCAGAAGTGCGAAGGGGTATCTGCCACCGATATGCGCACGGCACCCTACCGTGGCAGCTTTGCCCCACTCTCCCCTACATGGAAATGCATTCTGTGGGGGATGTCTACCGACATGCATAGACATTTTAAGCAGGGATAAGTAATGAGGCAAACTTCAGAATGTTTGGTGCATCTCTATAACATCCAGAAATGCATTTGTACATTTCAGATCCATTCCTAACTAGAAAAGTTAAAGGGACCCTCCCACCTTCAAAAAAGTTAATGAATTGGCACGAAAGTGATGTCGCTCGGTTCAGAAAGAGCGAAAACGAATATCTACCAAATTTCATCGAAAAATATTCACCGGTTTTCAAGATATTAGACTTTTACTTTTGTTTACTTTTTGGGATCTCCGCTGTTCCTAGCGACTTTATTTGAAAGTGCGGCATTTGTTGCGCGCAAAGCAGCATATACCACCGCGTGCTACCAAACGTTTTAGTAAAAGATTTAAAAATCGTTAGATCTCCGCTGACGTCACAAATTCTAAGGGGGCATACCAATGCACTAGCCCCTTAGAATCTGAAAACTGCAAGTTTGAAATTCCATATCTCCGAATTAAAGCATTTGTCGATGTTGTGAGTGCCCAAACCGGTATTTGCAGGCCATGGCCACCAATTTGGCTATCTCAACTCAAAACTAATGTTAAGGTGGGAGTGTCCCTTTAAGGTTTGGGCCACCTGAGTTTTATCCAGTTTTTGCCAGTTTTTGCCACCGGGGTTTCTGCCAGCCGGTTTAAACCGGTTAAAACCACTGGCAAAAACCAGTTTTTGCCACCCCTTGCCAACCCTGTCAGCAGGGGTCGGCCGGTCAGGCAGAGGAAGGTCAGAGGGTCAGCGAGAGGGGTCAGTGAGAGGGGTCAGCGGGGTCAGGGAAAGGGGTCACGGAAGAAAGAGTCAGACAGGTATCTAACTATACGTAAAGTCAAATGAAGCCACAAGGATTATCAGAGCCATACTGCAACACAATCGGAGGGATATGCGTCAGAAAGAGTTGTATGATATTGTTAGATCAAATATTTGAAGGCCTAGTAAGGAGCTTACAAGATAAGATTGTGTTATGCTGCTCGAAATGCGTTCAAAAGCTGGCAAGGTAAGTGCCAGAGGTAAGGCAGCAGCGTGCGAAAATAAATTGTGACACCTTATCTCAGAAGTTGCAGTCTACGGCATTCAACAGACGTCATTCCACGCCATATTTTTTCAGTCCTTCTCTATCACACAGGCACTCAAGCCCGCACACCGTGCACAGGATACAACCCAACCAGACGACCAATGCACAATTCATCCTTCCCAGCCTAAGCTTGCTGTCGACAGATCGAGATCTGATAGCTGCGGCTAGAGGGCCTTGGCTGCGGCTTCGGTTCAGCAGCCTTCAGCGTTCGTGCAGACGGCTGAATAATCCCGTGTAAACGCACAGTGCGGTGCAGCGGGAGAGATGTCGCCAAACCGGTAGGTACCGGGCTCCACTGGACTCGCTCCCTTAGTCGATGTGTCCACAATGAAGAAGGTGTGGGTAGGAGCCAGACTGGTGTTCGATTCACCCGTGATTGGGATTGAATCAAACAACATTTGATGAATCGAAAAGGTTTGATTCACCATCAGAATTGTTCGATTCACAGGCCATGATTGAATCGAAGCATTGAGAATCAGGGTTGATTGAATAAAAAATTGACGATTCATGAACTTAAAAAATTGAAGTGAACATACATAGTTCATTACAAATACCTAATGCGCCGGTGCAATGCAACAATGGAGCTGCTCAGGTGTAAAAATAAATTGTGTAAAAATATTGGCCAAATATTGGTTTGATTTTGTTTTAATCGAATCGAAAAAATAGTTCAATAACTTTTTGGCTGAATCAAACGTGAATCGTTCCCTTTTGTTTTTCGATTCTCTGAATCGAAAGGAATCGATTCACTAATTTTTTGGAGGAATCAAACGGTGATTGAATATAGAGAAAAAAAATAAAATGAATCAATGATTGAATCGATCCAATAAAGGTGAATCAATAACCAGTCTGGTAGGAGCAAAAGGTGATGGACCGTTAGATACCTAGATAGAGCTCCCAAATTGTGACATAGGGCGATAAATTAAAAATATTTAATTACACCCAGACTGGATTGTAGTCGGTGGAGCCGAGCCAGGGCAGCATGTAGTCGGTTGACAGTGGACACTATATGTGCAGGGTGGACTTTCAACCAGTGCCCTTTAACTAAAACGCAGACATTGCACCCACGATGAAATTGGCTATAACACCTAGACTGGACTGCAGCTAGTCATTGCCAGGTCATTGCAGCTAGTTATACTTGGCATTAAGTCGATACACTCAGACCGATGCATCAGTACACCGATGCATTCAGGCTGGAATCCAGCACGTGCGCCCAGAATGGATTGTACAATTGTACATATATCGGTAAGTAAACAGTAGTCAAGGCACCGCAAGATGGACTACAGCCAAGTATCCAGACTGTCACTGAGCTCCAGCCAAGTATCCAGACTGGACTCCAGCCGGTGCTTTCGTCGATACCCCGACCGGCGACCAGCGGCTCCTAACCCAGACACTGCCGTGACGGCAGCAAGAGCCGATGACGACACCAGTGCTGGGATGACTTACACCAGGCCCAGCGGCCCCGTCCGGTGAGGTAAACAGCGGCGAGGGACGGGACGGACGGGCCGTGGACAGGCGGAGAACCAGACTACACCGACCGACCCAGCTCCGCCCAAACAGGACGGACAGGCGGGCGAGCGGACGGACGGACGGACGGACGGACGGACGGACGGACGGACGGACAGACGGTGGGGCGGGCGGACGGACGGGCGAGCGGTCGGTCGCCGGTGCGCACACACTTCATAGCCTTGACACACAACTGGCGGTGGTCAGTGGGACGGCCGACGGCCAGCAGCCAGTGGCCAGGCTCAGTCGCATCCGACAGTTACCAGGCCCGACTGACAAGGAGGGCACAGCGAGAAGAGAAAGCGCAGCCACCGATTAGTTGAGCGAGTTCATGTGCCCGCACGTGAGGGATGGTCGATGTTTTATTGCGTGCCGGGCATGTCGGATAACCGCTAATCGTGAAGGACAAGTCATATCTCTGTGATATGCTGGAAACGAAAGGAATGTCGATAGCCACATTCCGCAACCGAAAGATAGTGATAGCCACATTCCGCAACCTATTAGGGATTTCGTCGCGACAATTTTTTTTAGAAAAGCATGAACTCAATACTCTTTTTGAAGATCACGTGATAGTTGTTTTATTTGGCAAAGTCTCCGAAACGTCGTATACAATAGCCTATTAACTTCCACGATACTATTAAAAGAAAAAAGATAAAAGCATCAAAACACGATGCGACAAAATAAAGCAAAAAAATGTCACGCTTACTTATGATGCATGTCCATTGTCCAGCAAATTCCCCATTTCTAGTCCATCCAACTACGGCCTAACCCTACTGAAACTGCCTCATTGTCTCAAACCACTACTGGCGTGGTTGGCTATGCTCTCTCAGTCTCGTAGCCCGATGGCACAGTTTCCAGAGCCGAGGCGCCGTGACAGGCCACACCGCTGGCTGGCCACGGTCCAGCACGAGACGGCATGACGCAGCACTCTCGCACGGAGAGGGATGGCAAGGCACAAGACAGCCAAGGTGGCCATAAGGGAGGCCATGGAAGTGCTTAGAAGGAGACTTATCATCGAACTCTCTTTTAGAAGACGTGCCTTCCCTGATTTTAGCCTCAACCGGATTCCCTAATGTAAGACGTAAAAAATGTCACAACATATAGAAAGATATGATGGCGATCGAAACTTTGCGTGTACCTACTTAGCCCTTCATTTCGAAATGCTATCGTTGATAAAAAAAAAAAACGAAAAGAGCGTAGAGCGAATGACAGGGTTAAACAGGGGTTCGGAAAAGAAACGAAAACGAGAGCTGAAGAGAGAGAGAGAGAGAGAGAGAGAGAGAGAGAGAGAGAGAGAGAGAGAGAGAGAGAGAGAGAGAGAGAGAGAGAGAGAGAGAGAGAGAGAGAGAGAGAGAGAGAGAGAGAGAGAGAGAGAGAGAGAGAGAGAGAGAGAGACAGAGACAGAGACAGAGACAGAGACAGAGACAGAGACAGAGACAGAGACAGAGACAGAGACAGAGACAGAGACAGAGACAGAGACAGAGACAGAGACAGAGACAGAGACAGAGACAGAGACAGAGACAGAGACAGAGACAGAGACAGAGACAGAGACAGAGTCGGGGCGGGACTGAGCGACAACCGTTGCCCCACTCACCTCGATATAGGAGGGCAGGATGGCCTCAGTGGGCCGATCCGTGATCAGGAAGCGCACGCCACGGTACTCGATCTCCGAAGGAGCTGGACGGCTGCCCTTGCTCTTCATGTTGCTCATTTCACTTCGTGCCACTCACAGTACAGACAACTGGGCGACGTCTGGCCACGTCCACTCGGCACGGCTCGGCGCTCGGGTCACTCCCTGACCGTCGGACGAGCGGCCCTCTTGTCCTCTCTTTGGCGCTACGGTGTGGCGCCTCGTCCCATGGAAGCGCTGGGAGGTCGGGGCGGCTCTCGGCGGCGACTAGGTGGCTGAAAGGCGACTAGGCAGCTATTGGGCTAGGCAGCTAGGCAGCTCACTTGTGCTGAGCTCGGCAGAATTCTCCGCTGCACTTGCGCACCTCCATGCGGCTGTAGCCCCGGCCAGACTGCTGCTGCGGCAGACAGAGAGGTCACAGGTCAGGTCACCGAGCACTGTGCAGTTACCTGAGGTTACCTGTCACACGTCTTTTGGGCGGCAAGGGAGAGAACAGAATAGTGAGCCCTACACGTGCCCAAGTGCGACGTGAGACCCCCGAGTAACTTGTGCGGACCACCTTTCTTACCGACCCCTAACGCTGTACCTATGAACTTTGACCGCCATCGGCCTTGTCGTTCTTTGGCGCGAAGGGTCTCTGCACGTGCGCAAGTACAAAGTGAGGTACTAGGTATCTGAATGGTGCCGATCACCTTTCTAACCGGTCCCCAACAGTGAAGGTCCTACAAAGAGATTACAATTTAGACCGCCGGGACAATGGCATTCGCAACCCAAGCCAGCAGGCACAGGCCACAGATAGCGACAGGTCAAGTCAGCGGTAATTTCACAGGATGCACAAACACACCGATTCAATAGCCGAGAAAACGCGCTGTTAGCTTAACAAAAACTAAAATAAACGGCAACAAAACAATGAAATTAATTATCATAAACATGTACGGACAGTTTTACATAAAATAACAGCAAAACGATCATCAGGGCAGTGGCGGCGGAAGGTATTTTGGGATGGGGGGGCACACCTGATCCTTCCCGGAACCTAGGGTACCCCCAAATCTAGTTTTCTCGCCGGTTTTAGGCCACTTATTTTTCACCTCTTGGCCTTTACAACAAAAATAAAAAATAAAACATTTGCAAATAAGTGAGATAATTAGTCTCATCTGAGTCAAGAAACTACCTTTTTGGTAACCTGGAATAAACGTTTAAAGCTTCCACACATGAGCTGTCAAGTCAGGTACGGGGACCCGCAGTTGCTACTGTACAGCGACCCTGAGTAAATTGTCCCAGCACCCTCACAGGGAACAACGATAAGCTGTCAGAGGGCACGCACAGAAAACCTCAGCTGCTCTTGTGCAGGGACCGGCAGTCGATATCAATGTTATCGGTTGTTACTGGACAGGACAGACGGCTAGAGTTGGGGTTCGTGTACAATAGCAACTGCGGGTCCCCGTACAGAGGGGGATTTTTTTACTTAAATAGGTATTGTCTTCCATTCAGCTTTTCTTTGAGGCCCTCGGCCGCTAATATGGGGAGGACAAGCTGCCCCGACGGTTCCTGGCCCTTTGAAACTTTGCGGGGGCAGAGACCCCCACGGCCCCAGAGTTGTGGGGGCAGGCTGCCCCCATGCTGCCCCCGGCTCACGCGCCTATGCCGGCTGGCGTCTGGCAGAGTCGCGGGGAAAGGCCTGTGGCACGCTCAGACGCACTTTCGTGACGTCCGTGCCGCCTGCCGGGCCACTCGCGTTCCGTCCTACTCTTCCAGACTTCGGTTACCGGTAGCTCGTAGATAGCTCTGCTTGATTTCTGAGCATTATGTGTGGAGGGCGTTTGGTGGAAATAGCCCGTCACGGACTAGCTCGCCGGATAGCCCGTCGTGAAAACGGCTATTATCAATCCAAGTCACTCGCTATATCAACTTAATAAAAAGGTACTCAGCCAAACTGGCATATGTTCCTGACGTAGGTAGTATGGAAGTATTGTGGTACTTCGTCGATAACAATTTTGGGGGGGCAAAAAGATATGTTTGCCCCCCCCACCCTGGAAGATGGGGGGGCGCCGTGCCCCCGCTGCCCCCCCGCTTCCGCCGCCACTGCATCAGGGCACTTTAGCCTAGCATTATAAAGGTAAAAGGCGCGAGAAAAACTAGTGGAACATCTTGCAAGCATGGAAGGTTCAAATGCATAGGCATTGTGTTTTATTCTTTTCTTCGATGAATGAATATGGATACCCCGTATCGTAAATTATACAGTGTGTTCGACAGTTCGTTGAATAAACGGACAACCCTATCACAATGCCAACAGCATTAGATGCAGTCATTTCCGCCTAAATGTTTGTCGCGTTGCTCACGTGATGGCCTCCCTGAACAATGGCCGGCGCAACTGCAGAGCTAACAGTTACCTCATCGGTTATGACGCGCGGTGGGTGACACTTTTCCTCCCCGCACTCAGCCATTTCCCTCCTTCCTCCTGTAAATAGCCATCCTCCCCGACCCCGGTTGAGTCAGCCAGCGCTGAGCGGTTCAGCCCGTTCAGGAAAGGGGAAGGGCAGGGGTGGAAGGATGTCCCGAGCCCCAACCGCCAGCCGGCGAATCAATGCCTGCCGGCCGCTCCCTGCGCCGCCACCGTCGCCGCCGCCGCCGGGTGGCGTCAGGCGCCGGGCGGGGGGGGGGGGGGGCGGGGGCGGCGGCGGCGGACCGGCCGGATGGAGCGTCCCAGATCGACGGCAACACGTGCCCCCACCAGACACGGTGTATGGAGCTCATCAAGCCCAGCCCCCGCCGCGTGGGATTGCCCAACTGAACTTTGTTCTGTTCTCACTTCACAACTATTCAGATTACATGATTGGCTTTATTTGTAGACACCCACATGTTTTCTCAATTACTGGGCATTCAAAGCATTCCAACACAGGTGGAAGCTGCATCGACGAAATTGTTTCATCACTTTTGACTTCTGCCATTAAACTTTTGAGCACGACACTTGGACCGGGCATGTGACAACACTGACACCCTACCCCTTCCCCTCCAGCCCCGTCCCCAACCAAACGACATTACACAGGTGCGAGAAATCGATCGAGGGAGTGGTGTATCGGGGGGGGGGGGGCATCAGGCGACGACGCTGGCAACAAGGCCGCCCCCTTCCCCCCTCCCCGCCGTTCTACTAAACCAGTCTATACCGGGGCAGGGACAGCCTTCAGGGGAGGGGGAGGGGGAGGGGAGGGTCTCTGGGTCGCGGGGGACACACGAACCCGTCGGGCGTGGTGTCGCCTGTCCACGAACCCGCCGGGCATGGTGCCGCCTGTCTCCTGGCGCCGCTGACACTTGTTTGGAGCGGTCGACAGACCCTGGCCGGCCTCGTCAGACCGTCATGGCGCCGGCCCCAGCGACTCAGACTCACAACAGGCGCGTCCGGAAATCACAGTCAATGGTCACGTGATGCGTGTCATAAGACTGCGTGATCGGATAAGCCGGTCACGTGATGGTCTCCCTAAATGGAGCAGTGTCGGCTCAGAGCCACGGCTAATCAGAGGCCGGGGGTGGCCGTTTCGTGACGCTCTGGAAATGATGCGGCGCTCCGAGGCTGCGCTCGCCCGTCCCGCGGACGTGCACTGCACAGTTGGTCCGTGACATGAGGGTTGTGCGCTGCTGGTGGATCGTGACCAGAACGATGCACCGTCGGAATGTGATGGTGTCGACAGAAAGCTGACTAACGCCTGACGCTGGTTGGCGATGTGATGGATCTAAGCGCAGTAGAAGCATCCGCTCAGAACATTTAACAAGCCGCAAGGTAGTTCGACATGCTGCCGAAATACCAGCACGATATCGGTGACATACTGGTGTATCAAATAGCTCGCAGCTCTGGCTTCCATTCAGCGTTCCATTTCATCGAAAGTGCTACACAGTTACACACATGACATACCTTTAAGTTCTAGCTCAATCAATCACAGTATAAAAGATATGCTATGAACTCGAGAACGCTATTGGATGAGTGGAATGTGGCCGTCACAAACGAACATGAACAGATGCCTCTATATCAATTTTAGAGCAGTTTCTGACTAACCCCTTCGCTCAAAATTAGTCAGCATTACCATCAGACTTGTGCCAAGGTCCCAAAAAGATCCGAGATCCAGGGTTCGCAGAGTCCAAGGTCTGGGACCTTGATGGATCCTGGACCTTGCATTGTCATTTTTGTCGCGAGACCTTGGAAACCCAGGACCTTAAAACATCCATATGCCGCGAGACCTTGGAATCCCAGGACCTTAAAACATCCATATGCCGCGAGACCTTAGAATCCCAGGACCTCAACATTTGCACATGTCGCGAGACCTTGGAATCCCAGGACATCAACATTTCATGTGACATGAGACCTTAGAAACCCAGGACCTCAACATTTCATATGCCGTAAAACCATGGAAACCCAGGGGTTAGGACCTTAAAATTTTGGTATGCTGCAAGACCCTGCAGAATGCAGACCTTCAGTACCAGTTTTATTATTTGTAATGGGATCTTAGGAGAACGGTCTGGACCTACACCACCATTTTGTTGAGGGACCTCAAGAATCCTGGAAGCTGGACCATGAGGTTTATGTTGCACATGGGCCACTAAGGACCCTGCACTAGGTTTTGTCTGTAAGCACTTCAAGTCTTCAATAAATATCTATGGTTGAGCGACCAGCTGCAAGGGGCTAGATAGCTACACAAAGAGAAAACGAACCAGACTGTGTAGACATATATAGAGCAAAATCATTGCCATGGTTGTGAGGCAGAACTGGAACAAGAGACCTGGTAGCTTTTTACATTATCAATGTTGTGGATTATGAAACTGTCAAACAGTGGACAGTGGTGGTTTGGAAAGTTCTTTTCTAATCTCACCTCACATATTTTCTGGGTTGTGATATGCCGGGCTTGAAGCTACTTGGAAGCTACCCTAAGTGCCAAACTTATTTGTTTTCCATTCATCAAATCACCATTGAGCAATGAGCAATATAAGCAATCATTCCATGACAGTTCAACTTTTTCGTTTAGCAGGTTTTCGTCGGACAATTTTTCGTCTGCAGATTTTCGTCCGCAGACTTTCGTCTATGCATTTGTTCGTCTGTGCATTTTCAAGTCCGCGCATTATTTTCATAAGGACATTTTCCGCCTCGTCCAGACGAAAAAATGCCGGACAGAAAAATACTCAGACGAAAAATGCACCAATTTAATTCGAACAGACAAAAAAATGCGAGACGAAAAAGTCAGACGAAAATCTGCCGACGAATAACCGGCTGACGATTGTCAGATGGAATTTTGTTCAGAGCCTTCAATCTAATGTGAATGAACAGTAAGTAAGGTTTGCGCTCGCTGATACTCTAATTCTATTGGCTTAGTCCATCAGTTTTTCTGTGAGCGCTCGCGCAAACAAGACTTAAAACATATTTTACTTTTTATCCTAGGTATTATGTAACTGAATGTGCAGAAAATCGAAAGCATATACCTATCCAATTCAACTTTTCCATTTCTATGAAGCCTGTAGGTTTTATTTCTGTTTTTTTTTTATATTGCCTGAAAGAATACTTGAATGTCTGTCTTCAATAACTGTAAGGTGCTATCCTACATTCCTACTGATAAGGTAAGATTGAATTGAAAGGGACATGACAATACAAATTGCAAGGTACCTATTACCTACCTATATTTTTTACGAATTTGTCAGGTTAAAGAAGGAGAGATTGATATTATGATTCATTTTTAACTTGTGCTGAAGCTCCCCCTACCTATGTTGGTTAACGATAAAACCACCACAGTCCACAGGTTTGCATAGGTTCTGCCCCTTTAAATGTTGCTGGGCATCCATTGGCAGAATATTTAGAAGTAAGTCTGCTCATCAGAATGTAAGTTTGTTTAAGTTCTTGTTGTGGGACCCTGAATACTTTGGATCCTGAGATGTATTCTTGCCGTGGGACCTTGAGGACTGTGGACCCTGAACTCTGAAGTGTGTACTTGTCATGGGACCTTGGGGACTGTGGATCCTGAAATTCACACTTGTCGTGGGACCCTAGGGACTGTGGATCCTGCAATGCATTCTTGTCGTGGGACCTTGGGGACTGTTGATCCTGCAATGCATTCTTGTTGTGGGACCTTGGGGACTGTGGACCCTGCAAAGTATACTTGCTATGGGACCTTGGAAACCTTGGATTCTAGAAATTGAATTTGTCGTGGGACCTTGGAAACCTTGGATTCTAGAAATTGAATTTGCCGTGGGACCTTGGAAACCTTGATTCTAGAAATTGAAATTGCCGTGGGACCTTGGAAACCTTGGATTCTAGAAATTGAATTTGCCGTTGGACCTTAGAAACCTTGGATTCTAAAAATTGAATTTGCCGTGGGACCTTGAGGATCCTGGATCTTGATTTTTGGTCCCGGCACAAGTCTGATTACCATATGTGTGAAGTGAATCAAACGAAGCTGACGAGCACAGTGACTTCACCAAGCACTAGCGCCAGGTTCGTCCTCATATATCGTATGGCATAATCCGTAGTGTGAATCGTAGCCTGACCCGTTTTCCTTGGAAGCCCACTCAGCACCGGCAGTCGGCAGGCCAATGCCGACTCAGGTTTTGCAACGCCTCTGACCATGTTTGGTAGGGACTGATGCTGCACAGTGCACTGGGCACTTCTAAAGGGAATTTGGGAATTTGGTTAGGGCTAGCGTGATATGGGACTTCAAAGGCTTCGCCGTGTGATTAATGGTTTGGGACGGCGAAATTATATGTTGGAGCATTCCAAATCACATGCATCAGGAGCCGGCGGAATAACATGTTTGTCTATTCCGAAGCGAGCCATTCCTTCAGTGGATCCCCCTGGGTTGGGCTGGGTTTTCGTTTGCCCTCTGGACTGATCTGGGCTATGTCCGGTGACCTGGTCTGGACACAAGTCGAGTGGTCGAGAACCGCCCAAGGCGGGCGTCTGGCTCATGGCTGTCACAAATGGAGAATGGGGTCACCAAATGTCATCGCCGCTCGGTCAGACAGGCGATGGGACGGCAGAGAAAACCCAGGCCCTCCCTTCTCATAACCGTCCAAATACCGGACGTTACTGCCAACCACCGCTCTCGATGCATCCGAAACCGGCCACCGCTCTCTCCGCTCTGCCCCATCCAGTCCTCTCTCATTCCACTCTCGGTCCCCTATATCCTGCAGAGCCGCCTCCGGCCTGCCCACCCCCTATCGCCCTCTCCCTATCCCGCCCCACCCGTTTCGTTTCATAGACCACCAGCCATCCCGGCCAAGCACGGCACGGGTCACGGCACGGGATTCCAGCGCGGGACACGGTGCAAGGCACGGGACACGGACAAGGCCAGTCCAGCCCTCTTCTGCGCTCCAGTGAGCGAAGGACTCGGTGCTCGCAGTCTCTCGGTCGCACCCTTTCCAGGAACCGGCACCGGTGATACCGAATCTGATCTGCGCCGCGGTCACGGCCGCCAAATCCGCGGCGCAGCAGCCGAAGAGCGCCGCAGTTGGCGAGCTAGGTACGCCGCAGTTGGCCGGAAGACGTAGTGGTTTCGTTTCGTAACCATTGTTCCAGAAAAGTCTACGACCCCTTTGCGACGTTTGGGTAATGTGTTTTTCGTTTATTGAAGCAAGACGTGGGCTTTAACTTAGGTATGCACTTTTTTATATTATTATAATATCATATGCATTCATGTATGCATTCATTCAAATTTACCAGCTATACATAACGTAGTCAAATAAGTAATAACATCATGCATGCAATGGTTCAGAAGCTCACATATTAAATAGTGTGTTTCTACCCGTTCAGGTACTAAGGAAGTGTTCATTTTAAATAATAATGCTTGGATGCTGCATAACCCATGTCACGAAAAAAGTATGATTCCTGCGCCAGAGTTACCTGTACATTCTTAAACTTCATCTTCCTTCTTTGCTTTGCAGCGAAGAGCGCATTCTGCTAAGCTCGGCGGATTTTCCCATGGTTGCAGAACGAATCCGGCGTCGTGGACAATCATCCTCTTATGCTTGTAGGGTCTCGGTTATAACGGTGGTGCCGGGCGAGCCAAGGTTGCCTGCAGCAGGCCTGCCAGCCAGCAACGCCGCTATTTTTATCACAACACTGGCACCGTTTTCCGATCCATAGCGGCGAAGCCTCTGGAGTTTACTTCAACGCCAGAGAAAATGAAACTGGCCCAGACAAAGCCGGCAAAGCCTGTCATCTCGTATAGGCTGTCAATGCTCATCACGAGGCAGAAGACGAAGCTGATCTAGGGAGAACAAAGACTGGAGACAAAGACTCCGCGGGCGACCCTCGGCTGTCAGGACAGTTGTCCTTTCGTCGTCCCCACCGGCTGACCCTGACACCTCTCCGGACTCGGTCCTACGTCTGACACAGTTCCCATCAGTGCCACCGCCACTGCCTGCATGACGACAGTCCTTGTCCCTTACACCTATACGGTACCGCCTCTGACACAGTTCATAATTCCTACCCCATACCATATCTGAGAACACTCCTGTCCCTTACAATTTACACTTTCAGTGCTGCCTCTGGCAGCATTTCCGTCCCCGACACAGTCCCTGACACAGCTCCTGACACAGTTCGGGTGCCCGTGTCACACAGGGCAGGCTAGGTACGCCACCTGACACCGTACCTTCCCTCCACGTACCTCCGTCCGGTAAAGGACACGCCCCGCCGTTCGGCTCGTGTCGAACGGTTCAACAGGCACGCCCGGTTCGGATCGGGTGGCCCCGTGCCGCCCCGGGGCTCCGCCCGGGTCAGTGGGTGTCGAGCCAGATATCGACCGCTGCCGGCCGGCCGCCCCGGCGCGGCGCGGCGGCCGCGCGGGCAGGCCGGTCGGACCGACAAGTGCCCCAGGCGGTCGGCCGAAACAGCACAGCTGATCAGGTGGCACGTCAGGTGCGCAGGTGGTCCAACAACTGGGCGAAAATCGGCCAATGGGATACCCGCGGAATAGCGGCAGGGTAATTACAATGGAGCGTCCAACAACGGGCTTCATAGTTTCACGGCAGGCAATAAAGGCCGGGTGAGATCTTGAGGATTATCAAGCCTCCCATTCTTCGCCGGTTATCAAACGAAGAAAAAATCGCGCTTATCTGAGAGACCAGTTGCAAAACGAGCAAAGATGAAAGACCAGTTCTTTCAGGATCCTGTTCGTTTCTGACGGTTGCTAGGACGGCGAGTGTGATGTTATCCGCCATCGCGCCACGTCAGCGGCCCGGTAAGAGAGAACAGGTTCCAACACGTCGTGCGGACGGCCACGCCGACCCCTCTAGGGCTTCGGGAATCCCGAGCGTCCCACACTCGGGTTCCACTTCAATGTACCCCGCAGTCACCCGCCATATGGGGTGCACAAGTTTGGCTTTATAGACTTTTTAATAGCAAAATATAATGCGATTATAGAGCGTTTTCGCTGAAAATAAGCACACTAATATTATTCCAAATTAAAACTAATCTACATGCAACTAGCATTAAATTTAATAATGCATTTCAAAAATAGCAAACTAACACAAACTTGCATGAAAGCAAATAAATACGGCAAAACTCAAACGTTTATCCACATTTCTGAATTTGGTCTTTTCCACCATTCCTACGGGTTGCACGAGCGCCAGAAAATGAAATGACCCCTGTCCACCTAGGCACACACATCTAGCATTTCCGCCCTCCCCCGGTCGGATACTCACGACTTGGGCCGTCGTTAGTTCTCCGGCGCACATGTAGGAAATAAGGGTGCGCGCCTGTACGGGCTTGTCGAGCGATCGCGTGGATCACGGGTCCCCCACCAGCGAGCGGCGGCGACTGGCGGCCGGCGGCCCGGGGCCGCCGGCCGCGTGCCACATCACTCCCCTGGCCGTGCGCCGCGCACGCCCCCGCTGCGCCGCTCAGCTGAGCAGAGCGGCAAATGACGTCATTCATTGAAAACTTGGGCGCATGCTAAAAGATATCGACTCAGAAAAGCACAAAGTCAGACAAAAATGATTGATTATGAGAGAAAAACATAAATGAGTAGGCGGATTACACTCAAGAACATTACTTTAGCAGAAAATCCTATAAGCTGGTAAACTCATGTTTGGCAATCAGAACAGATGTCGCTACTCGCTCTCAGCCGGATTGTAGATGACGCTAGACGCTCTCCCTCTCTCGGACTCCGGAGAGATTGGTTGGTGAAGTCGTCTCCCCTAGGGTCGGAACGGCAACTCTACGAGAGAGTGCAATTCAATCAGAAAATGCTGTTGGGCTGAGCCCCCAGGCACTTACTGGCAGGGTTGTATACCAATCAAGTCGATTGAATTGATTGATTTGATTCAACGCGTATTTTGAGTTGATTGGATTGAGTCGATTGACTTTTGGAGATGACTGGTTGACTGACTCGTTTGACTTTAGCGACTGGTTGACTGATTTGATTCCCGAAAATTAGAGTGACTCGTATGATTGAGTCGATTGAATGGAAAGTTGAAATAAGTTTTAGTTGACGAAAAATAATGACACCAATTGATGACATCAAAGATCACAAAACTACACTGAAAACTGCTTGTCATCACAACTGCAATATGGGGTAGATGGCCAAATAAAGAACAGGGCCTAAACATGAACAGCCAACTTTGACTTTCAACTGCAATAACTGCTCCAATCCTGTGATAGAACCTGGCGATGCACCTACCTACCTTTCTGCACTCAGCAGGAAACTTTTTTTAATCCAGATGATAAAGTGCAAGGCCCTATATACTAATAAAGTGTGATTAATTAATAATTCACATCTCCACATCTCCTCAGAAACAACCCACTGAACTCTATGAATATCTGAAACCCCTACAAAAATAACTGAAACAAAAGCGCCGTTTTCGTCTCGCTAATTACGTTTACATTAATAGCTAATGTGCTGCATTGTTTAATTTGCAGCAGAACGTTTGTTGATCCTTTTCTCCTGAGAGCCTAGGCATAACATATTTAATATATTTCATTTTCCTTAAAATATTTTACCGAATATTATTAAGTGGTTTTATTTCAAATGAAATAATAATTAAAACGAAATTGGTGTTGTACAACCGATTTATTTTATGATGATCTACCATACTACATGATAATCAATGACGTCATCTTACCAAAAAATCAAAAGACGTAGAATAAGGATTTATAAAAGCTTAGCATGCTCATTGGCAAAACGTTTTCTTGTTTTTTCGCGGTCGCACCGTGCCGTTTTCGCGTTTTAATTTTCCTTGTTCTTCTTCCTTTGTCCTTAACTTATCCTGTGGTTCCAGAGTCCCTGTCCTTTCCATTTCCTTTTAAATATATTTTTAATGCTCATCCCTATCCCCCAGTCCTAACAGTTTCAAATTGTATTGCAATAAAATGTTTTGAATTCTTCATATATAACCTATCTACCTTCGTTGGTACTGTTGGTAGCCAGTGACACATCTAGGCAGGTAAGTAGGTACCTACCTGCTTTCCTGCTGTCTTCATAAAGCATACCTAATGAAGTTGTCAAATTTGTAGCACATTTTCAACACTTTCATATGGTGTCAGTGTGGCATGTAATCTAGCTAGGTTCATTATGTTCATGGTTCAATTCAGAAGAGCTCCGCATAACTCACATAAGAGACAGACGGGGGCTTTACATGGGGTAGATGGCCTGATGACTTAGCTGGAATATGGCCTAAATTAAATTGACAACTTTTAGGTGAAAGGTGGTGATTTGGGTTAAGGGGCGTTTGTTGAAGTCAACTACTGGGTAATTTTGCACCCATTAAATGAAACTTCTGCTCCAATTCTACCCATTGAACCTCATTATCATGATCCACCTGTCCATCACTAGGTATCCTTCCTCATTACATAGAAACTTTGAATGGCATGGCAATTTATAATTTTAAATGACAATATTTTTATGTTTCTTCTGTAGGTAGGTAGGTAGGTAGGTAGGTACACCAGACTGCTATGGACACTTTTCCAAGTTGGTGGGGCAAAAAACCTAATGTATATCTTGGTTTGAGTCGTTTGATTGAGTTGATTGATTCCTTTCATTGTCGCGTTTGAGTCGATTGAATCAATTCCCGAAAACTGCTCTGACTTGATTGATTTGATTGGTTTCCCAAATTTGTCGTGATTGAATTGATTGCTATTGATTGAGTCGTATACAACCCTGCTTACTGGTTCACAGGTAAGCAAATTAGTTTGATGTCTTTTCACCACTCCCCGAAAGCATGCGTGACAAAAAAAAAATATATATTTTACAATTTACTACCGTCCTCAGGCGGGAGACACAATGACACCATTTTTGAAGCTCTAGCCTCATTTATCCCGCGCCCCGTAGGGCTATCGGCGGACCCTACCACCCGTGGGGGGGGGGGGGGGGCGTTTCGGCCCCCCTCTAAGATCTCGGAAATTTACCAGCCGATTTTCGAAATTCAATCGGCGTTCGATAGCCCCACCCGGAAACTACCTTGTGACCAAATTTCATTGACCTTGGTCAAACCGATAACATCACAGGTCAGGTCAAAGGTCGGGTTTTCGCCGTTCACAGGCATTTCAAGAAATGCGTTGTGAAATCGAGTAAATTGGTAATTTATTGAAAACCATCGATGGTACATTGTTCGTCAAACACATACTTTGCTATCTGAGGTCTCTGATATCAGATCAGGTCACAGCGAGGTCAGGTCACTGGAGGTCACAATATGAATGTGTCGTTTGATACATGTTTTATGGTCCATTTTACATGACAAATGCGATTATTTGGGTTAGGCAGCCTTTGGGGCCAGCCTAGGTCACGTTTTGGTGAAGGTCAGGTCAAGGTTAGGTCAAATTAGGTCAAATTTAAAAGTTGATATTTTTGCATAAAACGGGTGTCCATTCGATGCAGCTTGTCACGGGGAGTCTAATGACGGTCTTTGTTTTGCTCTACGAGGTCTAGAATTGTCAAAAAAAATGAGTTTGAAAATTTGACGTCATCATTTTTGAACAGTTATTTCGCTATAACTTGGCCAAAAAAAAACAAGGTATCGATCTGAAATTTGGTATGTAGATAGAAGACGGTAGGCACTATCACATATATTCCGTTTTTTTTTCGAAACTTAAAAAAACCTTTTTGATTTTTTGGCTAATATATAAAAAAAATGTTTTTTGATTTTGGGGTGTCAAAACTCAAACACTTCAAAAATCCGAGATAGCTTTTTTGTAGCCCTGTCAATTCTACACCTTTTATGCCTTCATCATTTTTCAGTATTTTCAAAGCTGTAGGCCTGACAGGTCTTCTCGCGAAGGTCTTCTTTCGGTCGAAAATGGCAGAACATTGACGTCATTTGTGGCCAACCTATCATAGCCTCTGGAAAAATTTTTGGTCACAATTTGTAAAATTGATGCCCGAAGGGGTCCTGAAAGTTTAGTGGCGATGTCTCCAGCCGTTTAGGAGATATCGACGGAAAGGACAGGGGGGCCGTTTCGCCCCCCCCCTACGGGGCGCGGGATTTATGTGCCAAGTAATTAGCAAACACGTAGTTTGACCCTAGTTAACCTCAGTTGACTCGACCCTAGCGTTCTTGTACCTTGTAGATACCAAGTAGATATAACTCAAGGGTGTAGGTACAACACAAAAACGTTGAACTTGAGAACAAAGCTCTCATTTTTACACATTTAGACCCATTCGGGCAAATTTCCTTAAAATTTGTCATGACCTCTAGATGACCGCAGGTCATCTGAAGTTGAAAAAATTGGTGGTGCATATCGTGGCACTCGGTGAGCTAAGCATATCTGGCAATTTTGACTCAAACTGATGAAGAACTCTAGTTTTCATCAACAAAATAGTGCATTTTTAATACCATTAAGCCAACGTACCGGTATTTGTAACCATGTGACCTGACCTGGGGTGACTGGAATTTAAAACTCCCAGGTCATGTGACACATAAATGCTGCAAGTCGTGTCTGAAATTCGGTAGCGCTACGTGCCATTACACTTGCGCTATCAACGAAAAACTATGTCATTCTGTTGCCGCTAAACTAGTGCAATTTTCCCCTGACCTTGTACCGGTTTTTTAGACTTGGTGACCTGACCTGAAAAGTCTGAGACTTTAAATTTTCAGGATAGGTGCCAAAAGGCTGCCCCAGGGGGTATACCAAGTTTGGCGGCGCTATCGCGCCGTTGTTTTTACGTTATATGCGAAAAACTTTAGGGAGGTTGCATCCCCCCTCGCCGGGCGAGGGTTATTACGAAGCTCCGGCGATCATAAGAGGCAGAAGGGGCTAAACGACTGTTCCTATGTAACACCCACTAGTTAGGAAAAACAATAGGCACGTTGACTCGGATATATGTATTTACGAATTAAATCGATCATTAATCATTGATGCACAGGTAGAATAACACCTACTATAACAACGCCTATTATAAAAACATGACCAATGCGTTCACGTTGCACACATTTCGCACGATCTTCTTCGAACGTAGGCACAATGCAGATGATATGCAGCGCTCAAGCATGGCATTTACTTCATGGTTAACTTCAGTCAGCTTCGTGTTTCATCTACTCTGCCCTACCGTCTATGCTTGATGACACCCACGGAACAATTCGATTGTTTGTACCTCTGTGCCACTGCCTTGGCACAGTACCCTATCCTTTCAAATCACCGCCACTGCCCCTGCTGTCTTGACTTGATGCGTCGCTCGGCTCCACGTCCTTTCCCGTGTCAAAGTGCTGCTGAATCTGCTCCAGCGTCTTGCCCCGCGTCTCGACCAATGTCAGCTGTAAGATGACCGCGCCGAAGAGACAGAGACAGGCGTACATCCAGAACGTACCCGCCGGGCTGATGGCATCCTCCAGCGGCTCAAAAGTCAGCGTCGTCAGGAAGCAGGTGCCCCAGTTGAAGAAGATGGCGATACCACTGGCGAGGTTCTTAACATCAGGTGGAGTGGAAGTATCTCCCCTGTTGGGAAAGAGAAGAATTCATAACTTGAGACTTCTTTTGAGGGACAGAGTGTGCCGATTCACTGTCATATTATGTGGGGCAAAATCGAAAGAGTCGTCAAGAGAGTGAAGGTCCCGGGCAATGCACGTGGCGTTGCCGCTACCTGACCGCTTGGAACAGTGTAAGAGTTCCGGTTAGCGCCTTGGTCCACTGGATGTGGTGCTTAACCCAAACCAACCAGCCAAGAGAGTGAAGGGCTGACCCTAACATGCAGCTTTATTCTAGTCTCACCCATGTAAAGGTAGGTAATGGGGCCGAAGCCGATGCCGAAGCCCAGGAGGAAGACAACGATAGACGTCAGCGGCAGCCACTCGATTGCCGAGACGTCCTGCCCAGTGTCTTTTAGCCTGAAGAAGACGCCCAGGACCACCAGGCTGGCTCCTGTGATGACAGAGGAGGCCACCAGGAGCGGTTTTCGGCCGCGGCTATGCACTGCTGCCACTCCCAAGGCTGTGGTGAGTACCTGCCAAATTAAAACAAAGAAACAATGGAGATGGCTTGCACCTCAGATGAAAGCAAGGAGATGTTCTGACATTCCTTGGACTCGTTTTAAGCTGCAAAAAATGGTCTTATCAAAAAGGGCACTTGTTCGGCGTTCCGTCATTGATAAAAGATGCAGTTGACGATATATTTTCAACCAACTACATGCACTACACAAAAATGCAGCTGACAACAGTCATGTAGTTATAGTGACAACGTTCACAGCAATTTGTGCCAATGCCTTGGATTTCACCTTTGTAAGCCCAGCTGGAGTCCATGGACCCGCCGGCCTCAACGAAGATATCCGTGGCGTAGAAGGTGATGACGTTGTTGCCGCAGGCCTTTTGCAAGATGACCACGAACAGCGCCAGGGCCAGTGGCCGTCGGTACTCTGGCCGCCAGAGTTCGGACAGCGCCGCCTTCCCGGTGGCCCGGCCGGTGCCCAGCGCGGCCAGCTCGTTCTCCACATCAGCCAGCTCTCCGCGCAGCCAGCGCAGCGTTGCGCGCGCCTCGGCCAGCCGGCCGCGCTGCGCCAGCCACAGCGGCGACTGGCAGCTGAGCGTCACCAGCAGCAGCCACAGCGCCGACACGGCGCCGGAGAGGACGGCCAGCAGCCGCCAGTCGGCGTACTTGCCCACCACGTACGACAGGAGCACGCCCACGTTGAGCTGCAGTTCGAATACTGCGCCTGCGGGGCCGCGGAGTCGCGCCGTCGTCACCTCGGCTAGGTAGGTAGGTACGACCACCGTGGTCCAGCCGACTGCGGCGCCTGTCAGCAGCCGGCCCAGCAGCAGAACGGTCAGCGAGCCAGCGTAGGTGACCAGCAGCCACCCCAGCACGGCCGGCAGAGAGACCAGCACCAGCGCCGAGCGGCGGCCCAGCGCCTGCATGGCGCTGCCGGCCAGCGGGGCGGCCAGCAGCGCGCCCAGCGGCACCATCGAGCCGACCAGCGAGCCCTGCTGGTCGGTCACGTGCAGTCGAGAGTCCCTCAACTGTGGCAGAGCGCTGCTCGTGTAGCCCAGCGCCAGGCCCACCGGATAACCGCCGAATGTCGCTGGAAAAAGAGGAATCTTAGTTTTTCTTTGTTTCCCTTCATCGAAAAAGTAGATCTGTTCTCCCAGAATCCAGGTCGGTGCAAGAGCTTTTCATAACCGACGACCCGTTTGGGGCCCTTTCGCCGATAGCTTAAAAACGGCTGCGAGTTTCGGCTCGCCGTTTTCAGTTCTCCGGACATAAATTTTTGCGCAACTCCTGAAAAAAAAAAATGTGGTCTAGGTCATCTCAGGTCATAAGTTATAGCGTTGAAACCGAGGTCATGTTTGGCCATTTTCGGTCGAAAAAGCTGCTCGCGAAAAAAAATCGCAGAAGATTAGAGTTTCAATCCAGATACTTAAAAATTGAGCCGTCAGTGAAAAATTCAGGCAAACTAAAGGGCTATCTTGACATAAAAAATAATAACAATATCAAGAGTTCGCGTTTTTCTTACTCCAAATTTCGATTTCTTGACATATTTTGAAATGTAGGGATATTTGAAAAAATAAATACCTCAGAGAGCACCTTACTGCCTTTCTACATGCCAACACTGAGCACAATGTTTCAGAGTTCTGGGATCCCTCATGTTTGGGGACAAACTGCAGTTATTTTTTGTCACTTTGATTAGTTTTTTGGGACAATTATGATAAGTTGCTTAATTTGGAATCAATAGGTATGCATAGAAATTAACCCGAAATTCCGAAATCGCCCGTGGCTTCAGCCTTCTACTGGTGGCGCTTCCGACCAGTGTGCGCCGCTCCGGGGGATTTTTTTTTAACTTTACACCACTGTGACTATATAGAAAGGTGGTTCACCGATTTACTTATTGCTCTTAAGTCTCACAAGATGTGCAATTCAATTTTATGTCAGTAGTGAAAATTTGTCGTTAATGGAATAAGTGCCACGTGATTTATTTGCGAAGAACAAGAGGGGCGGGCGAAATTCACTTCCCCTTCCACTGCGCGTGTTAACATCATATGTAAATGAAAATGAAATTATGAAAACTTATGAAAATTCAAAATCAGCAATAGTATATTTCCATAATTCAATATTTCAATAATTCAAAATCAGCAATCGTCTTATCGCCCGCTCTCTATCCAACAGACTTACCGGCTGCAGCGGTGAGCAGCTGGTGCCACTCGCACGTGCTGAGCAGGCCTCTCGGCGCCATCAGAGGCGTGCGGGGTGGGTGTCACAGACCCGAAAGGCACCGATCTGCCGGCCTCTACACCGCCAAGAAACACTGTCAATCACACTGGGGAGCGCGAGATCCCTGACGAGCGTGACCAGTAAACAGAGTGACCAGCTGTACATAGGGCGAGCCGTCGGTGGGACACTGCAGGACGTGAGTCGCTTTTCACTAAGTATGCCTGTATTTCGGCTGACTGGTGAAGTGATTTCCAATGTTGTCGCTGATTAGATACGATGCGAGATGAGAGGCGAACAGAGGCGTGCTAACAAAACTAGACGCGTTATATAAGGCGGGGCTATTTGATGCATGACAATTGAAGAGGTCATATAGAGATAGCCCATATCCATATCCATTATTCAGCCCAGATTCACTCCGGACTCGGGACACCTCAGATCAAGCTGAAACTTGTACACAATAGAGGCCATGACATACACAACCCACAGCCAGAGCCATTCGGTGACACTCCCAGCCGTTTGACCTGCAGACGTCAGCAAAGGTCACGTGTGCTGACGTCCGAGTCATTCGATGGCACTCCCAGCAGTTTGACCTGCAGACGTCAGCAAATGTCTAGCTCCACCCAGTAGAGCTAAAGCACTACTATGGACGTCAAACCCCTTGAGACCTCACTTTTTTGCGATAATTCTTAAATGCATCAACTCTCGTTGATAATATTCTGGCAATGTGTGTTTCAGAACCTGCCGAAACTTTTATTACTAAGGTATTTTGACGCCAAACGATTATGGAAGGTACTTCTCATTCACTCGTAATGCTAAGGTCAATTCAGGCCCGGGCAGAGGCTTGCGCTCGGCCACACACGAGCCCCGCCACCAGCGCCATCTGCTCTAAATGTCATCTACCAGCGCCCGCTACCGCTACCAGCTACCGCCCATCATCAAGCCTGAATGGAGCGAGAGACGCGAGTGACCGGTCGCCGGGCAAGGAGCGCCGGAGGGGTAGGGCGGAGCTTAGCGCTGACGTCATTACGTGGCTCCGTCCCATGAGTGCGTAGCCTCTACCCAAACAGCAGATTCGTTCCGTGAAATTTAACATTACGAGTGAATGAGAAGTACAGGTCTCGCGGGTTTTAAGGGTAGGTTTTGCCTTTCCGGCTATATCTTTTTCGTCTTCAGCTTTGTAGGCTTGAAGATGTGACCGATTTATTCGTATAGCTCCCTACCATGATCATGGAAAAAGGTTTAACCGTATGCCGGATAGTTTCGGAGAAATTTAAAGAAAACCTCAAAATCCGCCGTTTGGGGCATTCTGACCGCGGCTTCCCTGCAGTCGCCTATGACTACAGTGGCGCCACCCAACGGGTAGGACGCTGAAACACAGAGGCATGAATGAACCCAGCGCGTAGTAAACGTTGAATGGAAGCGGGACTCAGCAGAGGCTATCACTGCGGCCCGCGCGCAGGGCGTCCTTGGACAACGGCCGAGCCCTCGGGCGGTGAGGCTAGAGGTCACGAGAGCCCGGCGCTGTTTGGCGTGTAGGGAGGGGTGAGGCGCTCGCCGCCAGTCTTGTAGCTCGGCCGGTGTGGCATGTCTATGAAAGCAGGGGTTGGGAGGAGCTGGACCAGGGTGATAGGTTTAGGCATAGAATAGAATGGAAGCGTGCTGAGGCCAGTGTTACCAACAGAAAAATGGCCGGCTGCCAGTATTTTTTTTTAAAGTCTCCCTCAAGGTCAAATAATAATCCCTAAACATATAATAATTAATGATCGGAAAAAGTAACCGCTATGGGCAAAATATTCCGGCAGCCGGCGATTTTGCCGTTGGTAAAACTGGCCTCAGATCAACTAAAAATATCTTTTGCTTATTAAAATGCATCTATCATTACGAAATAATCCACAATAATTTATTGAGAAAGATACAATGAATTGTATTTTTCCGATGTTACCGTTTTATAACAATTATTATTTGCACTTGAAAGGGCGGTCGAACGAACCCCTCCTCTCATTTTTCTCGAACAACTCGCCATAAGTGGCGGATCGCCACGTAGGGGAGAGCGGGGCAATGGCGGACGGTGGGTAATGCCGGCCACCCATCTCTAGTGAGTACTTTGTCCATCACTAATCAGCTGATGTTGTTTACATTTCAGTTGAGCGCCATTCTAGCACGTGGTGCAAGTTTGTCACGGTAGCTCCATTATTTTCATTTTTATAGCGTTAAATGTGTTTTTCGCATCTGATTTTTAATTTTTGTTGCATCTTTTTGCTGACTGTGAAATGTGTTAACGCATTTTCAGAAGTGCTGCTTTGCAATGACCTTCAATTAAGCCTTTCTTAGGAGACTGCTGGATGTGAGGCGTTTGCGACGCAATGCCTTTGACTGCTGCCTGCTTTCTTAAAATAAAGCTGACCTCGGGGTAATACCGGACACGTGTCCGGAATGACTCCACGCGGTTTTGTTTGCGACTTCTGTCGTTAAAGCTCAACGTTTCGGGTTGCTGTGTTCACGGCTGTGTTAGTTTGCTTGCTGTTTCCGGTTGTGTTAGTTTGCTGCTCTGTTGGCGCCGCGCTGTTGTGTTGCAGCGAGTGCAGTGTTGTGTTGCAGTGCAGTGCACTGTTAACTGCTGAATACAGTTGTCGTTTCTTAATTCTCACTTAAAGTTCCATCGAAAGAACGGTTTAAGGATGAATACCAGTGGCGATATTTCGACTTTTTGTGCTATTGCACTAGTGGCCGGCATTACCCCTCGCTTTTTTGCACCTCCATTTTTCACCACATTTTCGCGTAGGCTCTGAATCTGTCATCAGTGATCTGAGATACTAAAACTGGGTGTTATCTGAAAGCCTATTTCCTTTGGCTATAACCACAGTCAAAATCACCATAAAATAGCTTCAAATAGGTAAGCTATTGAGCAAAATGCTTATGGTGTCGCCATTGCCCCACTCTCCCCTATGTCTATACAAAAAATCGTAGCTGCCATAGATCAGCATAGATGGGCCGAAAATGGGAGTTTGACAAATTTATGTCAATTGTGATTTTTTTCACCGTAAGTTTTCCAAAAAGTCGAGCTATTGATCTGATAATTGGCATATTGATGGACCGCGTTAGCCCGCGTCCCGTAGGGCTATCGGCGGGCCCTACCACCCGTGGGGGGGGGAGGGGGGAACGTTTCGCCCCGCCCCCAAGATCTCGGAAAGTTACCGGCCGATTTTCAAAATTTAAACGGTGTTGGATAGCCGGCCAGGGCTGCAGAGTCGGAGTCGGAGTCGGAGTCAGAGTCGGTCGGAGTCTATAGTTTTGACCGGAGTCGGAGTCGGAGTCGCCAAAATCTTACTGACGTCGACTCCGGGGTCGGAGTTAATTTGGCATAGCTCAAAGTCATGCCCTACACATGTTTGCTTGGAAATATTATGCTCGTTGATGTTTCCAAACCAGACTTTGTCAAAGCTAAGGCAAGGTTTCTGTTTTGGACGATCATTTTCAGCGAAAACCAGAAGACCGGTGGTGCTAGAAACTGCTTATGGTACTGAATGTTATTTTTAGAGTATCTATAACTGCGCGATGTAAGGCCATGGAACGCGCGAATGATTGTCTCAGGCAAGATAAAAAGACCTCCGACATGAACTTTTCTATCATGATATGGACTTATAGGTAAATGCCCGGAGTCGGAGCTGGAGTCGGAGTCGGAGTCGGAGTCGATTTTTGAAGCCGGAGTATTTTCGGAATATTTTTCTCTATCTTCAAAACTGCAAGGCCTGACCGCGCTTCCCGCGAAACCTTTTTTGTTGAAAATGGCAGAACATGACGTCAGATTTGCGGCCAACTTATCATAGCCTCTGGATAAATTTTGGCCACAATGTGTAACATTGATAACATTGATAACAGAGGGGCCCTGAAAGTTTGGTGACGATATCTACAGTCGTTTAGGAGATATATACGGAAAAGGACAAGGGGGCGATCCCCCTACGGGGCGCGGGCTAGGTTCTATATCATCAAGATTTTCTCGAAGTTTAGAAAACTTTCGGTTATTTTTGGAAAATAATATGATGATTGCTGAAATAAATGCTTTAATGATATACATCTTATTGTGTTGCACATTGTTATCTATGTTCAAAACTGTAGACGTCAGTGGCGGCGGAATAGGGGGTGCAGGGGGTGCAGCTGCACCCCCATCGAAAAACATGGGGGGTGCAAACATATCTTTTTGCACCCCCAAAATCCGTACAAGGGGCCCGTCGCACCATAAAATACATTTTCTTCTGAATACCAGTGATCGGGAAACGAACACTGATGTGGAATCATCCGGGATGTCCAATTATGGTCAGGAGAGCCCCTTGCTAGTCTTTAGGGCCCCCACACCGGCTAGAAGTGTCCCGAGCCGCGTTTGATGCTCCATGCGGCATCTGAGGGCCCCCACGATGGCCTCAGAGGGCCCTTTTATGACGATCTCTAAGGGCTTCCACGATGACCTCTGTCCCCTGGGGCCCTACAACGGCCACTAAGGGCCCTCATGACGACCGCTGAGGGTCCCACAGAGACTCCAGGGCCCCAATGAGACTCAAGGGGCCACGCTGGCCTCTGAGGGCCCCTATGACGGCCTCTGAGGGCCCTTACGATGATCCCTGAAGGCTCTCACGACGACCTCTGTCCCCTGGGGCCCTATAACGACCACCAAGGGCCCTCATGACGACCGCTGAGGGTCCCACAGGACTCTTGGTGCCCCGCTGGCCTCTGAGGGCCTCTACGACGGTCGCTGAGGGCCCTCGTCACGGCCCCAGACCCAACTCAAGTCTGAGGGCCCATTTGGCTTCAGACGGCCCAGCGACGGCTTCTGAGGGCCCCAACACAGCCAGGCTGCAGGGCTATGCTGGCATCTGGGGGCCTGCAACGGTCTATTGAGGGTCCTAACGATGGCCTCTAGCGGTCTTACCAAGGCCTCTGAGAGCCCTGCAAAGGTATATGAGGGCCCATGAAGACTCCCACTATGGCCATGGACCCTCATGACGACCTCTGATGATCCTCTCGAAGGCTTCTAAGGGTCCTCACAACAACTTCTGAGGACCCCAGGATGGTCCCTAAGGGGCTGAGGGCCCTGACGACGACCTCTCTGAACCCTCACGATGGTCTCTATGACCCAACGCAAGCTCCAAAGGCCCACGCTGGCGTCTGAGGGCCCCACGACGGCCTCTGAGGGCCTCGACGCAGGCAGGCTCCAGGGGCCATGCTGACCTCTGAGGGCCCTCTTGACGGCTTCTAGGGCCTAACGAAGGCTTCAAGGGCCAACGCTGGCCTCTGAAGAACCCTACGACGGCCTCGGAGGGCCTCAACGTAACGCAGCCAGGTGCCAGGAGACATGCTGGCATCTGAGGGCCCCGCAGAGTTCAGATTCAGAGGGCCCAACGACCTTTGTGGACCTTACGAAATACGAAGGTCTCCGAGAGCTCACGCAGGCTCCCAGAATTCCACAATGATTCTCAGGCCCCATGTCGGCTTGTTGAGGCACTTTATCTGCTCTTAGTGCCCCGTCGCCGGCCTCTGAGAGTCTCAATGTCGGAACTTATGGGGTCATGGGCCCTACACCGGCTTTTATGGCCCCTACATCGACTCTTGGGACTCATGCCCCCATGAAATGTGGGTCTACGCGGCTTCTAAGAATCCCCATGTTGGTTCTAGTAGCAACCAGCCGGATATTTGGGCTCACACGCGAGCTCCTGGCACCCCGTGCATATACCCCAGGGGTCTACCTGCCTCTAAGACCCCACATATACTTTTGGGGCTCAAACGCTTGCCCCTGAAGGCCCCACTGACACTGAGACCCCCTTTCCCCTATTCAGTCCTCCATACCGGCTCTTTAGGCTAAGCATCGGCTCCTGTGGCCTCCATCCCGGCTTTGGAGGGCCTCCATACAGGCTTTTTTGGGGTCCGATGCCGGTTTCTGAGAGCCCTCAAAAGACTTTCGGGCCTATACTGCCTTCTGAAACCTTTCAGCAACTTTCAAGGGACCGACCCTGATCGGAGGGCTCATTCAGTCTGGGGAGTCATGTAGTAGGTCTCTGGAGGAGTCTTTATGTGGTCGGTTTCCAAGGGGCTTCTAAGCACGGTCTTCTTGGAAAGGTCTCGTAGGGCCCTCAATGGCTCACTGCGGATCCAGAAAAGTGGCTTGAGACGCTGCGGGTGGTGGCTAGACTAAAAGATTAGCCGCTAAAAAAATTAGAAAAAAAACTAGCTGCATTTGCTTCTTTATGCTTTCATTATTTGAAATAGGTAGGCACACTGCAATTTCAAACCTTTTACAGAACTTATGTGTATGCGGATAGCTTTCCAAAATCTTCGTTTTTCATAAATCAATAATAATCACTCAAAAAAAAATGAATGGGAGGCCCAAAACTTCCAGAGGGGCCCCTTGAGAAAACCTTGCACCCCCATCCAAAATTACCTTCCACCGCCACTGGTAGGCGTGGCAGCTATTCCGCAAAAGTTTTTTTGTCGAAAATTGCAGACCCATGACGTTATTCTGATGTCATTTTTGGCCAACCTATCATACTCTCTGGAAAAAGACGGCCCCGCATGGTGTAAAATTGATGCCCAGAGGGTCCCTGAAAGTTTGGTGACGACTGACGATATCTCTAATCAGGGATGCGGAGCCGTGGAAATTTCAGACGGCTCCGGCTCCGGCTCCGGCTCCGGAGAAAAAATCGGCTCCGGCTCCGGCTCCGGCTCCGGGTGAGCTGTTATGGCGGCTCCGGCTCCGGCTCCGGCTCCGAGTAAAATGGTCCGGCTCCGGCGGCTCCGGCTCCGGCGGCTCCGGCTCCGACTCAGTACATCCCCTACGCAATCAATTAAATACGGGTGGAAGAAAAATTGGATTGGTTATACGCGTTACTCTTTGCCATGACCGGCTCACCGCGTCCCCGCGCAAACGCACCTCGGAGAGAAATGGCAGAACAAAGGGCTAGGAAGCGATGGCATTGGAAACGCAGTCGCCGCGAATCGGAGTTCAGTGAACCATCGTAAGCTGACACCCGTCTCGGCTGCATTGGGGGGTGAGGGGTGGGGTGTGTGTGGGATGAGACGGTGCTGGGAGTCGCAGTCCACTGCACTGCACACAGCCGCTATTTGAGTTCGGAAGTGGCCAAAATGCGATAACTCGTTAACCAGTTGACATTTTGCCAATAAATTTTTATTGTATGTGAAGTCAACCGTAAGGTCACATATGGGAACGTATGAGCATCCATGCTGATACATCATTGCCGTAAAAAATATTTTTGTTTGTAATCCGCGGATGGCGGGTATATCCCATAACGTGGGTGACTCGGGAGGGGATTCTGCATAGCTTCCCTGCTGTCTTCGAAACTACTCGCTCAATACTAAAAGTTCAAACGGCTTCTGATAGGAATAGCTGACAAACGAAACCTAACTTTGTCACAAAAGGCCATGGAAAGGTCATGGGTCACAAAAGGTCGTGGAAAAGGTCATGGAAGGAATTGTTTACATTTTTAAGGTCATGCGACACATCTTTAATGGTCAATTTCGGCAAAAGCATCTAAAAATGATGTCATCTGGGTCGTCCGATTCGAAACTATTTCCATTCGACAAATGAAGGTCAGGTCACGGCGAGGTCAAAAAGGTCAAATTTTGAAGTTGAGCATTCTCAACAAAAAAGATGTGCATCGGATGCAATTTGAGCTCTGGAACACGATGATGCTTTTCATTTTGGTTTTCGATGTCAAGAACGTACTGAAATTGCCTTTGCAATATCGAAAATTGTGATCAACCGACTACGGTAAAATGCAAAAGCCGATAACATTGCCATTTCTGAAGATATCTGACTGAAACTTTCCAAAAGCAATGCAAATGTTACATACAAAAGCCAATAAGGTTCATTCTGGTCGATGGCTGATCCCCAAAACTCTGAATGTTATCAACCATATCGGACATTCTTACGATATTCTGATGGCTGTCTTTTTGCTTTATTGAATTTGATCAGACTACATTCAGTTAAGACGACGTACATTTATTGGTCACCAGAAAGTATACCCACAAGTCATTCGACAATCGACAACCAACAAATGCAATCGACACGAGCGTCGAGCACCCCTCCGCACAAGCAACTGCCGGGGGCGATTAGACGGACCGCGCTCCTCTCTCGCAGCTGATTGGTCAGCTGCCGAACCGCACGGACGTCAGCTGCACGGCCGCCGCCCGGCCGACCTGACCGGGGTCGGCCGAGCGGTGACCTAGCGTCACTAGAACTGCAATAACTTTTGCCGGCAGTGTGATGCCGACCTAATTTTTTCAGCAAATGAATCACAATTGTACTTTATATGTTATGGACGTTGTCTCGATGTGAAGCACGCTGTGCGTTTTTTGGTAGGCCTATGTAAATATTTAAATCCTCAAGCCCTTCTGCTTTGTGCAAGTGTGCAACAATTAGCTTACGATAACTGAGTGGGAAGTTTTTTAGATGCACTTTTGTTACCAATGGATTCCGCACATTTTCCCCTTTCAGCTGATATCTTACTTACGCATTTTCAAGCAAAGAATATGACAGGAGACTCGTCAACATTTACATGAAAATCGCAGCACAAGTTCGGTCTCATGGAGCAAAACAAAACGGTGTACTTTGGGAGCCCACCAATCTGTGCCAGAATGAGTAATATTTTTTCTGGATGATATTTTATACAGTCTGATCAATTTACGACCAGAAAATGTGAGAAAATCACGCTTTAAAATTTGTCGAAAATTAGGGTATTGGCCACTTCTGAACCCGGATAGCGGCTGTGTGCACTGGTTTGAAAACAATGGCCGTCACCTGATGACTGGTCCACATGTTCTGGGGATGCAGTAGACGTGGGGGGGGGGGGAGAGCAAACAGGAAGTTGTTTGCGTACTGTGGGATACTGGGGATATTCGGATTTTTTCATTCACTTGATGGCCCATGACGTAAGTACCATATGTTTTACTGCCTTGTACTGTCAAACCGAACTAGGTCAATTATTTTTTTCCTCTTCAAAAAATAAAAAGGAGCCGGAGTCGCCCCCTTTTTTGGCGGCTCCGGCTCCGGCTCCGGCTCCGGGCTATATTGTTTCACGGCTCCGGCTCCGGCTCCGGCTCCGGGCAAAATATGCCGGCTCCGGCGGCTCCGGCTCCGACTCCGGCTCCGGCTCCGCATCCCTGTCTCTAATACTTAGGGAGACATGGATTGAAAAAGGAAGAAAGGTCGTTTCGGATCCCTCTCCCCCTAAAAGTCGAAGGCTAAGGCATATTTATATCCTATCATATGGTTTGATGCTTCTTCAAGCGACTCATATGGATTTGGTTTTAAAAATAACAAAGATAACAACAAATAACATTGGTGTAACCAGAACCCAAATGCCTATCTTTTAAAAATGATGTCAAAAATCCATAAAACATTTTCTGCGGTAAGCTTTGTGTCTGGTAGTTTTGGAACTAGAGTGCGGCAGAAAATAAAACTGTAGTGTGACACGATATCCGGCCTCATCAGTTCACGGATAATTAGCAGAAACGTCCCCAAGAAATAACAGCGCTAAACAGTCGTCTGCCGGCCCCATTGGTAACCGGCTAATACTATTCACGACCTTGGATCGGCACGCTGCCGGCTCACTCAGCCCGCTGGCTACGGGCGACCTTGACCGCTCAACACCGATTGGCCAACGGACGGGGTCGTGCGCCGGTCAGCACGTGGAGAGGACGGGGCACAGCACCGCACATTGTATGCGACCTCTGACCTTTCCCTGTCTCCTGACCGCATGACGGGTCGCCGGCCCAGGCGGTAGAAACCGGTTCTAGCCTCCACACACGCTGCCACCCTAACCCTCCCCTCCCCCACGCTACTACGTGATGTAGTACACGCTCGTGCGTAATTGGGCGGAGCAAAGGGTCGCCGATACAGGGGCGGAACTAGTTGCCCTCCCGCCCGCCGAGCGACCTACCGCTAAAACCCGCGAGACCTGTACCTTCCATAATCGTTTGGCGTCAAAATACCTTAGTAATAAAAGTTTCGGCAGGTTCTTAAACACACATTGCCAAAATATTGTCAACGAGAGTTGACGCATTTAAAAATTATCGCAAAAAAGTGGGGTCTCAAGGGGTTTGACGTCCATAGTAGAAACTACACCAAACGATTCGCCAGCACCTATTCATAATGTCTCACTAGTAATTTGACCCCTCGTGGTCATGCAATGACCTAAGGTCATTTATGGGTAATATCGGATTTACACTGGCACAGCGGAGCTTGAGTGGAAGGATCGGCCGATGTCCAAACCAAAGCACATCATCGCATAAGTCGTAGCAGCTTTTTATGAAAACTTCTTTTCGTCTGACCTCGTTTGACCTCGGAAGGACAAAATGCATATATAAAAAACAGACACCCCCGCGACGCACCCCAGATTCAGCCCAGATTCGAGACAACTCAGATCAACTTGAAACTTGTACACAATAGAGGCCGTGACACACACAATCCACAGCTCGAGCCATTTGGTGGCACTTCATGCCGTTTGACCTGCAGAGGAAACGCAGAGCCGCGATTTTGGCAGCATCGTGTTTGCCTTGCTCAGGCGCGTCGAATGATATATTTTTTGCTCGGGTCAGGTATATAATATAATACTAATAATGCATAATCTAATATAATACTCGTAATACTCATGTTAATTTTATACTGATTGATTAAGAGAGGTGCTTTAATTTAAGAATTTTTATTCTTTTGCATCAATCTTATAATATTTTTGTGTATGTTTTGCTCATTTGTAATGTTGAAAATAAATGTGTATGTATGTATGTATGCATGTAGGTCAACTTAAGGTGTTGACCTCAGGTCAAGGTCAGGTCAGCACCCCCAGGTCACGAAGTTGGTTGGAAGAGGTCATGTCGCATATCATTCGATTCGGCAGGTCTTCCTGAGTCCATTGGTGGCTTTCCCGACTCGCTAGCTCAACTTGATCAAGAGTTATTGACGAAAAACTAATATGACCTTAATGACGTCATAAATGACGTCACGCAAGGTCAACATTGCAAAAGTGACGCATCTAACCTTGCAAGGAGTGCATCAAATCACGATTCTGTGTGCTTGAGATAGTTGGAGATCGTTCCCGGCGCTAGAATAGCAGTTTTCATTTTCCCCATTGACTTATAATGGTGAGGTCACGAAAATGACCTGACCTCATATGACCTTTAGGAAAAACCCGAGATATACAAGTTGTGAGCCTCATAATGGATACTAGATCCTGTAAGTTTCATTTCCCTGTGACATCTCGTCTGGCAGTGAGGGCGTTGCGAAGTTGCGACATCTGAAGACCGTGCAGAGGTTCACTTATGACGTCGTAGGTCAGTGACCTGACCTGACTTAAAAATGCGGTTGGCGTCAAAAGATTCGGCTTGAATTAAAGGTCAAGTATGCCAAGTTTCAGCTCTCTATCACCAGCGTGTTCGGAGCTATCGCGAAAAAAGTATGAGGGGGGCGGCACCCGCCCCCCCCCCCCCCCTCGGCCGGCGAGGGTTAACTCAAAATTTTACCGGCTTATTTTCGTATTTCTTTCACCATAAGATTGCCTTTACCTTCCTAAGTCTTCACAGAGATCTTGACGCGAACAGATAATTACCAGCACCCTCCATTACAATGTGCGTGCGTGTTAACAATTTAGTCCATTTGTTGCGTCTGGTGATGCACGCCGCTGTTTCATTTATTACGAAGCTCCAGCTCAATAAGGGGCGAAACGATTACGTCTATGTATCACCCCCTTGGTTGGGGACTGGGAAGACAATTAATCCCGCTCCCCGTTGAGCTCTGGCAGGTTCCAGGTCCTCTTGAAGGAAGGTGGAGGGCCTCCCATCGAATCTTCGGAACCAATAGGCGGATCGGAAAAATTCAAACGCTATTCGAAAGAACTGTGATGCATAAGCTAGGATAAAGATGACCTGGATATTTGACCTGTGATGTGACGTCACAGGGAGGTCAAACAAGGTGAACTCTGTCCAATTTCCAATGACAAGAAGTTGGTCATAAAAAATGGGTTTCTTAACCCGCGCCCCGCTGGACTATTCGGTCATACGCGCACTGCTGGGGGGGGGGGGCAGATTCTGCCCCCCCCCCGTCTAACTTCCGAACCAATGGTCGTAGAAAGACGGGGAAAACGGCAATTGAAAGCTCTCAAGAAGGCGGATCTTAAGAGCCAATTTTTGCTTAAGAAGGTCAGAGGTCAGGTCAAGGTCAGGTCAAGGGTACGAAATGCAAATTTCTACAGTATCGACCTTGTACCGTAGTTGCCGAAGAATGGACTGAGGCTGATTGCCCAAAACGTGTTCTTAGGCTACCAAGGCAATATTCGTTGCATACAATATCATGCAAAGGTCAAGGCCATGGTCAGGTCAGGACTCTGGTCACCAAAAACGAAATATAGAAAAGGGCATGTGCCACACATGTTTTGGGTCATTTTATTCATAGAATTCAATAGTATTCTATAGTAAAACATATACATACCTTAACACCTATTATTTATAAAAAAAAGGTCAGTGCATTCACATTTCACATCGCTTGCATTTCGCACCATCTCCCGTATGAACGTAGGCACAACACAATGCAGATATGCAGCGCTCAAGCATGGCATTTACTTCATGGATAGCTTCAGTCCGCTTCACTGGCACTTAACATTGTTTCATCTACTCTGCCCTAACATCTTTGCTTGATAACAACCGCGGAGCAGTTCGATTGTTCGCGCTTCTTCGCCTTGGCACAGTACCCTATCCTTTCAAATCACCGCCACTTCCCCTACTCTCCTGACTTGATGCGTCGCTCGGCTCCACGTCCTTTCCCGAGTCAAAGTGCTGCTGAATCTGCTCCAGCGTCTTGCCCCGCGTCTCGACCAATGTCAGCTGTAAGATGACCGCGCCGATGAGGCAGAGACAGGCGTACATCCAGAACGTACCCGCCGGGCTGATGGCATCCTCCAGCGGCTCAAAGGTCAGCGTCGTCAGGAACGAGGTGCCCCAGTTGAAGAAGATGGCGATACTACTGGCGAGGTTCTTAACATCAGGTGGAAGTATCTCCCCTGTTGGGAAAGAGAAGAATTCATAACTTGAGGCTACTTTTGAGGGACAGAGTGTGCCGATTCACTGTCAAATTATGTGGGGCGAAATCGAAAGAGTCGTCAAGAGAGTGAAGGTCCCGGGCAATGCACGTGGCATTGCCGCTACCTGACCGCTTGGAACAGTGTGAGAGTTCCGGTTAGCGCCTTGGTCCACTGGATGTGGTGCTTAACCCAAACCAACCAACCAAGAGAGTAAAGGGATGGCCCTAACATGCAGCTTAGTATTCTAGTCTCACCCATGTAAAGGTAGGTAATGGGACCGAAGCCGATGCCGAAGCCCAGGAGGAAGACAACGATAGACGTCAGCGGCAGCCACTCGATTGCCGAGACGTCCTGCCCAGTGTCTTTCAGCCTGAAGAAGATGCCCAGGACCACCAGGCTGGCTCCTGTGATGACAGAGGAGGCCACCAGGAGCGGTTTTCGGCCGCGGCTATGCACTGCTGCCACTCCCAAGGCTGTGGTGAGTACCTGCCAAATTAAAACAAGGGAACAATGGAGATGGCTTGCACCTCAGATGAAAGGAAGGAGATGCTCAGACATTCCTTGGACTCGTTTTAAGCTGCAAAAAATGGTCTTATCAAAAAGGGCACTTGTTCTGCGTTCCGTCATTGATAAAAGATGCAGTTGACGATATATTTTCAACTAACTACATGCACTACACAAAAATGCAGCTGACAACAGTCATGTAGTTAGAGTGACAACGTTCACAGCAATTTGTGCCAATGCCTTGGATTTCACCTTTGTAAGCCCACAGTAGATGGCGGCTGTGCTGGAGTCCATGGACCCGCCGGCCTCAACGAAGATATCCGTGGCGTAGAAGGTGATGACGTTGTTGCCGCAGGCCTTTTGCAAGATGACCACGAACAGCGCCAGGGCCAGCGGCCGGCGGTGCTCTGGCCGCCTCAGTTCGGACAGCGCCGCCTTCCCGGTGGCCCGGCCGGTGCCCAGCGCAGCCAGCTCGCTCTCCACATCAGCCAGCTCTCCGCGCAGCCAGCGCAGCGTGGCGCGCGCCTCGGCCAGCCGGCCGCGCTGCGCCAGCCACAGCGGCGACTGGCAGCTGAGCGTCACCAGCAGCAGCCACAGCGCCGACACGGCGCCGCAGAGGGTGGCCAGCAGCCGCCAGTCGGCGTACTTCCCCACCACGTACGACAAGAGCACGCCCACGTTGAGCTGCAGCTCGAATACGGCGCCGGCGGGGCCACGGAGGCGAGCTGTCGTCACCTCGGCCAGGTAGGTAGGTACGACCACCGTGGTCCAGCCGACTGCAGCGCCTGTCAGCAGCCGGCCCAGCAGCAGAACGGTCAGCGAGCCGGCGTAGGTGACCAGCAGCCAGCCCAGCACGGCCGGCAGAGAGACCAGCACCAGCGCCGAGCGGCGGCCCAGCGCCTGCATGGCGCTGCCGGCCAGCGGGGCGGCCAGCAGCGCGCCCAGCGGCACCATCGAGCCGACCAGCGAGCCCTGCTGGTCAGTCACGTGCAGCGGAGAGTCCCTCAACTGTGGCAGAGCGCTGCTCGTGTAGCCCAGCGCCAGGCCCACCGGACAACCGCCGAATGTGGCTGAAAACAGAGGGAACTTAGTTTTTCTTTGTTTCCCTTCATCGAAAAAAGTAGATCTGTTCTCCCAGAATTCAGATCGGTGCAAGAGCTTTACATAACCCACGACCCGTGTGTGGGCCTTTCGCCGATAGCTTAAAAACGGCTGCGAGTTTCGGCTCGCCGTTTTCAGTACTTCTCCGGACATAAATTTTGCGCAACTCCTGAAAAAATTGTGGTCTAGGTCATCTCAGATCATAAGTTATAGCGTTGAAACCGAGGTCATGTTTGGTCATTTTCGGTCGAAAAAGCTGCTCACGGAAAAAAATCGCAGAAGATTAGAATTTAAATCTAGAGACTTAAAAATTGAGCCGTCAGTAAAATATCCAGGCAAAGTATAGGGCTATCTTGACATAAAAAATAATAACAATATCAAGAGTTCGCGTTTTTCTTACTCCATCATCATCATCATCATGTATTTCGGAAAACATCCAGCGGGTGGGTTTTCAGTAGTCCACGTCATACAAGGTACACAACATAAAACTTACATACCATATCATATATCTGCGAGCGGACAAATGCTGATTTAAAATCGGCCTAAAATGCCTAAAATGCCCAGGATGACTATAGGATGACCACTTGGTCAACCAGCGCCTGCGATGTGCTTCTTGAAAGCAGCGTAGGTTGGGGAGCACCTCACAACGTGTGGCAGCGCATTCCACACCCGTACGGCTCGGGCGTCAAATGACCGTCTGGCGAATTCGGTACGAGTGCGCGGCACTTCTAGTTGGCCGTCGGCAGTGGCCCTCGTCTCACGTGCAGCTACGTCGGAGCGAGTGGCTATCCGTGAGCGTAGCACTTCCGAGGCCCTGGCATCGTGTAGCAGTCGGTACATGACACAGCTGTCGTGGTCAGTTACCATTGCATCTACCCGTTTCCAACCCAACTCGCGCAGCGTTTCCGTGACATGCTCTCGATAGCCCAGACCGGTTACAACACGAGCACCGAAGTTAATGCATTTCTGCAATCTGCGCTTCTGGGTGGCGGAGCAGCTGCCCCACACCGAGCTGCAGTAGCGGATGTGGGGAAACACGAGCGTCTCCACCAGCAGCTGTCTCGTCTCTCGAGGTATGCGGCGCTGCATTCTCGCGAGACCAATCAGGATGGAGTAGCATCTCCTGACAATCGCCGAAACATGCTGCTCCCACGACAGACACGAATCCAGAGTCACACCCAAAATCCTGGACGACCTTACCGTGCTAATATGAGAGCTGCCAAATTCCACTGTGAAGTCACCGGTGACACTTTTACGAGCTGATTTAAGTAGAAGCATGTCAGTTTTTGTGGGGTTTACCTTAAGCCTATTCTGGGTAAACCAGCGCAGGGCAACAGACAGCGATGACTCAACACGACACTTCAGAAGAGGTAGGTTCGTTGACAGGTCGGTATCCAAAAACTGTACATCATCGGCGTACATGACGAGCTTCCCGTGCGGTACATGCTGAGGCAGGTCGTTGGTGAACAGGAGAAACAAGACGGGGCCCAGGATTGACCCCTGTACCACCCCGTGCGTCACCGGTAGTGTCTCGCCTGTTCCTCCCTTCACCGTCTGGCAGCGACCAGAGAGCCACGCACGGAACCAGCGCTCGTCCACCCCATACCACCCCAGCTTCTCCAGGAGACGGCCATGCTCGACGCTGTCAAACGCCTTGGATGTGTCTGCCGTCACCAATGACGTCACGCGTCCATTATCCATATTATCGACGGCGAACGTGACAGCATCGAGCAGGGCCGCCTCCGTGGAGAGTCCGGGGCGGAAGCCGTACTGCTGGTGGCACAGAATGTTGTGGCTCACAAGGTAATCGGTGAGTTGCGTACATATAACACGCTCACAGAGCTTCGAGACCACAGGCAGCACTGACACGGGTCGGTAGTTGCTCGGCACATGCACGTCACCACCCTTGTGCAGAGGAACAACTACAGCGGTCTGCCATGCCGGTGGCAGCTCACAGCGCGTGATACAACTGTTCACATATTTCGTTCCATATTTCGATTTCTTGAGATATTTTGAAATGTAGGGATATTTGGAAAAATAATATACCTCAGAGAGCACCTTACTGCCTCTCTACATGCAACCACTGAGCACAATGTTTCAGAGTTCAGGGATCCCTCATGTCTGGGGACTAACTACAGTTATTTTTTGTCACTTTGATCATTTTTTTTTTTCGGACAATTATACTAGTACTATTATCTAGTAATAAGTTGCTTAATTTGGAATCAATATGTCTAAAAAGTAACCCGAAATTCCGAAATCGCCCGTGGCTTCAGCCTTCTACTGATGGCGTTTCCGACCAATGTGCGCCGCTCCGGGGGATTTTTTTAACTTTACACCACTGTGACTATATAGAAAGGTGGTTCAGCGATTTACTATTGCTCTTAAGTCTCACGACAAGATGTTTAATTCAATTTTATGTCAGTAGTGAAAATTTGTCGTTAACCCGCGCCACACTGGGGTCTCCGTATAACACGCCCTACTGGGGGGAGGGCTCTCCATAGCCCCCACCCCCTCCCTCCTAACTCCGAAACTACTGGGCCGATCGTCAAAATTCAAACGAAAAGTCAAAAACCTTTTAAAAAAATATAAAAATATAAATTTTGATTATTATTATATAAAATTTTCTATATTTTCAAAATTTTGAAAATCCGAGATAGCAGTTTGATAGCGCAGTCAATTTTGAGTCCTTTCATGCAAAGAAATTGGATCTAGCTTAAAAACTGAGCTCTTGGGAGCGATTGCCGTGGTTCAATGTTTTGCGTCGAAATGGGCCGAACATGACGTCACTCTGACGTCATTTCCGGCCGATCTATTGTAGCTACGAAGTTCACATTTTGACACAAGGTGTCCAATTGATGCAGCCGAAGATACTGAAAGTTTGGCGTTGATACGTCAAGTGGTTTGGAAGTTATTGCAGAAAAACGGGAGGGGCTATGAATAGCCCCCCCCCCCCGTGGGGCGCGGGTTACCCGCGCCCTGATGGGGGGGCATTTTGGCCCCCCCCTCCTGTGGTTTTTCTTAAATACCGAGAAAACGGCCGCGCGCAGCGCCGCCAAATTTTGGGTACCTTACCGGGCATCAATTTGACACCTTAACACAAAATTTCAAGTCACAGGTCACCTCAGGTCAGGAGTTATTGAGGTCAAACTGAGGTCATGTTCGAGTAAAAATTAGCAAAAAACATGACATCTTGAAGCGCTCACCAATTCTACAGTTAACAAGCAATTTTAAAGTTTTTTATGTGGTTGTGTAGAGAAAAGACGGCGCTACAAAATTGCTATCTCGGATTTTCGAAATTTTGGGATTTTGACCCCCAAAAATCAAATAAATTGATTCTTTTTAGAAAAACTCAAAAAATTTCCAAAATTTTTCGAATTTCGAAAAAAAACGAAATATATGTGATAGTCCCTGCGCTCTTCGATATACATACCAAATTTTAGATCGATACCTCTTTTTTGGCCAAGTTATAGCGAAAAAACTGTTAAAAATTGATGACGTCAAATTTTTGAACTCAATTTTTAGCAATTCTAGACATTCTAGACCTCGTAGCGCAAAACGGAGACCACCATTGAATTCCCCGTGACGAGTTGCATCGAATCGATACCCATTTTATGCAAAAATATCAACTTTAAAATTTGACCTAATTTGACCTGACCTTGACCTGACCTTGACCTGACCTTGACCAAAACGTGACCCAAGCTGGCCCTAAAGTCTGTCTGACCCACATAATCGCATTTGTCATGTAAAATGGACCATAAAACATGTATCACACGACACTTTCATATTGTGACCCCCCAGTGACCTGACCACTGTGACCTGACCTGGTATCAGTGACCTCAAGTAGCAAAATATGTGTTTGAAGAACATTTCCCCATCGATGATTTTCAATGAAATGCATTTTACTCGATTTTACAACGCATTTCTTGAAATGCCTGTAAACGGTGAAAATTCGACCTTTGACCTGACCTGTGACGTCATCGGTTTGACCGAGGTCAATGAAATTGGGTCACAAGGTAGTTCCCCGTTGGGGCTATCCAACACCGTTTACCGCTTGTCGCTAGGTTGCGTGGTTCTCAAGATCTGGGGAGGGCCAAAATGGCCCCCCCCCCCATCAGACCGCGTTGCTCGGCAGACCCCATCTGGGCGCGGGTTAATAGAATGAGTGCCACGTGATTTATTTGCGAAGAACAGGAGGGGCAGGCGATTGGCGAAACTCACTTCCCTCTTCCACTGCGCGTGCTAACATCATATGCAAATGAAAATGAAATTATGAAAAAATATGAAAATTCAAAATCAGCGATAGTATATTTCCATGATTCAATATTTCAATAATTCAAAATCAGCAATCGTCTTATCGCCCGCTCTCTATCCAACAGACTTACCGGCTGCAGCGGTGAGCAGCTGGTGCCACACGCACGTGCTGAGCAGGCCTCTCGGCGCCATCAGAGGCGGAAGAGGTGGGCGTCACCCACAGATCTGAAACGCACCGACCTGCCGGCCGCCACACCACCAAGAAACACTGTCAATCACACCGGGGAGCGCGAGATCCCTGACGAGCGTGACCAGTAAACAGACAGAGTGACCAGCTGTACATAGGGCGAGCCGTCGGTGGGACACTGCAGGACGTGAGTCGCTTTTCACTAAGTATGCCTGTATTTTAGCTGATTCGTGAAGTGATTTCCGATGTTGTCGCTGATTAGATACGCTGCGAGATGAGAGGCGAACAGAGGCGTGCTAACAAATGTAAGCGCGTTATGTAAGGCGGGGCTATTTGATGCATGAAGATTGAAGAGGTGATATCCATCGAGATAGCCCATATCCATTATTCAGTCCAGATTCAGTCCGGATTCAGGACACCTGAGAACAAGCTGAAACTTATACACAATAGAGGTCGTGGCACATACAATTCACAGCCCGAGCCATTTGGTGGCACTTCATGTTTATGCCGTTCGACCTGCAGAGGTCAGCAAAGATAAAAAAGTGCAAAAACAATGTTCTGTGTCGAAGCCCGGCCTGAATTCGGGGTGCGACAAGAGGGTGGCGTTTTTGTACATTTTGTTCTGCCGAGGTCACATCAAACGGGGTCACATATCGAAAGGCAGTTTCCTCGAAAGGTTACTACGGCTTATGGCTCATGCGCTACCTACCCCATGATATCCTTTGGTTTCCAATTCATCTCATCCTTATACTCGAGATTCGCTGTGCAAGTTATTTTCGACACTACCCACAGATGAACTTAGGTCATCGCATGGCATTGAGAGGTCAAATTGCTAGTGGGAAAGTATGATTAGGTGCTGACAATGTCGATAATGACATTGACAATGACAATGACAATGACAATGGCGATTCGTTTGGTGTCGTTTTCAGCGCTCTAGCTCTATTGAGTGGGCCACAATCTGCTATGCAAATTTGGGTCACGTGACCTTTGCTGACCTATGCACTCTGCAGGTCAAACGGCTATATAACCGCCCTAGGGTGACCTTGAACTCCACCGCCTGTTGCGGATCCCAAACCAAGCTGACGTGGAATTGGAAAGGCTCGGGCAAACATGCGACTATACGGCGCGGGAGGCGCTTCAGTCACAATTTTGTATTTACACGCTCTACCAGCTTATTTTCGTATTTCTTTCACCATAAGATTGCCTTTACCTTTCTAAGTCTTCACAGAGATCTTGACGCGAACAGATCATTACCAGCACCCTCCATTACACTGTGCCTTGGTTGGGGACTGGGAAGACAATTAACCCCGCTCCCCGTTGAGGTCTGGTAGGTTCCAGGTCCACTTGAGGAAAGGTGGAGGGCCCCCATCATATCTTCGGAACCAATAGTCGGATCGGAAAAAATCAAACGGTATTCGAAAGAACTTATCGTGATGCACAAGCTAGGATAAGGATGACCTGGATATTTGACCTGTGACGTCACAGGGAGGTCAAACAAGGTGAACTCTGTCCAATTTCCAATGACAAGAAGTTGGTCATAAAAAATGGGTTTCCTAACCCGCGCCCCGCTGGGCTATTCGGTCATACGCGCCCTGCTGGGGGGGGGGCAGATTCTGCCCCCCCCCCCCTGTCTAACTTCCGAACCGATGGTCGTAGAAAGACGGGGAAAACGGTAATTGAAAGCTCTCAACAAGGCGGATCTTAAGAGCCAACTTTTTGCTTAAGAAGTTCAGAGGTCAGGTCAAGGTCAGGTCAAGGGTACAAAATGCAAGTTTCTACAGTATCGACCTTGTACCGTAGTTGCCGAAGAATGGGCTGAGACTGATTGCCCAAAACGTGTTCTTAGGCTACCAAGGCAATATTCGTTGCATACAATATCATGCAAAGGTCAAGGCCAAGGTCAGGTCAGGACTCAGGTCACCAAAAACGAAATATAGAAAAGGGCATGTGCCACACATGTTTTGGGTCATTTTATTCATAGAATTCAATAGTATTCTATAGTAAAACATATATATACCTTAACACCTATTATTTATTTAAAAAAAAATGGTCAGTGCATTCACATCGCTTGCATTTCGCACCATCCCCCGTATGAACGTAGGCACAACACAATGCAGATATGCAGCGCTCAAGCATGGCATTTACTTCATGGATAGCTTCACTCCGCTTCACTGGCATTAACATTGTTCCATCTACCCTGCCACATCATCTATGCTTGATCACACCCAGGGAACAATTCGATTGTTCGCGCTTCTTCGACGTGGCGCAGTACCCTATCCTTCCAAATCACAGCCACTGCCCCTGCTGTCCTGACTTGATGCGTCGCTCGGCTCCACGTCCTTTCTCGAGTCAAAGTTCTGCTGAATCTGCTCCAGCGTCTTGCCCCGCGTCTCGACCAATGTCAGCTGTAAGATGACCGCGCCGATGAGGCAGAGACAGGCGTACATCCAGAACGTGCCCGCCGGGCTAATAGCATCCTCCAGCGGCTCAAAGGTCAGCGTCGTCAGGAACGAGGTGCCCCAGTTGAAGAAGATGGCGATACCACTGGCGAAGTTCTTAACATCAGGTGGAAGTATCTCCCCTGTTGGGAAAGAGAAGAATTCATAACTTGAGACTACTTTTGAGTTTTGAGGGACAGAATGTGCCGATTCACTGTCAAATTATGTGGGGCAAAATCGAAAGAGTCGCCAAGAGAGTAAAGGGATGACCCTAACCTGCAGCTTTATTCTAATCTCACCCATGTAAAGGTAGCCAATGGGACCGAAGCCGACGTTGAAGCCCAGCAGGAAGACCACGACAGACGTCAGCGGCAGCCACTCGATTGCCGAGACGTCCTGCCCAGTGTCTTTCAGCCTGAAGAAGACGCCCAGGACCACCAGGCTGACTCCCGTGATGATAGAGGAGGCCACCAGGAGCGGTTTTCGGCCGCGGCTTTGCACTGCTTCCACTCCCAATGCTGTGGTGAGTACCTGCCAAATTAAAATAAAGTAACAATAGAGATGGCTTGACCTTCAGAATTGCTACAAGGAAAGCCAGAAGTTTCGGTACTTCTTAAACTTGTTTTACTTTGCAAAATATCTTCGTTTAAACAGCTTCCTTGCCTGGTGTTTCATCACCGATAAACATTGCCGTTGGATCCTGCCCAAGAGAATGGGGATGAGTCATCTAGAATAATATAGTGACAACGTTCCAAGCAATTTTTGGCAATCCTGCTGCCATTACGTGGCTGCTTTCCTTCACATACCTTTGTCAGTCCACAGTAAATGGCTGCTGTGCTGGAGTCCATGGACCCACCGGCCTCCGCGAAAATATCCGTGGCGTAGAAGGTGATGATGTTTATACCGCAGGCCTTTTGCAAGATGACCACGAACAGCGCCAGCGCCAGCGGCAGTCGGTACTCTGGCCGCCTCAGTTCGGACAGCGCCGCCTTCCCGGTGGCCCGGCCGGTGCCCAGCGCGGCCAGCTCGCTCTCCACATCAGCCAGCTCTCCGCGCAGCCAGCGCAGCGTGGCGCGCGCCTCGGCCAGCCGGCCGCGCTGCGCCAGCCACAGCGGCGACTGGCAGCTGAGCGTCACCAGCAGCAGCCACAGCGCCGACACGGCGCCGGAGAGGACGGCCAGCAGCCGCCAGTCGGCGTACTTGCCCACCACGTACGACAGGAGCACGCCCACGTTGAGCTGCAGCTCGAATACTGCGCCGGCGGGGCCACGGAGACGAGCTGTCGTCACCTCGGCCAGGTAGGTAGGTACGACCACCGTGGTCCAGCCGACTGCGGCGCCTGTCAGCAGCCGGCCCAGCAGCAGAACGGTCAGCGAGCCGGCGTAGGTGACCAGCAGCCAGCCCAGCACGGCCGGCAGAGAGACCAGCACCAGCGCCGAGCGGCGGCCCAGCGCCTGCATGGCGCTGCCGCGTTAGGCGGCACGGGCGGACATCGATAGCAGCGCCTCTATCGGTCACTAGGGAAAGCTGGGCTGTAGGCGACGAAATACCGGCTGAGTTGTCACAAGTTAAATAGGTTTATAGACATCCGTCTTGTGAAAAAGTTGAACTTTTGCCTTCAATATTTCTACAGGCAATTTTAGAAGTGCCCTCACATAGATTACAAAACCGTTTAAATTATTTTATTCACTTCAAGCCTTCCCTATTGTTCTTGATGATGCGGGAACTATTTCTAATTAGTGTTTCTAGCTTAGTAAAAGAACATATTGTGCAAAAGATGAAAAAAAGCATAAATGGAAGATTTTAAATGCAATTTTCTGTAACAAATAATGGTAAATTCTCTACACATCAAGGAAAAGGTGCATGCTAACTGATAATTTAAAGTTCTTGGGGCCAGTTGGTTTCTTCTTTTCTTACGTCGCCCCAATGGCCGCGAATACACTTGTGATAACGCCTATCGGGCCAGCGGGGCGGCCAGCAGCGCGCCCAGCGGCACCATCGAGCCGACCAGCGAGCCCTGCTGGTCAGTCACGTGCAGCGGAGAATCCCTCAACTGTGGCAGAGCGCTGCTCGTGTAGCCCAGCGCCAGGCCCACCGGATAACCGCCGAACGTCGCTGAAAAAAGAGGAAACTTAGTTTTTCTTTGTTTCCCTTCATCGAAAAAAGTAGATCTGTTCTCCCAGAATTTAGATCGGTGCAAGAGCTTTACATAACCCACGACCCGTTTGGGGGCCGTCGACGGTAGCTTAACCCGCGCCCCACTGGGGTCTGCGTATAACACGCCCTACTGGGGGGGGGGCTATTCATAGCCCCCCCCCCCTCCTAACTCCGAAACTACTGGGTCAAAATTCAAACGGCGTCTGATAGCCCCGGAAAAACTGTCGAGCGAAACCTAATTTCATTGACCTCGAGGTCACCGACGACGTCACAGGTCAGGTCAAAGTAAAAATCATTAGCATTTTGGCTTCTTCACGTTTTGGGCTCTGGCCGCCGTCTTACAAGTCAGATCAGGCTCATTTTTGGTTCACACACTCGTGAACAGATGCTCTAGATACTCTGAGGGTACCAAACTGGTACTTTGATTTTCAGGTCAAGGTCAGGTCATCACAGGTCACGAAAATATTATATCATCCGTCGGTCACGTGACACATGTTTTATGGTCCATTTAGGCCAAACATTTCGAATTTGATGTCGTCTGTGTCAATCGAGATCATTTCGAGTCAAATTTAGCTTAGGTCAGGTCACTTTCAGGTAAAAAAGGTCAAATTTTGAAGTTAAAATGTTTCAACAAAAAAGGTGTCTATTGGATGCAGTTTGAGCTCAGAAACACGATGGTGCTATTTATATTGGCGTAAGATGTCAAATTCGTGCTGAAAAATTGATTTGAAAAATTAATAATTGTTAATTTTTTGTAATAATGCGTATAACTTGGCCATTTTTGAAGAAATTTAGCTAAAACTTGCTAGAGCTAGTCATAATAATGCGTTTTATCACATATATTCTGGTTTTTTTCGAAAAGTCAGAAAAATTCTGAAAAAAATGTAAAAATATAAATTTTGAATTTTATTATATAAAATTTTCGAAATTTTCAAAATTTCGAAAATCCGAGATAGCAGTTTGATAGCGCAGTCTATTCTGAGTCCTCTCATGCAAAGAAATTGGATCTAGCTTAAAAACTGAGCTCTTGGAAGCGATTGCCGTGGTTCAATGTTTTGCGTCGAAATCGGCCGAACATGACGTCACTCTGACGTCATTTCCGGCCGACCTATGGTAGGTACGAAATTCAAATTTTGACACAAGGTGTCAAATTGATGCAGCCAAAGGTACTGAAAGTTTGGCGTCGATACGTCAAGCGGTTTGGAAGTTATTGCAGAAAAACGGGAGGGGGCTATAAATAGCCCCCCCACCCCAGTGGGGCGCGGGTTAAAAACGGCTGCGAGTTTCGGCTCGCCGTTTTCAGTACTTCTCCGGACATAAATTTTGCGCAACTCCTGAAAAAAATTGTGTTCTAGGTCATCTCAGGTCATAAGTTATAGCGTTGAAACCGAGGTCATGTTTGGCCATTTTCGGTCGAAAAGACTGCTCACGGAAAAAAATCGCAGAAGATTAGAGTTTCAATCTAGAGACTTAACTCTCGCCGGACCTATTGGTTTTCTACATACGCGCCGGCCGAGGGGGGGGGGGCGGGTACGACCCCCCCTCGCCGTTTCGCCCCTGGTGGAGCTAGCGCGTCGCGGAAAAAAACGAGCGTGTGCGCCGTTACGAGACGCAGAGATTGGTACCCGATTTTAAGGTCCTAGGTCAACCGGTGACCTCTGAGGTCAGGTCAAGTGCCCCAAGGTACGGTTCAGTTTTTGGTGAATAACTTCGCAAAAAATGGCCGCAGAGCGCCGATTTTGGCAGCATCGTGTTCGTCTCGCTCAGGCGCGTCGAATGATATACTTTTTGTCCGGGTCAGGTCAACTTGGGGTGTTGACCTCAGGTCAAGGTCAGGTCAGCACCCCCAGGTCACGAAGTTCGTCGAAAGAGGTCATGTCGCATATCATTCGATTCGGCAGGTCTTCCTGAGTCCATTGGTGGCTTTCCCGACTCGCTAGCTCAATTTGATCAAGAGTTATTGACGAAAAACTAATATGACCTTGATGACGTCATAAATGACGTCACGCAAGGTCAACATTGCAAAAGTGACGCATCTAACCTTGCAAGGAGTGCATCAAATCACGATTCTGTGTGCTTGAGATAGTTGGAGATCGTTCCCGGCGCCAGAATAGCAGTTTTCATTTTTCCCCATTGACTTATAATGGTGAGGTCACGAAAATGACCTGACCTCTTATGACCTTTAGGAAAAATCCGAGATATACAAGTTGTGGGACTCATAATGGATATTAGATCCTGCAAGTTTCATTTCCCTGTGACATCTCCTCTGGCAGTGAGGGCGTTGCGAAGTTGCGACATCTGAAGACCGTGCAGAGGTTCACTTATGACGTCATAGGTCAGTGACCTGACCTGACCTAAAAATGCGGTTGGTGTCAAAAGATCCGGCTTGGATCAAAGGTCAGGTATGCCGGGTTTCAGCTCTCTATCGCCAGCGTGTTCGGAGCTATCGCGAAAAAACCCTATGGGGGGGCGGCACCCGCCCCCCCCCCCTCGGCCGGCGAGGGTTAAAAATTGAGCCGTCAGTAAAAAAATCCGGGCAAACTAAAGGGCTATCTTGACATAAAAAATAACAATATCAAGAATTCGCGTTTTTTTACTCCAAATTTCGATTTCTGGATATATTTTAAAATGTAGGGATATTTGGAAAAATAATATACCTCAGAGAGCATCTTACCTACTGCCTTTCTACATGCAAACACTGAGCACAATGTTTCAGAGTTCTGGGATCCCTCATGTTTGGGGACTAACTACAGTTATTTTTTGTCACTTTGATTACTTTTTTTGGGACAATGATAACAAGGTGCTTAATTTGGAATCAATATGCATAAAAAGTAGCCCGAAATTCCGAAATCGCCCGTGGCTTCAGCCTTCTACTGATGGCGCTTCCGACCAGTGTGCGCCTCTCCGGGGGATTTTTTCAACTTTACACCACTGTGACTATATAGAGAGGTGGTTCACCGATTTACTTATTGCTCATAAGTCTCACGACAAGATGTGCAATTCAATTGTATGTCAGTAGTGAAAATTTGTCGTTAATAGAATGAGTGCCACGTGATTTATTTGCGAAGAACAGGAGGGGCGGGCGAAATTCACTTCCCCCTTCCACTGCGCGTGCTAACATCTATAGATGGCCTATAGATGTAAATGAAAATGAAATTATGAAAAATTATGAAAATTCAAAATCAGCAAAAGTATATTTCCATAATTCAATATTTCAATAATTCAAAATCAGCAATCGTCTTATCGCCCGCTCTCTATCCAACAGACTTACCGGCTGCAGCGGTGAGCAGCTGGTGCCACTCGCACGTGCTGAGCAGGCCTCTCGGCGCCATCAGAGGCGGAAGAGGTGGGCGTCACCCACAGACCCGAAACGCACCGATCTACCGGCCGCCACACCGCCAAGAAACACTGTCAATCACACCGGGGAGCGCGAGATCCCTGACGAGCGTGACCAGTAAACAGGCAGAGTGACCAACTGTAGGGCGAGCCGTCGGTGGGACACTGCAGGACGAGTCGCTTTTCACTAAGTATGCCTGTATTTCAGCTGACTGGTGAAGTGATTTCCGATGTTGTCGCTGATTAGATACGATGCGAGATGAGAGGCGAACAGAGGCGTGCTAACAAAACTAGACGCGTTATATAATGCGGGACTATTTGATGCATGAAGATTGAAGAGGTGATATCCATCGAGATAGCCCATATCCATTATTCAGTCCAGATTCAGTCCGGATTCAGGACACCTCAGATCAAGCTGAAAATTATACACCAGTAAAACGCCTTTTGGGCGAAGAACGAGCGAGCGAGATAGTGAGCCCTGCACGTGCGGAAGGGCGAGAGGGTACTTCCAAGGGGCTTGTGCAAAGCACCCTTCTAACCGGTCGCTAGCGGTGTGCCAAATTTGAACGCAATCGGCCCAGCCGTTCCTGAGATCTGGAAGCGGCATTCTGCACGTGCGCACGTGCAAACGGGTCCAAAATGACTTTTGCACGGCACCCTACTAACCGGTCCCCAACCGTGTACCAAATTTGAGCATAATCGGCCCAGCCGTTCTCGAGATCTGGAAACGCCCCCTGCACGTGCGCACGTGCAGTAGCACCCTAACTGCAACACATGGGAATACATTGCCTGGTGGGTGCCTACCTGTATGCCAAGTTTCAGCGAATTCGCCCCAGTAATTACCGAGTTACTGAAATGGGGCACCTCTTCTTTTTGTATTTTGCACGTGCAGTGGGGGTCACTCACATAGATCAAGAGTATCCGACCTTTGGTAGAAGGGATGCAGCTACACTATAAAAATTACCGCAAGACAATCGCTCAAGCCGATGCTGAGATATGGGCCTCTCAAAATCATTACTTTTGCAAAACTGCTTGAACACCCTTGACTTTTCACGTGGCACGTGCCACGACGGTCACTGAGATGTATCAAAAGTAAGTCAATTACGGGGTAGAAGGGATGGGGCTACCCAGCAAAAAAAGACCGCAGGCCAATCGGTCCAGCGGTTGCTGAGATATAAGCCTCTCAAAAGCGTTACAGGCCGGGCCGGGCCGGGCCGGGCCGGGCCGCTCATACTGAGATTTTTCCGTTATATTGAAAAGACTCGCTTCGCTCGCTGCGCTCGCTCGCTCGTAACAATAGAGGCCGTGACACATACAATCCACAGCCCGAGCCATTTGGTGGCACTTCATGTTCATGCCGTTCGACATGCGTACATTTTGTTCTGCCGAGGTCACATCAAACGGGGTCATATATCGAAAAGCAGTTTCCACGAAAGGTTATTACGGCTTATGCGCTACCTACCAGGTAATATCCTTTGGTTTCCAATTCATTTCATCCTTATACTGGAGATTCGCTGTGCAAGTGTATTTTCGACATAACCCACAGATGACCTTAGGTCATCGCATGGCATTGAGAGGTCAAATTGCTGGTGGGAAAGTATGATTAGGTGCTGACAATGTCGATAATGACATTGACAATGACAATGACAATGACAATGACGATTCGTTTGGTGTCGTTTTTAGCGCTCTAGCTCTATTTTGTGGGCCACAATCTGCTATGCAAATTTGGTTCACGTGACCTTTGCTGACCTCTGCACTCTGCAGGTTAAAGGCAGATATTACCGCCCTAGCGGTGACCTTGAACTCCGCCGCCTGTTGCGGGTCCCAAACCAAGCTGACGTGGAGTTGGAAAAGCTCGGGCAAACATGCGACTATGCGACGCGGGAAGCGCTTCAGTCACAATTTTGTAGTTACACACTCTTAACTCAAAATTTTACCAGCTTATTTTCGTATTTCTTTCACCATAAGATTGTCTTTACCTTCCTAAGTCTTCACAGAGACCTTGACGCGAACAGATCATTGCCAGCACCCTCCATTACACTGTGCGTGTTAACAACTTTGTCCGTTTGTTGCGTCTGGTGATGCACGCTGTTTCATTTATTACGGAGCTCCAGCCCAATAAGGGACGAAACGATTACGTCTACATATGTAGCACCCCCTTGGTTGGGGACTGGGAAGACAATTAACCCCGCTCCCCGTTGAGGTCTGGCAGGTTCCAGGTCCACTTGAGGAAAGGTGGAGGGCCCCCATCGTATCTCCGGAACCAATAGCCGGATCGGGAAAAAATCAAACGGTATTCGAAAGAACTTATCGTGATGCACAAGCTAGGATAAGGATGACCTGGATATTTGACCTGTGACGTCACAGGGAGGTCAAACAAGGTGAACTCTGTCCAATTTCCAATGACAAGAAGTTGGTCATAAAAAATGGGTTTCCTAACCCGCGCCCCGCTGGGCTATTCGGTCATACGCGCCCTTCCGGGGGGGGCAGATTCTGCCCCCCCCCCCTGTCTAACTTCCGGACCGCGCGATGGTCGTAGAAAGACGGGAAAAACGGCAATTGAAAGCTCTCAACAAGGCGGATGTTAAGAACCAACTTTTTGCTTAAGAAGGTCAGAGGTCAGGTCAAGGTCAGGTCAAGGGTACAAAATGCAAGTTTCTATAGTATCGACCTTGCACCGTAGTTGCCGAAGAATGGACTGAGACTTATTGCCCAAAACGTGTTCTTAGGCTACCAAGGCAATATTCGTTGCATACAATATCATGCAAAGGTCAAGGCCAAGGTCAGGTCAGGACTCAGGTCACCAAAAACGAAATATAGAAAAGGGCATGTGCCACACATGTTTTGGGTCATTTTATTCATAGTATTCAATAGTATCTATAGTAAAACATATATATATATATATATATATATATATATATATATATATATATATATATATATATATATATATATATATATATATATATATATATATATATATATACCTTAATACCTATTATTTATAAAAAAAAAATGGTCAGTGCATTCACATCGCTTGCATTTCGCACCATCTCCCGTATGAACGTAGGCACAACACAATGCAGATATGCAGCGCTGAAGCATGGCATTGACTTCATGGATAGCTTCAGTCCGCTTCACTGTCACTTAACATTGTTTCATCTATGTACTCTGCCCTAACATTTTTGCTTGATAACAACCGCGGAGCAATTCGATTGTTCGCGCTTCTTCGCCTTGGCACAGTACCCTATCCTTTCAAATCACCGCCACTGCCCCTGCTGTCCTGACTTGATGCGTCGCTCGGCTTCACGTCCTTTCCCGTGTCAAAGTGCTGCTGAATCTGCTCCAGCGTCTTGCCCCGCGTCTCGACCAATGTCAGCTGTAAGATGACCGCGCCGATGAGGCAGAGACAGGCGTACATCCAGAACGTACCCGCCGGGCTAATAGCATCCTCCAGCGGCTCAAAGGTCAGCGTCGTCAGGAACGAGGTGCCCCAGTTGAAGAAGATGGCGATACTACTGGCGAGGTTCTTAACATCAGGTGGAAGTATCTCCCCTGTTGGGAAAGAGAAGAATTCATAACTTGAGACTACTTTTGAGGGACAGAATGTGCCGATTCACTGTCAAATTATGTGGGGCAAAATCGAAAGAGTCGCCAAGAGAGTAAAGGGATGACCCTAACCTACATCTTTATTCTAATCTCACCCATGTAAAGGTAGCCAATGGGACCGAAGCCGACGTTGAAGCCCAGCAGGAAGACAACGACAGACGTCAGCGGCAGCCACTCGATTGCCGAGACGTCCTGCCCAGTGTCTTTCAGCCTGAAGAAGACGCCCAGGACCACCAGGCTGACTCCTGTGATGATAGAGGAGGCCACCAGGAGCGGTTTTCGGCCACGGCTTTGCACTGCTGCCACTCCCAATGCTGTGGTGAGTACCTGCCAAATTAGAATAAAGTAACAATAGAGATGGCTTGACCTTCAGAATTGCTACAAGGAAAGCAAGAACTTTCGGTACTTCTTAAACTTGTTTTACTCTGCAAAATATCTTCGTTTAAACAGCTTCCTTGCCTGGTGTTTCATCACCGATAAACATTGCCGTTGGATCCTGCCCAAGAGAATGGGGATGAGTCATCTAGAATAATATAGTGACAACGTTCCAAGCAATTTTTCGCAATGCTGCTGCCATTACGTGGCTGCTTTCCTTCACATACCTTTGTCAGTCCACAGTAAATGGCTGCTGTGCTGGAGTCCATGGACCCACCGGCCTCAACGAAGATATCCGTGGCGTAAAAGGTGATGATGTTTATACCGCAGGCCTTTTGCAAGATGACCACGAACAGCGCTAGGGCCAGTGGCCGTCGGTACTCTGGCCGCCTCAGTTCGGATAGCGCCGCCTTCCCGGTGGCCCGGCCGGTGCCCAGCGCGGCCAGCTCGCTCTCCACATCAGCCAGCTCTCCGCGCAGCCAGCGCAGCGTGGCGCGCGCCTCGGCCAGCCGGCCGCGCTGCGCCAGCCACAGCGGCGACTGGCAGCTGAGCGTCACCAGCAGCAGCCACAGCGCCGACACGGCGCCGGAGAGGACGGCCAGCAGCCGCCAGTCGGCGTACTTGCCCACCACGTACGACAGGAGCACGCCCACGTTGAGCTGCAGCTCGAATACTGCGCCGGCGGGGCCACGGAGACGAGCTGTCGTCACCTCGGCCAGGTAGGTAGGTACGACCACCGTGGTCCAGCCGACTGCGGCGCCTGTCAGCAGCCGGCCCAGCAGCAGAATGGTCAGCGAGCCGGCGTAGGTGACCAGCAGCCAGCCCAGCACGGCCGGTAGAGAGACCAGCACCAGCGCCGAGCGGCGGCCCAGCGCCTGCATGGCGCTGCCGGCCAGCGGGGCGGCCAGCAGCGCGCCCAGCGGCACCATCGAGCCGACCAGCGAGCCCTGCTGGTCGGTCACGTGCAGCGGAGAGTCCCTCAACTGTGGCAGAGCGCTGCTCGTGTAGCCCAGCGCCAGGCCCACCGGACAACCGCCGAACGTCGCTGAAAATAGGAAGAATGTGTTTATGTTGGTTGCAGATGTTGAAAAAATTATTATGTCGGATTAAAGATCGGTGAAAAACGTTTCATGCATGATGTGGACATAAATGTATGACGCGTAGTTAACGCGCGCCCCACTGGGGTCTACGTATAACGCGCCCGGGGGGGGGGGGGCTCTTTACAGCCCTCCTCCTAACTCCGAAACTACTGGGCCGATCGTCAAAATTCAAACGGTGTCTGATAACCCCGGAAAAACTGCCGTGCGAAACCTAATTTCATTGACCTCGAGGTCACTGATGACGTCACAGGTCAGGTCAAAGTAAAATTATTAGCATTTTTGCTTGTTCACATTTTGGGCTGTGGCCGCCGTCTTACAAGTCAGATCAGGCTCATTTTTGGTTAACACACTTGGGGCGTTCCACGACAAATCGACAAATAAAAAATTAAATTTGCACCCTCATATTTTATTCTTCGTTGAAAACTGGTGTAAGGGGTTGTGATGGGCGGGGAATCCAGCTGCGGCAAGGATTTTTTTCTTCGAACAACGGTTTCCGAGATATAGCCTCGGGCAATTCCTGGAGTTCGCGCTGCAGCCCTATGTTTGGGGCCTATAACTCAGAAACTATTGGTTTTTTACGATAAAAACTTTATATGGTTCAACTCACAATCAACCAACAAACATTTTGGCTATCTCGGATTTTCAATTTTTGAAAATTTTGATCACGTGACCTTTTGTCCTATTTTTCGAAGAGTGACCTTGATATTTTCCCCACTGAAAGTTGCAATTTTGTCTGATGACGATTAAAGCCTTATCAATTGTCATTCATATGCGATAATAAAAAAGTGGTTATCGCCCTGCGTTGACCTCAGGTCAGGTCATTTTTATGACCAGTCCATTATTACGAGCGGGAGCGACAGCGAGATCTCGAGAATAAAGCAAGATAGCGACAAGCAGTAAACGGTAAAGTGTACACACGGATAAGGTCTATAATTTTTACCGAGGTCATTTTCAGGTCAGATCAAAGATGACGTCGCAGGAGCTAAAAGGAAGTCAAAATAGCGGCACTATACATATATATGAAGTTTTTCTCGAATAACTTTCAAGGTATCCCACCTAGGAACAAACTAATAGCACCATCGTGATCCTCTCGTCGATCCGCATCGAAACATATGTATGTTGACCTCGAAAGGTCGAAAGGTCAAAAGTTGACCTTAGATCACGTGACCTAAGGTCAACTTTTGACCTTTCGACTTTTCGAGGTCAAAATACATATGTTTCGATGCGGATCGACGAGAGCATCACGATGGTACTATTAGTTTGTTCCTAGTTGGGATGCCTTGAAAGTTATTCGAGAAAAACTTCATATATATGTATAGTGCCGCTATTTTGACTTCCTTTTCGCTCCTGTGACGTCATCTTTGACCTGACCTAAAAATGACCTCAGTAAAAATTATAGACCTTATCCGTGTGTACCCTTTACCGCTTACCGCTTGTCGCTATCTTGCTTTATTCTCGAGATCTCGCTGTCGCTCCCGCTCGTAATAATGGACAGGTCATAAAAATGACCTGACCTGAGGTCAACGCAGGGCGATAACCACTTTTTTATTATCGCATATGAATGACACTTGATAAGGCTTTAATCGTCATCAGACAAAATTGCAACTTTCAGTGGGGAAAATATCAAAGTCACTCTTCGAAAAATAGGACAAAAGGTCACGTGATCAAAATTTTCAAAAATTGAAAATCCGAGATAGCCAAAATGTTTGTTGGTTGATTGTGTGTTGAACCATATAAAGTTTTTATCGTAAAAACCAATAGTTTCTGAGTTATAGGCCGCCAAACATAGGGCTGCAGCGCGAACTCCAGGAATTGCCCGAGGCTATATCTCGGAAACCGTTGTTCGAAGAAAAAAATCCTTGCCACAGCTGGCTTCCCCGCCCATCACAACCCATTAGACCAATTTTAAGCAAAAAATAAAACATGAGGGTGCAGGGCACTTGTCGATTTGTCGTGGAACGCCCCACTTGTGAACAGATGCTTTAGATACCCTGAGGGTAACAAACTTGTACTTTGAGTTTCAGGGCAGGGTCAGGTCATCACAAGTCACGGAAATATTATATCATGCGTCGGCCACGTGACACATGTTTTATGGTCCATTTAGGCCATAGTTAGATGTCGAATTTGATGTCGTTTGTGTCATTCGAGATCATTTTGAGTTGAATTTAGCTGAGGTGAACTTTGAACACTTTGAATTTAGTAAAGTGAATGAATCACTTTCAGGTCAAAAAGGTCAAATTTCGAAGCTATAATTTTTCAACAAAAAGGTGTACATTGGATGCCGTTTGAGCTCAGGAACACGATGGTGCTATTTATATTGGTGTACGATGTCAAATACGTACTGAAAAAATGATTTTAAAATTTATAATTGTGATCTTTTTGCAATAATGCGTATAACTTGACCATATTTAAAAATATTTAGCTAAAACTTGCTAGATTAAGTCATAAGCATGTGTTCTTTCTATCACATATATTCTGTTTTTTTTTAAGTTCAAAAAGTTTAAAAAAGAGAAAAAATATATATTTTGAATTTTATTATATATAATTTTCAAAATTTTCAACATTTTGAAAATCTGAGATAGCAGTTTGATAGAATAGTCTATTCTGAGTCCTCTCATGCAAAGAAATTCGGCCGAACATGACGTCACTCTGACGTCATTTCTGGCCGACCTATGGTAGCTATGAAGTTCATATTCTAACACAAGGTGTCAAATTGATGCAGCAGAAGGTACTGAAAGTTTGGTGTTGATACATCATGCGGTTTGGAAGTTATTAAAGGGACAGTATCATCGAAAAAAAAATCAATGTATGGAGCTGATTTTTTTTTTACTAGCATTTCTTATTTTTCTGAATCAGAAAAACATAGTTTGAGGACCGAACTCGGTGAAAAATATTGCAACCACATTTCATTTTCATGATTCATTTTCATGAGCGAACCACCACTATACAAGCATGGCCGCCAGTTTGGAAGCATGTAAAATTACTACAGAACTGGCGCAGATAATACATTATTGACGCTACGCTTACGCGGTCGTTCTTCTGATTGAGTCGTCCTTAGGGAGAGGTAGCCTTAGGTATTGCCTATAAAAATATCACGTGACAATTGGAGGGAGTGACAATTGGACGTGACAATTGACAATGGGAGAAAATATCACGTGACAATCACGTGATAAACGTCATACATTGGAGGGAGATTGTGATTCAAGCTGGAGGAATTCCTTTGTTGAGCCGCTAGAATCCGAAGGAAACAGCGGAAATTGCCTACGACTATTTAATGAATTTAACGGTGATGAATAATTGCGAAAAACGTTTTGGCTTTATAGAATTTGATGAAATGACCAGGGTAAAAGTTTTATTACTGGCGGTCAATTCAAAACGGCGCAAACATTTAAACAGTGAAGATAGTGAAGCACGATTCAAAGTGTGGTACACCTTTCGTACTTTGAGCGGCGATAGCGGGATAACGGTGTGGAGCTTCGAGGATCGGTCTTCAGTTCCCGGACCAGAAAGGTGAGGCCTATGCAATGTCAAATTTCATCAAAATGGTGATACTGTCCCTTTTTAAAGAAAAACTGGAGTGGATGCTATGAATAGCCCCCCCCCCCGTGGGGCGTGGGTCAAGTTTTTGGGTATAATGCCTAGCAAATTAGCCGAAATGTTCAACCATGCATTACATTTACATGACAAAATTAGGGCAAATAAATTAACAGATACAAGCCGCGTTTACATAGGGCTAGTTGCCAGATAGTGGAATTCCACTAACGAGACATTTTTTCCACTAACGAGACATTTCAGGCACCTTCAGATAATTCTGACGACCTATCCGGCCAGAAGGACCAAACCGATTGACAAAAACAAATACATCGTGGCGGAAGAACACTAAGAGGTACTTCAGGCCTAGACATAGTATAGATGTCGCAACTCGCGGCCTTCCCGGCAGTAAGGGCGAGGTATAGATGACGCTACTGCAGCAAGTCACTGGAACGTGCCAGTCGTGGAATGGAACGGAAGATACGGAACGGGGGCTTCTTAACGGAAGCTTATTCGTTTAATTTTCATTTAAGAATTGATTTCGTGCGCTAGGGAAAGAACATTGTCTTCTTTTTTTCATACGTCTGACTCTGCACCCCCCCCCCGTCCCCTCCATCCTTTGGATCAGCCAGTGTGCAGCAAGAGGGTTCATCGGAGAAAAACAACAAAGAGCAATCCTCCCTGAGCCTGTCAGGTCAGAAATAACCTGAGCATAGGCGACGGAACGGGGAGGGCACCGGGGTATACCGTGCCCCCTTTGATTTTGGCCTGCATGGAAAGAATGGGACCAAAAGTCGGCGGTGCCCCCCCCCCCCCCTCCGCGGCTACTGAAGCTGAGGACCGTTCGTTATGCCCTACTGCCCACGCTTCTTAAAATTTCAGTAGTAGTCAGTTATCTGGCCAATGTTTCCGTATAGGGGCTGGCAAACACAACTGAGCCTCGTGAGTGGGATGAGTACTGGACACAGAAGTGGACAATCTGTTGGCAAGAAGCCCGCAAGGATAATATCTCGAAACTCAGGACTACGTATACAAACACTTTAAATGCATTTAAATCTATACTATAATCGAAAGCCGCATTGTTGTGAACTACCGGCACGTGCGTCCAATCACCATCAAGAACGGAAGTCCGACCTACAGCAAGCACGACAGTCCGATCAAAGATGTATTGAAAAATAACTATAGTTCGTTTTTCTTAAGTTTGCCCCTCACTGTAAACGTCTTTTTGAACACAGCACGAGAATTGCTAGCTGAATTACTGAGAAAACTGGTTGGCGCACATTGTATTGTAGATATGAATAATATTTTCAAAATAAGCTTTGAACACCGACGATTTAACGTTATTTTAAGCGCCGTGCAATTTATTTATTAGTTCAGACATAATTCCTGAGAAGTCGTCTATCCCTGTGGGGCTGTAGGTATTGGCAAATACGAGCTACGAGTCTGTGAAATAGTAAATAAATTTGATCAAATTGATCGTCTGTCAAATCTGGTCAAATCAATGTGCGCCAACCAGTTTTCTAAGTAATTCAGCTAGCAATTCTCGTGCTGTGTTCAAAAAGACGTTTACAGTGAGGGGCAAACTTAAGAAAAACGAACTATAGCAACTTTAAACATCGCCTTCCTCAGCCACGCTCTACACCGCATCACATAAGAAAACCGCCAATATCGATTACAAAACACACATAAAGGAATTCCGTAGGTATAGATCAGAGGAATACTTCACCTCCTTTATCTGGCGCGTCAATAGGTATAAAGTAATCTTTGGCGTCTACGCACTAGCAACATCTATAATGCAAACAGCAGTTCAGAAACCATCCACTAAAATTGTAACAAGGCAAGAGTTGGTCAAAATAAATTATAGTCACCGTGATAAATAGCAAACGAAATACAGAACAAGCACAACAAAGCATTCCACACTCGTTTAGACTGTACAACATGCCTACATAAGACATTGCAGCAGTGTACAAGGAAAACATTCTTTAAAGATGCTAACGAGGGGAGTTTTGAAAGTTTGGTGAACACAGTTACGAGTCACTGCACAAAAAATGTAGCGCGGTCGCCAGCCGGCCCAGGCGAAAGAGTCGACGGAGACGGCGTCAAACAAACCCGAGAGGGGGTAGTTTCATCCGCATCAGCGGAGGCGCTCTCTCTACCAAGGTCGTCAGTTACCAGCCGCAGCACCCTGCTGGCGATTTGATAGCTGCTCTCATTCTCAGCTGGCTGAGCGCCATGTGCCGGGTCATCCGGCTCCATGATTTCCCCTTTCATTAGCAGCTGCTGTTGTAGTTATTGTTGTTGCGTTCCTTTCAGCCGCTGCCGCAGCATAGCCGTACGGTTCTGGATGGTTCTCACGGCGGCAGCCAGGGTCATCCGTCCTGCCAGCTCCGCCGCCAGGCGCGCGCAGCGTCGCGCGCGCCTGCCTTGCAGATAGTGCTGCCCAAGTCGATCGGCGGACGGCGCTACCGTTGGGATAGGGCGCCAGCCTCGCGCGCGAGGGCGTCCATCCGCTCGTTGCCCGGAAGCCCGCAGTGTGCAGGAACCCACTGCATTATCACTGGCTGGCCCCCTCGGTGAGCGCTGCCAGCAGCCCCCATATGTCTGCGGCCAGAGGGGCTCTCTGGGCCGCCGCGCCGCTCCGCAGGAGGGCCAGCGCCGCCATCGAGTCGGTACAGACGATAATTATCGGAAGAGAGGTGTCGCGACCAGTCTTGGTCAACAGCTCCTCCAACACCGCTCTTAGGGCGAATAGCTCGCCGCGCGTGCTAGAGCAGAGGGCGCCTGCCGCGACACGCACCTCCCGGATGTCGCGGTTCAGGGGGGGGGGGTGGCCCCTCCTCCTCCATCTAGCACACCATCGGTGGCGGAGATGTCTGACCAGATCAAGCTCGCCTCAGACGGGAGCTCCGCCAGACGACTTTCCGCCGCCTTGGCTCGCCAGCCGTCGCGCCCAAACTCGCTTCAGGCCGTGAGTCTATAGCCGGCGCGGTGGCGTGGCTTCGCCATACTAGCCTTGGGCGGGTTGTCCTCAGAGAACGCGTTCGCATTGGCGAGGAGGCGAGCAGCGCCACGAGTCCTGAAATGACCAAACAATATCAATGGACAATCAAAATTGTGAAAATTGGCATTAACTGCGCAACTGATGTTTGCTTCTTTGTTTATTAGGGTTTACGGGCGCTTTACGGGTGGTCATTTTGCACCCATGACGCTGTTCTGGTGAACCTGCGCAACTGAGCAGTGATCACGCCATAACTTATATTTGGCGTAGTGGCAGGGTTCCATCTAAAATTTCGGCGCACGTCAGGTGTAAAGTTACATGCGACAAATTCAGCGCATGTCAGTTGGGGAGACTAACCCCGCGTTCGATGTCTCCCGGACGGCAAAGATTCTACGCCGTCTGGCCAATCACGTTTCATAACCACAGCCGAGCCCCCGCTGACCTTGGACGGGATTGGCTGGACGACGTAGAATCTTCGTCATCCGAGAGACATCGAACGCGGGGTAAGGCTGCTGGAGTGCTGGAATAATATAAAACGAGGGCACCAAAAATTGATCCTAAATGACCATACTTGGACATTAATGCAGACCCTCTCTGTATCACCAATTGTCAGAAAACAACCATGTGTTTGAAAGAGCGTTAGAGAGTCATGAAGCCAGGATAAAACACAGTGCTATTTTCTCAAAGCAGCTTTTACATGATAGAGTTAGGTAACTCTCTCTCTCCGTTAACCATTCGCAAGGCCAAAAAGGCCTATTGGTTTTGAAAGGCATTGGATTACAAGCTGAGCATTTTTTACTTTATCATAAAATGTTAAACCTGCGTGTAGATGAAGTCTGAACGGTGGTTTGTAGGCTGATAGGTTGGAGGTTGGAGGTTAGTAGGGAAGGGAAGGTCAGGATAATTTCTGCTTTTTATTTTCATTGGACTTTAGCCTTCATCAACACACGCATCAAAAATATTTACTTGAGCATCTTCAAGCCTCAATATACAACAAGGTGTGCCACAACAAATTAAAAATTGATGATATGCCAATATATGGTCATGATTTTTACCACCAGAATTGAATTAAATGCCTATTGACCAGTCTGCAAAACGTGGCAGCCAGCTCGACGAGGTGTTTGGGGCAGCCGGAATCCTGCCCCAAATGGGGCAGTTGACTTCCGGGCAGCCCAATTTCTGCCCCAAATGGGGCATCTACTCGGGGCAGGTTAGATTATGCCCTAAATGAACTACCTATATATGGCATAAAAAAACACACATATTAATACATTACCCGTGCAAATGCTGAAGTCGGTCGCGGTTGAAACTCTAAACAATTTTTTTACGAAAGGATCTGCTCATTGATCAAGGTTATATATAAAGCAGCTAGTGCTCCGGTTAAAATAAAATGATGATAAACCCCACGTTCGATGTCTCTCGGACGACGTAGATTCTACGTCGTCCGACCAATCACGTTCCATAACCGCAGCCGAGCCCCCGCTGACCTTGAACGGGATTGGCCGGACGACGTAGAATCTTCGTCGTCCGAGAGACATCGAACACGGGGCAGTTAAGGTGCAAAACTGCCTCATGTTGCCATGGCAACAGCGAATCAATCTGGAGCGAGGGGCGCATTTTGTTTTTGCAACAAAAGATCAGGACAATGCCCCAGCCCGCAATGCATAATTGAAAAACTGAAATTACACCTTGTCTCGAGTCTCGACGGTGATCAGCTAGCTTAATGGCTTGGTTTCAAGTGTGCCGAGCCGAGTGTGCTAGTCTCGTAATATGTAGGTCGCCGGTCGCGTGTTCGCGGCATCATTTGGCCGGACGGCAACTATGTGAGGGTTATACGGCACATTTATGAGTGTTCGATTAGGCTAGGTATGGTTTGGTTTGATTTGATTTGATTCGATTTGGTTAGGCTAGAAAGGAGTTAGCTCCGGGAGCACCTTTCCTTGGTTGCTAATACGAAACACGGCGCGTAAAACATTCATAGCCCTGATGAAGGGAAGTTTGAATATGGCAGCAGTTTTAAATGACAGTTTCTGCGCTTTAGCGACGATTGTGGCGCAGCCCACTTTTTCTCGCGCGTTTCAATAATACTCCGCTTCTTTATTATTTTCTCCCGGTACCGTGTGCCCCGCCCCGGTCCGCCCCGACTGCAAACGGTCTGCCCCGGAATCGCCGAACTGTGCCCCGACTTCTCAAAAGCTGCCCCGATTTCTGCCCCTGCCCCACTGTGTCTGCCCCGACGAGATCTCGTCGAACCCTGCCACGTTTTGCAGACTGGCCTATTGATGCCTTACCTAATATTTTGATACCTGAAATCTGATTAACCAAGCATTTTTTCTTGTGAATTGGCAGTCTAAAATTTGGCTGGCTTGAGCACGACGCTATTGCTCTAGCAGAATCACAAACAGATGTCTACCAAGTGCCACTCCCAAGAAAAATTTTCAAGATTCTAAAACCACGAACTTTGTTGCTGCCTGATCATGTGATGGTTAATCAAATGATAGCACTCCATCTGAGGCCAGTTTTACAAACAGAAAATAGCCACCTGCCGGATTATTTTGCCTCAAGGCTAATTCACATATGGAGCGTAAATGGTGAAGCCCAGGTTTAAAAGGAACAGGTTTCAAGGCAATCGGCATGACAAACCAACACCTTACCTGCAGTTCAAGTTTGCCGATTTCTTTATCAAAATCTAGTCTTCCTCTAATCCACAAATCAAGATAAAATTACTGGATAGGTACAACTTCTTGTTCTTCTTCTGCACCTCACCCGCCGCCCCCTACACTTCTCCCTTATTCTGATAAATATATTTACATAATTTTCACAAAAATGCCACTCAACGGGGTAGATCTAAAAAAGTGCAGGGCTTAAATTTTGAGCTATAGAGTTCTTAGTGATTTTGAGACACCCAATATGTCTTCGGCACGCCGTATTTGTCTCTCACTGCCTGGGAATTCGGCGATATGATTGGTCGAAGGCCGACGCTATGGGTCCAAGAAAAGGCCAAGATTCCTGCCAAGATTCTTACAGATAGCCAAGGCCGATGACTGACGTGACTGACGGCATGTTACTGCCCTTGGCATATTGCCAATGCACTGCTCGGTCATATCCGCAGTAATGTCAACAGTCATATCGGAAGTAATATGGTAACTATACGCAAAAACCATTTGGCGTATAGCTACCATACTTTTCCGATAACGAGACATTCTAGATCAATCTCTCTGCTGTTGGCGACATCTGCTGAGAAATCCCAAGACCGAACGCAAGCACATAAAAGTAATGCACTCTAAGGATGCGTTCGAAATCTGGGAAGTGACGGATTTCATTTCTCAATGCGTGTCCCACTCCAGCCTTCCCCATGCTGTTCGTTCCGCCATCTATTGCCATGTTTCGCATTCGCATTTCATGAATTCACCACCCCGCCAAGTAGGTTGGTATCAAGTTGGTATAGGTGTCGCATCGCTCTGGTCGATCAGGCTGAGCCAGCTGTCTGGAGAGTGGAGCCGATCCGAAAAAAACGCAGAAATTCAAAAGACCGACTCCAAAGCAATGGCAGCATGCATATCAATAGAGCGTAATTCTGTCATGATTGCGTCAGAAGCAAACATAATGGCAAGAGTTTCTTGTGTGTCGGTAGGCGCGTGTGGAGCCGCTGGACCGACCGGGGACGTACCCAAGGGGGGACGGACGGGGTGCGCCTCCCCCCTAGGGGTTTTCAGGGCCCATGCTGGCAGAAGGCCCACGTTGGCCAAAATCACGTCGGAGACGAACGAAATTCATGGGAATCCCCAAAAAATCACGTCAGGACAATCAAGGCTCTCCGACTCGCCTGCCACCTAGGGTCATTCAATTTACTACATGGGGCCTCCTGTGAATAGCCGCTAGTGTCTGTGTCTGACCACCTCTGACTCCTCGGGTAGAGGGCCCTCTGTAGGTAGGCTCTCTCTACGGGATTCCTCCGCTCCCCCCCCCCCCCCGGCCAAATTTTAGGTTATACGTGCCTGCGCTAAGCCGGCGTCGGAGAGAGGAGTTGACGACCGAATGATAAGGAGTACTCGTCCTGAAAGTAAACATTTGGAATACAAACAATCCAAAGCTGTTCAGTATTTATATCATTCGAGAGCAGTGCCTTCAATTTGGATACACTTAGCATTCATTTCCCACACCCGTGTACACTCCACGAAGGCTTCTCCGCTGCGGACTCCCGCTTCCGCCGATGCGTCAGTTCATACCCTGATGGCTTGCTGGGGAGGGTGGCCAAGTGTCGCTGTCCCGCCAGGTGTAGTTCATCAGCCGAGGCGTCGCGCTGCAGTGTCCCGATGTCCAGCCTGAAGGTGAAGTCTGGGAAGGCGGCCACCTCCCACGGCGGCGCGCTGGCATGCAACCAGGGGGTCGAGCAGCAGGGCGATCCCAGCCGCTCGCCAGGTTTCGTGCCCCACCCCACGCCAGCCCGTCACCGACTTCAGTCGGCTGGGCGGCCCATCTTCCGCGATAGTCCTGAGGGCTTGCCCTCGGGGAGCGCGTGCGCCTTGGCGAAGAGCTTCGCTACCAGCACGTCTCGCCGGGCGGCCAGCGGGCACCGGCATCAGTCCGGTCTCCGCCATCACTGCGTGGGCTGGGGTAAACAAGGGGCAGCCGGTGATATACGGGTAACCGCCTGCATCTCCCTCTGGAGAAGTTCCACGTGGGATTGTGGCGTCACCAGGAGCCAGGTGGCGGCCGCGTGCACCAGCACTCCACGGACGTATCCAGACGCTACAGCGCAGAGCTGTCGTTCCTCTAGTCCCTGTTATGGTCGATTCCGGTGGTTAGTTTAGCACCCTCGCGGCGATTTATCGGGAGCGGCCGATTACCCTCGAAACACAATGGCGGCGACCATGGAACTGTTTATTGTTTCTGTGCTTCCATATGACCGGGGGGTGATACCAAATGAAGGGAAGGGAAAACGTGCCCCATCACAACACCCCCCCCCCTCAAGACGCATGCGTCGGTACAAAATACGCATTGCGTCTAACACATAAACAAAAATGTACACCACACACGGTGTGGACGCACGAACTCAGTCGTACGTCTGGTCCGCCCAGCGCACGGTCAGTCGGGCCGGACGGCGACGGCGGCGCGTCCCACGGCGCACTGAGCTGGGGTCGTCGGCGCTGTTCCGCAGCACCGGTGGTGCCGGCTGTCCGCCCGCCGGCGCAGCGGCGGCGGTCTCCTCCGTGCCGTCGGGTGCCGAGCTCGGAGCGGGCTGCTGCCGGCGCCCGGGTGCAAGTGTGGCGGCGCCCTCCGAGATGAGAGATCTCTGGGGTCGCAGATAGCGCCGGTTCCGCCAGTAGACTCGGCCACTGGGCAGCCGGACCAGGTAGTCGCGCCGCTGTCCGACTGCCGTGATGACGCCGACGCGGTCCCACAGCCCCGACCGCGGGTCTTGGACGAGCACGCGCTGACCCATGGTGAGCGCGCTGTGCTGTCGGGCTGTCGCGTCGTACCGCTCGGCTGTTTTCTGTTGCTGCGCCGCGGCTCTGGCGTCACAGTCGTCCGCCGCCCGCTGCCAGCAGTCGGCGAAGGCCCGGTGGTGCGCCGGCACTGCCGATCTCAGCGGGTGGCCGAACAGGACCTGAGCCGGAGAGCGGCCGTCGGCGCGCGGCGTGTTGCGCAGTTCCAGCAGCCCCTGCGCGTAGGCGTCCGTGTCGAGCTCACCGCTGCTGGTCGCCTTCTGGATGAGCCGTTTGGCGGCCTTGACCGCCGCCTCAGCGTGTCCGTTTGATTGCGGGTAGTGCGGTGTGGAGATCTGGTGCTCCACTCCCCAGCGGCGCAGAAACTCTCGGGTGAGCCGGGCGGTGAACTGGGGTCCACCGTCTGTCCGGAGGGTGGTGGGCACGCCGGTGGCCGCGAACATCTGGCGCAGGCTGCAGACCAGGTCTCTGGCAGTCGCCTCGCCGGCCACGTGCGACACAAACGGCCACCCGGACAGCCGGTCCGCGTACACCAGGAACGTGCGGCCGGCCCAGGCGAAGTAGTCGGCGGAGACAGCCTCAAACACACGTGACGGCGTCTTTTCCGGCATCAGCGGCTCCTTCTGCTGACTGGGCAGGTACCGCTGGCAGGCCGGGCACGCACCGACATGGTTCGCAATGTCACTGTCCAGGAACGGCCAGTAGACTACCTGCCGCGCGCGGCGTTTGGTGCGCTCGACGCCCTGGTGACTGGCGTGCAGGCGCTCGAGCGTGGCGCGCCGCAGACTGGGCGGTATCACGAGCCGCTGGCCGCACACCACTAGGCCGTCGTCCACGGCCAGCCGGTCCCGAACTCCCCAGTACGGTCGGAGGCGCGGGTCCAGCTGTGACCGGTGCTCTGGAAACCCGTTCAGGATCAGATCGGTGAGTGCGATGAGCTCCGGATCGGCGGCGGCGGCGGCGCGCACCTCTGTGAGCGCCGCGTCTTTGAACGGGCTGGGACCGTCGTCCGCCCCGTCGGTGGCCAGCCGTGAGAGCACGCTGGCGAGTTGATGGCTGGCGTCCCTCTCGGCTTCCTCGTCCTCAGGCGCCGGGTCATCCACCGGCGCGCGCGACAGCGCGTCCGGGATGGCGTGCAGCTTGCCTTGCCGCCAGGTGGCAAGCAGGTTGAACGGCGCCAGCCGCTCACGTAGCCGCTGGAGCCGCGGATTTTCGATCTCCGCGAGGCTCTTACTGTTGAGGATGGGGATGAGAGGCCGGTGATCGGTCAGGACTTCAAACCGCTGCATCCCGCTGAGATAGATGCTGCATTTCTTGCAGGCCCAGGCCAGGGCCAGCAGCTCCAGCTCGATCACGGCGTACCGCGACTCGGCGTCCGATAGGAAGCGTGAGCCGCACTGGATCAGTCGCCACCGGCCGGCGGCGTCTTGCTGCAGCAGGCAGTAGCCCAGGCCGCCGGAGCGAGCGGCGTCAGTCTCGAGGACTGTGCGGCGGCGAGGGTCGAAGAAGTCGAGCACGGGAGGCGACGTGAGTGCCATCTTCACCGCGCTGAACGCCTGCTCGTGCGCTGGCGTCCACAGCCACGCGTTCCGCGGCCGCAGCAGCTGTCTCAGCGGCTCGGCGGCGGCGGCGACCTCTGGGGAGAAGGCGCCGAGCTGGGTCACCAGGCCGAGGAACGACCGTAGGTCGGTGATGTTGCCGGGCCTGGGGAAGACCTGGATGGCACGAACTTTTTTGCCGTCGGCGGTATAGCCAGCTGAATTGATGCGGAAGCCGCAGAATTCCACTTCATCTTCCGCGAACTGACACTTGTCCGGGTTGAGTGTGATGCCGTGCTGGTCACATCTCTTCAGGATCTGCCGCACATGCTGCAGGTGGGCGGCGTAGTCAGCATCATAGGCCAGGACGTCGTCCACGACCTTACACGTGCGCGGGATGTCGCCGAGCGCGGCGTCACCCCGCTGGTTGTACACGTCGCCAGAGCTGACGATTCTCATTGGAGCCCTCAGGTACCGGTAGCGGCCCCACGGCGTGATAAAACACGTCAGGTCTCTGTCTTCGGGCCGGATCGGGACCTGGTGGTACCCCGCCTTGCTGTCCAGCTTGGTGAAGTACGCAGCGCCAGGTGAGACGGAGGCGACTGCGTCTTGAGGCGAGCGGACCGGGTACGTCGGTCGCTTCACGAACCGGTTTAGCTTAGTGAAGTCCACGGTCAGCCGGCAGCCGGACACTGTGCCGTCTGACGACCGTTTGGCCACCGGAACAATCGGATGACACCAGTCGGTGGGGTGCTCCACCGGCTCGATGATGTCCTTTTCCATCAGCTCGTCGAGCTGCAGTCGCACGTCCTCTCGCCAACTGAACGGGATATTCCGGGCGGTGGTCACAGCGTGAGGGACGGCGTCGTCCGTCAGCTCCATCTTCATCGGCTCCCCCGTCATCTTCCGCAGGGTCGACTTCGTATCGAAGACCCTCGGGAACTCGGCTTTCAGTTCGTCGAAGTCTGCCCGCCGCTGCCGTGCGGAGGGGGTGCCACCGGCGGCCGGGCCGTGCGCGCGGCCGGGCGGCGGCGCGCCCGTAGGGCCGGGCGGCGGCGGCCGCCCGGTCGGGTCGGCGCCGGCCGAGCTGGCGGCCGGCCGGTCGGCGGCAGAGACGCGGCTTAGGTCCCGGGTCTCCTCAGGTGCCGCCGTCGTGCCGCTGCAGCGCCGTAGTGAGGGCTGGCTGCCGGCGGCGGGGGCCTCGGGCGGCTCACCGGGCGGCGGCGGCTCCGGTGCCCCACCGTCCGTCCCAGTCTCGGCTGCCGAGCCGCGCTGACAAATCTGCCGCGGGAAGCTCGCCGGCAGAATTCCCAGGCCGATACAATCGTGCCACGACAGCAGTGGTGAGTGCAGTGCTCGCAGAACGGACACCTGCACGGTCTGTATGACGTCACCGAGCTGCAGGGTGAGGGCGCACGTGCCCACACAGTCCAGCCGGCGGCTGTCTGCGGCCCACAGCACAGATGTGGAGGGCGTGAGGTCCGCTCTGCTCACTCCCATGGACTCGGCTTGTTGCAGTGAGAGGGCTGATATCTCAGCGCCGGTGTCGGGCGTCCATACGGTCGACCGCCTGACTCCGTTTGGTAGGTGCAGCTGTAGCCGTACCTGCGGCGACCGGTGGGCCGTCACACTGTTGAGGCGCGCGCCCGGCGTCCGGGCCGCCGGCGGCGCTGACTGCTGCCGGTTCGCCGCGTCTCTCGTGGTCGTATTCGCTGCCAGCACCGAAACCTGCCGGTGCGACGCGTCGGCAGCCGCAGTGCCACGGCGGCGGCTGCTTGCGCTACGGTGGCGCCGGCCCCTCCCCTGGCGGCGGCTGCTCGCGCTACGGTGGCGCCAGTCCTGGCCCTGGTGGCTGCGCTCGGAACTAGGCGTCTGCCGGTGCCGCTCATCGGTGCCCGCGGCACGCCGGCAGACCGAGGAAAAGTGGTCCCGTTCGTGGCATCGGTGGCAGGTGCGACCCAGGGCGGGGCAGGCACGACCGTCCGTGTGCTGCGCGGCACCGCAGCGGTCACACCGCCGGGTCTGGTCGGCCGGGCGCGAGTCCGCGCCGCTCGGCCGACCGCGCTGTCGCCGGTACTCGGAGAGACGGCGCAGAGACGGCTCGCCCGGGCCACAGATCGCCGAGCTGTTGAGACGGGCGCTCTCAGACGCCCGGCACAGGTCGGCGGCCATCTGGAAGGTCAGATCGGGCAGCTCCAGCATGCGGCGTCTGGCCTCGTCATCACTGGTGCCCACCACCAGATGGTCTCGGAACCGATCATCGGTACAGTTCGGGCAAAAATCACAGCAGGACGCTATCTCCTTCAGGGCGCAGATAAAATCGTCCACTGACTCGCCTGGCTCCTGCATCCGCATGTTAAATTCGCAGCGGTCGATCACCACGTTCCGCTGCCGCCGAAGGTGGGCGTGCATGGCGGTGATCACATCGGCCATGGACGCCTCGGCCGGGATGGGCAGGCCGAACCGAACCACGCGGGCCCAGTCGTCGTCGAGAACGGCGAGCAGGGCGGCCCGCTGCTCAGCCTCGGTGAGATCGTGGACGCCGGTGAGGAGGCAGTAGCCGGAGAACTTCTCTTTCCAGGCCTCAAACTCCTTGAGGGTAGCGGTAGCCGCCAGCCGGGGCGTGGGCGTGCCGGCGGCGGGCATTCGTGCACGCGGCCGGGCGCCGGAATCGGGCCCCGCAGCTGCCTGGGCGGGTGCCGTGGCGTCCTGCACGGCCGTCGGGCCGGGAAGCACCCGCTCCATCAGCGCGGCCATCCGCTCCTCACGTCGCGCTGCCGCTGCAGCCAGCCAGCTCCAATTGCTGCTGCAGCATGCCCCGAAGCAGCTCCATGCCCCGAGCTGGCAGGACCCTGGCCGGCTCGGTTACAGGCGCTCATCGGGACTGAGTATGCCGTGTTGGGCCGCAGGTGTTTGAGGAGCAGCACCAGCTCCGGTCGGCGGATAGACCTGGTCAGGGTGGTCTGGTCGGCCAGCCGGACGTAGGTGGCCGTGTATCCGTCCGTGGGTCGGCGACTGCGGCGGCGGCGGGCTGCACGTCAGCCGCAGTGTGCGCGGCCCGGGTACTGGCCGGGCAGGCGCGGCCGCTACTGGTGCAGTGCCTGGCGGTGGGCTGGCCGGCGGCGCGGCCCGTCTGGAGCGCCGACCGGCCGCTCGGCGTCGGCCGTCACTGGGTGCGGCTCGGCTGGTGTCTGCTGGGCTGGAGTACTTTTCTGCTGCCGCCAGAAAAGTCTGTCAATGGGAGGCAGTGACGCCGGGGCTCAGAACCGGGAGGGTGATCCGTCGGAGGGGTTAGCTGTGACTTCCCACCGGGGAAGGTCAGCTATCACTGGGAAGGGTTCGCTGCCACCAGCCACCGGGCAAGGTCATCCCCCACCAGGGAGTGTCAGCTGTCTTTGGGGAGGATCAGATGGCGAGGATCAGCTGTCACTGGATAGGATTCAGATGTCAGGAGAAATACCACTTTTATTATGGGGTTTAGAACAGCTGGAATGGCAGCTCTGTAGCTTGAGCTGACACCATGGGCGGCGGAACGAGGAGGGCACCGGGGCACCGTGCCGTGCCCCCCTTTGGCTTTGGCATTTTAACATTAGCCCTATGGGCGTTGCATGGAAAGAATGGGACTGGGACCAAAAGTCGGCAGTGCCCCCCCCCCCCTAATTGAAGGTGTTCCGCCGCTACTGGCTGACACCTGACATTAGCGCATATTTTAAGTCTTAGCACCCCAGCAACCACTCCAGCCAAGGATTTATGTTATCGATTTGCTCTGAATCTTCTGAATGGAAGGGTTCACAAGGACATAGTCCCCGCTGAGAGGAACATGTTGGCATGCCCTCCACATTCTAAGCGCGCATACTGGGCTAGGGCAGAATTTGGTCTGAAATCATATGTACGCACAAAACCATGCATAGCCAATCCCTTACTGACAAAGGCCGGCTACAGCCTGCCAGCAGCCATATCCATACCCGTGAGCCAGACTGGAAAAAATACACGTTATGCCGAATATGTCCGGCGTAGTGGCGGGATTGCGCCGAAAATTTAAGCGCACGTCTGGCGTAACTTCGCATGCGCCGAATTCAGCGCATGGCGGCGGACGAATTTTTCGGTGCAGGGCGGTCGCATAATTTTTTGGCGAAAGACAGTCACCGAATTTATGCGGTACGCTGGTCAATCTAGCAGCAGATTCACCCCGCGGGCGGCTCTGGAAAGGTTTCGGGACGACACGTCCCCGCCCCGGTCGTCGCGTGCTCGAACTGGCGAGCCGCCCTGAGTCTACTCAGCGGAGGAACGGCCGCCCAGGTGAGGCCTCAACCTTCGGCGTAGAGATAGGCATGGAAAACCTTGTTGAACGTCGCCAAGCGTCGTTAAGCAATAGCAGTGGGTTCCTGCCCACTGCAGTATCGAGGGGAATGAGAGCGTGGACGATCTGGCAAAACTGGCGGCCGCCCTGCCCTCAAACGCCCGATCGCTGACCAGGGCGGTTCATTGTCCGGCCTCGCATCAGTGGCGCGACAACTGCTCAGAATCACTATTCAAGCCACTCCTCGGGAGCACGCCGCCGCTCCCCTCTCCCCGGAGAGGACCGAGAGGATGCCATTTCGGTGCACCAGATGAGGGCGGGCCACCGGGGCCGCTCGCTCCAATACGGCACCGAATCGGCTGTCTCCACTCCGCCCCGTGCCAGCAGTGCCCAGACAAGCGGTGCCCAGCGGCGCTCTGCACTGTGAGCCGAGAAGAGGCTGATGTGCCGGAGCACGTGCTGCTCCGCTGCCGGGCCCTCGCTGGCTCCCGTCGAAGTATTGGGTTTACGTGGAAATAAAAACTAATTCGGACGCTCAAACATGGGATAACGTACAAAGCCCCGAAACACTCTGCCTGGTTGATATAGCCTTGATCAGTATATGAGCACATGTGCTTTATATGAAAAGGGCTTGATTTTCGCACAAATAGGCACCTAATTTTTGGCGCAAATCACTCAGAAATTTCGGCGCAAAATGGTCTCACGGGCGTCCGGCGTAGTGTATGGATGTTTTCCAGTCTGGCCCGTGAGGAGTCTCATAAACAAGATATATTAAATATTAATTTTAATTCTGAAATAACTCCCATGCCTGCATAATACAGAGGAGTGTGGTGAATTGAAAAAAAAAACAACTAGGTAATGCAGCCACTCGGGCAGAATTCAGCCATTCATCATGCTGTTGGTTTTGTAGGTACTCGGAGCACTGCAGTGTACCAAAATCATATTTTGGGTGTCAGAGGGGAAACTTGCTGACCAAAAAAAAAGGATGAGAGTGAAAAATTGTTGGTCAGGTAAGCTCCAAGAATAGTGGGAAAATGATCAAAAACATTAATCTATCTACAATTGCTCCTTCTCGGTGGAATTGGGAGTGGAAAATTGAGCTTGAAAACTGGAGGTGAGAGTGGAAAATGCTTTTTGCATTTCTATGTCGTTTCCCACCCACATCTACAAATTTTGAGACACTGCGCAGCAGTCAATGCACATTATGGTTCAGTCGCAAGCCTTGCTTTAATCAACGAAAGAAAATTACTTTTTCTATCATGCATCATGAATTAACAAAATTTTTGTTCATATTTTTGTTTTTACCTTTTCTCATTATTTCATGCACACCTTAAAATCATGAAACTGTAGCGAGCAACTGATTGGAAGATAGGAATGTCCTTGCTACATTTCTCGACATTATCAAAACATCTTTTTCCAAACATACCTATCAACATCCTGGAAATATGACTTAGCAATATATTGAGGTTCCATACCCTTGACAAGGCAAATGCACCAACTTTTAAACCAAAACAACTGTACTAACTCTTAAATAAATTTGTGACTTCAACTTATACTCCCTTACAAAAAAAACAAAATCCTTGCCTGCTGGATCGAAAAGCAATAGAGCGCTCTCGCCCCACACCCTATTTACGTGAGACCTGCACAAACTTACCAGGTGCTTGCAGTCAGAACACGACACCGTATTCATATTGAAAAAGGGCATAGCGTATAGAAGAGTAGCGACTAGCGTCTCACTGACCTTAGGCCAAAATATTTCACTTGATAACATCCACGCAAGGCCAATGCAGTGTAGATAGGCATATCAACATAGAAATGATATGTCCAAATATGTCTTTGCCGCGTCATAGTTGTAACGCACTGCGGAGAACTCCAGAGATCTGATTGGCTAATATTAGCCAATCAGTAGCATATGTTACTGGAAACTGTCATAGTGGAAGTAAATTGGGACGCCGGTGAAAACAGGGCGCCGGAGGGCATGAGATATGGCACACTGCCATATCCAGTCACGTGATCTCAGGTGAAGTTTTCCTTCCTAGCACCATTCGTGACGAAGGATTCGAAGGAAGTTTTAAAATGTTTTAGTAGCTATTACAAGTTTTCAAATTTAAAATGTACTTTTAAAAGTTCGGTTAACTTCAAACCGAGCACATAAAAAAATCGAGGCAGAATTGCTATATCACCTGTAAGCACGCCGTCTACCTATATGACCAGATAGTTGTCACTGCCTAGTGGTGCAGGTCGCAGGCCATGCTTTTAGAGATCCCAAAGAGATGGCGCTACGGTGCCCGTAGTATGCCCTGAGGGCCCCTGTCCGTAACGTCAAGTGACACTAAATTATAAGTAACGCATCGCAGTGTGTTTGAAAGGCTTGCAACTTTGCCTTTTTTAGTATCAGGTGATTTTCTCCTAATATGCTGTTCTTTTTTTTCTTTTGACGAATGTCTTGGACACTTGTATTCACATCTGTCAGTATCATATTGCAAGGAACGTAGTTATAAGTTCACAATCCATTGCCGCAAACAGCGCCCCCTAGAATACTTCCGCTGGGCTAGGACGCCATCTATGAATGCGAGGTCTACGCGGAATGAGTGCACAATCGAAAAGTATTTATGGCATACGCGTAATTGCAACTATGGACTATATCTACCAGGTACGTTAAGGCACAAAGATTGATAGACAAGTCATTTAATTTTTTCTAAGCCGCCACCCATTATCAGGTGACCAGGAGTGCCCCCTCCCCCCCTTCGCAATTGCAATGCATTAGTTATGCTATGCTATGTACGTGCCTAATGTTATTAGCTACGTTAGTTATTGTCATGCCCATATGTGTCGTCCAGTCCATTGATGTGTTGTTCACACTTCACATGTTTTGCTGTCTAAGGTCTTGCTGCTTGTCACATAACTAGTGACATACCTATGACGATTTACCACATACCGTTCCGTCGTTTCCTTTCGATCCTTAGGACATTCAAACCCTTCTTCTCCACGCCTCAACCCCCTGGTCCGGGCTGGACGGGCAACTTTATTCCATGCGGGATTGCCCATAAGCCGAGCACGCCCGTAGCCTGGGGGCTGGGTGGCCTGCCCATTTAAATGGGCTCAGCCCCGGCGACTCACTAGGGTGCTCGCCCCATGCCCCCTCCCCCCAAGTCATATCATCCTCCCGGCTCTGCAATGGTCTCATCGGACCGAAAGGGCCTAACCCAACGAAACAAACAAACAAACAAACAAACAAACGGTTTATCACGCATCTCATATCACCGTTAAGGCAGCATCGGAAGCAAATTAGCGATGCATTCCATTGTCAACATCACTCTAGAATGTGACAAAACATTGTGTGACTTAGTCCGACATCAAAGCAATAACTTCCGCGGACCAGCCGCGATGCGTGGCTGGTAATCACTGTGCCCAATGATCTGACTCGCTTCATTGTTCAGTGACCGGTCATCTATCACCCACCCTCAGCGCGCAGCGCTTCGCCGGATTCCACGCCGACCAAGCCACCGTTCTCGACACCGTCGCGCCGCTGCCGTGAGACGGCAGGGAGGAACCACCAGTGCTCGTAGAGTTTGTCATGCCGCATAGTTCTCTCCGGATGTCCATGCTGTGAGAAGATGGGTTGCGCAAGTGGTCAGATTTCCATCAGTTAATACTTAATTTGTTCGACACAGATATAATATAAGTTATAACTAGGTAACACGTGAAATAAAGCATGGAGAGTGAAATAAGCACACAACATAAGAAGAACTACTCATAAGTGTCATTACACTTGGTCACTCCACATAACCACTTACATTTTCTACTATGTTGATGTGCTCTCTCCGGCAGGCTGTGGCTTGCTGCGGCACACGGGGCAGAGCCATTCTACATCTTCAACTGCAAAGGGAAAAAAATATTAGCCGTTTTCACGACGGGCTGTCCGGCGAATGCACCCAATTCTCACCAAACCTGCCCCTATTATCACTTTATCGCCAAATTGTCCAAAATTGTCCAAATTGTCTTAAAACCAAAAATGTCCCTCTTCTCATGCTGATGTAGGAATGTGGTGTTATGTTATTTTAAAAGCTTACCATGTTCATGTCTCAGATATTGTAAAAGCGAGATTGAGGTAGTTAAAAACACATTAAACATTCATAAAACAGCAAAACTCAACAACAACAACACTCTTCCTCTCTCTCTAACACTATTAGTTCCTTAGTTCAGAGTGTGCCCAATGTGTGTGTATCACTCTTTGTAACAGCCGCGCAATGAATGTATAAATTAAATTCTGGTTCACCGTAGCAGGTAATAGCTAAAAAACCACCCATGGGCCAAGTCGAAATCTCGGTCACGTGCTCCACGAAAGCGAATTTCAAGAGCCTTGATCAAAACGCCCCAGGCGCCCTGTTTTCACCGGCGTCCGTAAATTGGTAGCTGTTTCAGCTACCAAACTGATGAAGGAAATAGGTAAAATTGCTTATTTTACACGAACACCTGTCATACGCTAATCAAAGTAGAGCTAATGAAAATGGCATTATCCCACAAAGGAAAGCCAATTTGCCACGTAAGCCACCATGAATAGATTTGCTGAGCTTGTAATCACGTGTTTTTAACAAAAAAAGTCAATGAAATAATGTAATTTACGAATTTCTAGCACTCACATGCATATTTTCGTCTGCACACCGAATTGCGTCCAGGATATTGGCCATGGCGTATTTCTTGTGAACCCTCTGTTAGTAGAAATTCCACTATCTGGCAACTAGCCCTATGTAAACGCGGCTATTGATATGTCCTTACTTTATCAGCGAGTTATGGCAATTCTTCGTTCCATTCAGCTCATAACACTTTTTTGTGGCAAATGCTGTTGAAAGGAACAACACCCAATATGGAGCACACAAATGTAGATTAAACAAAATATTCACACGGCTTATCACCTGCTGCAGATCCAAACGGACTTACCGGCTGCAGCGGTGAGCAGCTGATGCCACACGCACGTGCTGAGCAGGCCTCTCGGCGCCATCAGAGGCGGAAGAGGTGGGCGTCACCCACAGACTTGAAAGGCACCGACCTGCCGGCCTCCACCGCCAAGAAACACTGTCAATCACACCGGGGAGCGCGAGATCCCTGACGAACGTGACCAGTAAACAGGCAGAGTCACCAGCTGTAGGGCGAGCCGTCGTTTGCGCCGCTCCTGCTTTGCACGATTTCACTGTAACCGAACACTGTTTGAAATAGACAAACACCATTCGTTAGACTTGTGTTTTTCTATTGAAAAACAACCGGAGCAGGCTTATGTTGTGGGTGGGAGTGAGGGACACTGCAGGATAAATGGCTTCTCACTACGCATACCTATATTTTAGCTGATTCGTGAAGTGATTTTCGATGTTTTCTCTGATTAGATACGCTGCGAGATGAGAGGCGAACAGGGGCGTACTCACAAATGTAAGCGCGTTATGTAAGGCGGGGCTATTTGATGCATGAAGAGGGCGGTGTGCAAAGATTAAAAGACTATTTGAAGTTACATAATATTGAAGTCAGTCTGCTTAATGTATGCCGGCTCCCTTTCAGAGCCTCTCTTGGAGGGGGAGGGGGAGGATGCCCACGGATTACCTCCCTGGATCCGCCAGCGGCCCAGCAACCATCGTGTAGCATGGTTAATTTTAAATGCTGAATCGAAAAATCGCACCTGCGACCTCTGTTCGGACCAGAGGCGTAGGTAGGGGGCCACTGGGCCATGCTCCCTCCCCCTTGGGAGCCAAGGGTGCCCCTTGCGATTGCAAGGCGTCGAGGGCGCGGAGGAACACACTGACCCCATTATTAGCAGGGGCGGATCCAGGATTTTCTCCGACCAGGCCAGGGGCCAGTGGAATGGGATGGCGTGTTTTCCATCAACCATGGGCGGCGAAATGTACGATTGAAGCGCCTACAATCAAAATTGAAGATAACGTCCTCTGTCGAGTCTTTCCCTTCTCCTGATGTTGTTTATGAACATACTGATTTGATAGTGTTGCGTTGTCCCGATTCGTCGCTCCACAGGGTGGCATATTTTTTTTCTTTCTTTTTTGGCTAGGGACTCCAGCCCCCAAAACCCCTCTCCTGGATCCGCCCCTGTTTGTTTGCACGCCTCTGTTCGCCTCTCATCTCGCATCGTATCTAATCAGCGACAACATCGGCATCCACTTCTCCTATCTGCTGAAACACAGGTGTTGAAAGAAGCTACTTGTCCCGCACGGCGCCTACTCCCAACACATGCTGGGAACGTGCTATGCAGGAGGAAGGTTCGACGTGCAACCAGCGGCTTGCATTTTCTTGTAGTTCTCTCCTCACGGGACCCGTTCGTGAGATTTCTCGCGCTCCCCGAAGTGATTGACAGTGTTTCTTGGCGGTGTGGCGGCCGGCAGGGTGGTGCGTTTCGGGTCTGTGGGTGACGCCCACCTCTTCCGCCTCTGATGGCGGCGAGAGGCCTGCTCAGCACGTGCGAGTGGCACCAGCTGCTCACCGCTGCAGCCGGTAAGTTGGCTTAGATATCGAGGGTATGATAAACCGTGCCGGATAATTTTACCTACAAATTTAATTATGTAGTGTGTCGATTGTAACTTGTTTTGTCCCAACAGCCTGTGTCACTAACAAATCGCTAATAGTTGCGAGAAATGTTCGGGTATGTAGTAGGGTAGACCGGGGCAAGTCGCCCCGCCGAGGTAAAACGCCTCACCGATGTTTCTCGGAACTGGCAAGGTTCTGGAGAAACATCATCTCTTCTATAAAACGTGCACTATATAATCATTATATGAGCAGACTGGAAAGAAATTGTGATGACTCTTTAGGGAGATATAGCCAAAAATGTGTTTTTGGAGTGATTTTTATGTTTTGTTGTCAGCTTATGCATCATGGCGTTCTTTTATGGTCCACATCAGTTTAACGACTTTTATGTATTTTGAACAACTCTATCTAACGCTTATAATGCCGGCTTGGTTCGTGTTAAATTATGCCTTGCTGGAGTGCAAGGCGTTGTTCTCTGACCGAACTACGTGATGGGGTAAAACGCCCCAGTAGGTCGCGGGGCAAAACGCCCCATGGGGCGTTTTACCTCATGTGTTGTTCGGACTACCCACTTCCTAATGTTCGGTAGCTGGCTAACAGTAAGTTTCTATGCATTTATATGTACTTTTCTCAGCAACTGGATGGCAAAGGAAGTATTTTGTTAACATTTCCATTGCAATAATTTATTATTTGGCCTTATGAGGCAGGTGAAAAACCTGCTCATACAATAGTGTCATAGCTGAACACCTGATAGGGTGGAAGGAGCTAACTTCAGTGCCGTGGTTCCCAAAGTCTAACAGACCTCTCATATACGATTTAAGTCAACTAGCATGTTTAATCTTTAATCTAGGGCATGGGGCTTCTTGCCCCAGGCCGTGGGGCGTTTTGCCCTGGGGTTGGGGCAAAATGCCCCATTTGCAGTTGCTTCACAAATCACTTCCTAGCTAAGAGTCCGATGATAAGTGAATGAATTTGAGGGGTGGAATTTAAAGTAAAATGTCCAAAGAACGCATTGAGCACAAATTTGGCCTTCCAGGTGATGTGGGACAAAAGTTATGTAGCAAAATAAATTATCGGGGGCGTCTTGCCCCAGGCTACCCTATGTACCTAAACTGATGGAAGCTTTACTAAGCTTGACTGATAAAAAACATGCCGAATTGTCAGCCTGTCTTGTATTTTGTTATGTTCAGTGAGATTTCGTGATATGATTCGTGGCCCGGGCTAACATCTCAGAAAGTTATCAGCCGATTTTTAAATCCAAACGGTGTTCGATATCCAGATCAGGAAGCTGTCATGTGACCCCATTTCATTGACCGAGGTGCAACTGATGACGTCATACATCAGGCCAGGTCAAATATTGCATTTTTGACCGTTTACAGGCCTCATAAGGCATTCTATAACATCAAGTAAAAGGCTAAAGGCATGTTACAGAAAATCATTGATAGAGAATTGGTTTCCTAGTTTATATTTTGTCTAATGAGGTCACTGATACCAGGTCAGGTCACAGAGGTCAGGTCACTAAGCTTCACAATATGATCCCAACTATACCTACTAGGTTCGTATGAATTGTGATACAATTAATGGACAATTTTGCATTTCAACTTCAATGATCTGAGTTGGGCGACCATTTGGGGTCAGTTCAGGATCCGTCTTGGTGAAAGGCAGGTCAACGTCAGATCAAATTTCAAAATTAATGTTATTGTATGAAAAGGGCATTGATTCGATGCAACTCCTTACGATAAATCCAAATCAGGCCTTAGTTTTGCGCTGCGTTGTCTAAAACGGTTAAAATTAAATTTGAAAATTTGGTGTAGGTAATCTATTTTCAGTAGTTCTTTACGCCATAGGTTAAAACAAAAATGGAGGTATTGATATTAAACTGTATGAGCCGTCAGAAACCCTTAATTCTATTTTGAACAAATCCGTATTTCAAAATTTTAGAACGTTTTGAATTTTTAGGGTATTATATGCCTTTTTTTGGGGAAACGAAATATACATTTCCTTACAAAACCGAAAATATAGTTTGTAGTCCTGTTAATTGTACAACTTTTTTGTTAAACCTTAATATATACCATTACCTTCAAAACTGAAGGCGTGACAGCTCCTGCTGTAAAAACCTTGTTTCGATGGCAGAACGTGACGTCATTTTAACGTCATTTATGGCCAATCTATCACAGAGCCTGTTAATATTTTTTGGCCAAAAGTTGTCAAATTGATGGCCGTAGGGGCTTGTAAGTCTAGTGACGATATCTGTAATGCTTTAGGAGATATTGACAGGAAATAATGGAAGGGACGTTTCGCTCCCCCTTCCCACAACGAGACGCGGGTTAATTCGGTAATAACATTTCTTTTTTTCTTTTTCCTATGGACGGGATCCAACAAAAACACCTTTCCCTCTTTTTCAGCGACATTCGGAGGTTTTCCGGTGGGCCTGGCGCTGGGCTACACAAGCAGCGCTCTGCCACAGCTGAGGGACTCTCCGCTGCACGTGACTGACCAGCAGGGCTCGCTGGTCGGCTCGATGGTGCCGCTGGGCGCGCTGCTGGCCGCCCCGCTGGCCGGCAACGCCATGCAGGCGCTGGGCCGCCGCTCGGCGCTGGTGCTGGTCTCTCTGCCGGCCGTGCTGGGCTGGCTGATGGTCACCTACGCCGGCTCGCTGACCGTTCTGCTGCTGGGCCGGCTGCTGACAGGCGCCGCCGTCGGCTGGACCACGGTGGTCGCGCCCACGTATGTGGCTGAGGTGACGACGGCTAGTCTCCGCGGCCCTTCTGGCGCAGTGTTTGAGCTACAGCTCAACATGGGCGTGCTCCTGTCGTACGTGGTGGGCAAGTACGCCGACTGGCGGCTGCTGGCCGCCCTCTCCGGCGCCGTGTCGGCGCTGTGGCTGCTGCTGGTGACGCTCAGCTGCCAGTCGCCGCTGTGGCTGGCGCAGCGCGGCCGGCTGGCCGAGGCGCGCGCCACGCTGCGCTGGCTGCGCGGAGAGCTGGCTGATGTGGAGAGCGAGCTGGCCGCGCTGGGCACCGGCCGGGCCACCGGGAAGGCGGCGCTGTCCGAACTCAGGCGGCCAGAGTACCGACGGCCGCTGGCGCTGACGCTACTCGTCGTCATTATGCAGCAGGGCTGCGGTGTCAACATCATCACCTTTTACGCAGCGGATATATTCGAGGAGGCCGGCGGGGCCATGGACTCGAGCACAGCGGCTATCTACTCCGGACTGACAAAAGTAAATTCCACGCTGTGGTTACAACACTGCTACAAATTGTTTTAAACATTGTCACTATTATCAGGTGATTGTTTTCAGCCGCATTCTTCTGCAGTATTGTTGACAATCTATTTTCAATCGCCAATGTTTTGTGGAAGATGGAGCTCAAACAAGTTAACCAGTTGATAAAACCATTTTTGCAGCTTTTAATGAGTCCAAGGAATGTCAGAACATCTCCTTCCTTTCATCTGAAGCATCTCTATTGTTCCTTTGCTTTGATTTGGCAGGTTTGCACAACAGCCCTGGGGGTGGCAGCCGTGCACAGCCGCGGCCGAAAACCGCTCCTGGTCGCCTCCTCTGTCATCACAGGAGCCAGCCTGGTGGTCCTGGGCGTCTTCTTTAGGCTGAAAGACACTGGGCAGGACGTCTCGGCAATCGAGTGGCTGCCGCTGACGTCTGTCGTTGTCTTCCTCCTGGGCTTCGGCATCGGCTTCGGCCCCATTACCTACCTTTACATGGGTGAGGCTGGAGTGAGTCTACCGTGCGCTTGGAGGGCCATTTTTCTACATAACCCGGTCCCTTACAGTAACGGGGTCTCCTTAAAAATATTCTAGGTTATGGCATATGAACTGCATGTCCAACATCTAAAGCTGTCGCTGATTGTTTTAGCAGATGTTCCCCATCCAATGTTCTACATAAAATGAGTGAAGATCATGGAAATGTGTTAAGGTGTTCCTAGAAACGTCGTGCTGGTGGTAAAGGTTAGTCAGGGTAAGGTGATATAGCACTTATGGAAACGTCATTTACGCTTGAACAATGGTTCGTTTAGGTCTTGATAATTCTTATGCGGTGACACACGCAAGCATACATCAAGCGTTCGAAAGTACTTATGCATGCTTGCATTTATGCATGCATTGTGAAGACTTGCATACCCACACCCACGCATAAAACCAGCCAGGGCTAATATATGGATGAAAAAGTTACATTTTGACCTGAAATCTGAATTCGAATGACATTGTATGACAGGCCTTGGCAATTTGAGGTGCGTATTGACATGTAGCTTAAAACATTTAGATGTTCGCATACTCATCAAAAACTACAAACTTTATGACCTCGGCTACGCCCAAAATCAGTACTTGGTGAACAGTTTACTGTCATAATTTACCTGACGATGCTTTGCGATACATTTCATCATCATCACCCGCAGTGGATAAGGACTATGGATAAAGCCCGACAGTTTATTTGGTTTCGTTCGAAATCGACACATTCCGCCCCACAAAAGCAGGCGCAAGTCCTGAATTCTTCTCTTTCCCGACAGGGGAGATACTCCCACCTGATGTTAAAAACCTCGCCAGTGGTATCGCCATCTTCTTCAACTGGGGCACCTCGTTCCTGACGACGCTGACCTTCGAGCCGCTGGAGGATGCCATCAGCCCGGCGGGTACGTTCTGGATGTACGCCTGTCTCTGCCTCATCGGCGCGGTCATCTTACAGCTGACATTGGTCGAGACTCGGGGCAAGACGCTGGAGCAGATTCAGCAGCACTTTGACACGGGAAAGGACGTGGAGCCGAGGGACGCATCAAGTCAGGACAGCAGGGGCAGTGACGGAGCTTTGAAAGGATAGCGCGCTGTGCCAGGCAGGTACGAAAGATTGAATTATTCTGTGGTTGTCATCAGGCATAGATGTCAGGGTAGTGTAGATGAAGCAATGTTAAGTGCCAGTAAAGCGGACTGAAGTTATCCATCAAGTAAATGCCATGCTTGAGCGCTGCCTTTCTGCATTGTGCCAACTTTCAAAAGGCGGAGGTGGTGCGAAATGTGTGCGACGTGAATGCATTAGTACGTAGTGTTTCTAGTAGATGCTTTTCTATATACTGTGGATCAATGACAAATGATCGATTTGTTTCGTAAATATGTTCAACGTCAATGTGCCTATATTTAACCCTCGCCCCGTTGGGGGAGGGAAATATGGCCCCCCTGTAGTTTTCCTGGCGAATAGCAAGAAAACGGCGGAGCGCAGCGCCGCCAATTTTTCAGTACCTTCCCGGGCATCAATTTGACATCTTCACAGAAAATTTCAAGCCTTAGGTCACCGTAGGTCAGGAGTTATTGAGGTCAAACTGAGGTCATGTTCGAGCAAAAATGACTAAAAAACATGAAATCTTGAAACGCTCACAAAGCTACTGTTCAAAATTGATGACGTCAAATTTCTGAACTCAATTTTTAGCAATTCTAGACCATGTAGCGCAAAACTAAGACCACCATTAGACTCCCCGTGACGAGCTGCATCGATTCGATACCCACTTTATGCCAAAATATCAGCTTTGAAATTTGACTTATTTGACCTGACCTTGACCTGACCTTGACCTGACCTTCACCTGACCTTCACCTGACCTTGACCTGACCTTGACCTGACCTTGAACAGAACATAATCTAAACTGACGCCAAAGGATGCCTGACCCACATAATCGCATTTGGCATTTAAAATGGACCATAAAACATGCATCACATGACATTTTCATATTGTGACCCTCAGTGACCTGACCTCTGTGACCTGACCTGGTATCAGTGACCTCAGATAGCAAAATATGTGTTTGACGAACATTTCCCCTTCGATGATTTTCGATGAAATGCATTTTACTCGATTTTACAACGCATTTCTTGAAATGCCTATAGGCTATAAACGGTGAAAATTCTACATTTGACCTGACCTGTGAGCTGTGACGTCATCGGTTTGACCTAGGTCAATGAAATTGGGTCACAAGGTAGTTCCCTGTTTGGGGGTATCCAACACCGTTTGCTGCTTGTCGCTATGTTGCGTGGTTCTCGAGATCTTAGGGGGGCCAAATTGCCCCCCCCCCCAACAGGGCGCGTTGCTCTGCAGACCCCAACGGGGCGCGGGTTAATAAGAAAGCGACTTCATAATAATGCATATGCCGCTATGAGACGCAGCGACTGGCATCTAAATTTAACCCTCGCCGGCACAGGCCATTTTGCGTCCTTCGAGGGCACAAGGGGGTTTGGTACGAACCTCCCCCCCCCCCCCCTACCTAGGTTTGGCCCGTGATCGAGCTAGAGCTTCACGGGAAAAAAATTAGCGCGTTGCCCGTGACGAGAGGAAGCCGATGATACCCAATTTTAAGGACCTAGGTCGTCTGTTGACCTTCCAGGTCAGGTCAATGACCCAAAAGTCGGAAAAATCGGGACCTGTTAGAACGTCGTGAAGTGTGCCTACTACGTATAGGGGTTCTCGGGGTGCTGATCACGAATATCATGTTAGTTTTGATCACGGATGATGTCTTTATGCATTTAGGCCAGGTCGGGTCAGGTCAGGTCAGGTCAACCAGTAGGGGTTCTGCCGGGTATTCGTAGTAGGTGTCGACCGCCTCTGACAGCTTTGTTACATTATAAGAAGGCACCAAAACTACTTCGTAAATGTTCAAATGGTTCCTAAATTCGAATTCAGCAAACTAGAAAAAGTGGACCGAGGTCATCAAAGGTCAATGACCTGACCTGATCTTCAGGTGACCTTGACATCCACCCGAATGCATGGGAGCAGCATCAAATCACATGTTTGAACGCTTGAAACCACGAGAAGCTTGCAAACGCGCGGCTAATGCGAGCCGACATATGTACGCCGAATCGCGATTCCGGCCAAACATGCATTTCGAAAAGTAGGTTACAGGTTATAGGTCATTTGGGTCAGGATCATGAAATTTTCAGGGTGGGTGGAAAATTGATTAACGTGAGTGTACTGAAAGTTTCGTCGCGATCGACCACTTTTTACGCGAGTTATTTGCGAAAAACCTTGGGGGTTGCATCAACCCCGCCCTGTACCGGCGAGGGTTAAAGTCTCAGGTCAACTGGGGACCTCTGGGGCATAACTTCACAACGATTTTACATAGAGAGAACACAGGGTGCAAAAATTTTGATTCTGTGATGTTTTGCGAAAATATTCACACAAAAAAGCCCGAAATTAGGGCACTTGACCTCACCCTAGAGGTTACCGGTCAGTCTGAGTCCTTGGAATTGGATGCCAGTCGCTGCATCTCGTAACGGCACATACAGTTGTTTTTTAGCCTCGTCCTTGAAAGAGGTGTTGTACGATACCGATAGCTTAATATACCATTTGATTTCGACCATTTTAGTTTAGTTTTCACTTTTCACTGATTGCCGGACCGTTCTGACCTTGCGCGAATTACGTCTCATCAAAGTGGACAGTAGACAACCAATAAAACTTTTAGTGTCCCACATTGTGAGAGACAAATCTCTTCTAATACAAACATCGTTGCCGCGTGTTGTGCTCACGCTTAATATTCTTAATAGCTTTGCTTTCCTTTTAACAAAAATTTAATCGAAATTAGATATGCTGGCTAAAAAAGATGGAGAGGCAATCTTACTTTGTTTTGCTAATTTAGCCTATGTCGTGTGAATAAACATTACTTCACTCAAGTTTGACTGATTTTGGTGCAGCGGAAAAAAAAACTTCGCCACAAAACACTCCTTTGAGGGTGCTCGTTGATAGCCCAAAGTCTACAGCGCGAATCAGATTGCGTTAATCCGTGACGATCCCTTTGGAGCACGGGCGGGCGGCGGGCGGCGGCGACGGCGGCGGCGGTCAGGTGTGGGCGGCGGCGGCGGCGGCGGCGGGCGGCGGCGGTGCCGGGCGGCGGTGCCTCTCAGTTTACTCCGGGCGCTCGGCGAGGTCGGGCTGTCGCCGTGTGGTGCGCGAAGTAGCACGGTGTGGAGCTTGTTGCACGTGACGTGACGCTCACACGAGTGACTCCGAGTGTGACGATCGCTCCCGGTGTGACGCCACACAGCTGTTTGGTCACGTGACGCGATCGGGTTGTGACAGGCCGTAACGCTGCGACTGGCACCTGGCGCAACTCTGTCACAGCCACCTGGCGTAACGCTGTGACTACCGGCGTGACCCCGTGACGGTGGCTGGGTGTGACGCTGAGTCACCGCGATGCGGGGTACATAAAGATGGCGTCGTCACGAGGACTAACACCCAGGTGAGACTCGGCTCCTTCCGTATGCGACTCCCCACTGGCGCCGGTCGAGGTCACATTTGGCTGGCCTCCAGTCGAGTGGTAGGTGCTCAGCACCCGGTGAAGAGCAGAGCTGAACCTTGGACCCAACTAATGCCAGCTGAAGAGCACGGCTGAACCCTGGACCGGTCGGGTACCGTGCAACTGGAACAGAGGCTGGCTAAGTTGAGAACCGGCCGGCTCAGACGCTGCAGAGTCATGTTTCACACTGCACTAATCCTCAGAAAGGACACGTTTCACCAATTAGAAGCCCCCATATAAGGGGCGGCGCTTCATTGCGCATCTGCGCGCGAAGTTCTCCTTGGCGGTACAGGTGTGGCCCCGCTGTACTGGCAGGTGGTGATGTAACGTTTACACAGCACCGTGCCGCTTCACATGTTACTGGCTCTCAAAAATGTTCCTTCACTGGACCATTAACAGCGCTGTAATCATCCGTATGTTTACAACTTTCTAGTATTGGAGGTTGATGAAAATACCGTGAATGCTCCTGCCCACATACAAAGTTTCGTGACTTATACAGGCCTGCTTTAGCTTGTTTTGTAAAACCAACGCTGGCATTCCTGATGGTCAAACTAATAAAGCTTGATTTTGACTACATTCACTTGTGCTGCAAATTATAAATGCTCATAACCGATCGTGCTTACTGCTTAGCAATAAGTTACGTAACATAACGTCCATATAACGAGAACAGACATTTGTGAAGTCGCGCTTCCTTTAGCTCACCAGCAAAACGAAACTTGCACGCACGCACGGTTCTGATCTGAAGAAAACATCAACTGACTTTTATCAACATACTCTGGTATCAACATTGTCTGCTGTCTAGTGCCGCTCATATGACTTCTGTGAAACACATTGACCCTTGTTCGCCTCAATGCTGATAACGCTCTTGATTTCGTAGAGAAGTGGCGAGTTATCAAGCAGATAACCTGACATGTTTCTTCAGCGTTCATTGTCTCCAAATAGCGATGATGGACAACATTGCAGCGTGCAATTTGCAGTGACAGTTACGGTTGTAACACCCTCAGTTGCCTTGTACGATTGTTGGAGTTGTGAAGTGAAATTATAAACTCCGACATGAACACGAACAGTACCAGCACATCACCACACATGGCATCACCTACAAATAGGCAATAATATCACTATGGCAATAATATCACTTATTGAAAATGTTTACTTGTCCGCTGGTCCGCTGTTGCCCGTTCTTTAGAAAAAGAAAATCGTATTTAAATGTCTGTAGACTGAACAAGACAAAAACAAAAGGCATCAGACCCATCCGATGAATGTTGGTGTCTGGTGACCTTTTAAACCTCCTAGCAACTGCATATCAAGACAATAACCGTCCATATTCCTACACCCAACATCACTCATTCATGTTACCTGCACCGATCGATGCCTACCAACACCAATAGCGCACGACGTTATGGCTAACATAGGGTGTGTCCCGCCCACGAGTAACCAGTGTTACCGACAAATACGGCGGCACCAAACCCAGTCCCGCCGCGGTCGTGCCCCTGACTGCGGAGGCACCGGAAAGGGGCCAGGCAGGCGGCTGGCAGGCCTCTGTCTCGGCTCGACAGGCCCATAACGCCCACCGCAGCCGGCGGGTCGGTCCTTATCAGAGGAACCGTGACGGACGTACGGACGGATACGCCCCCCCGTCCTTCCCCCCCCCCCCGTCCGGTGAGCCTCCCGCGCACCTGTTTGTTCCGGAGAGCGCGCGCTTTTGTTCCGTTTCCGCCGCCGCGCCCTTCCGCGCGCGCGCTTTGACGGCAGGGTGTGAGCCAACCCCAGATACGACCCCAGGAGGTGAAGCCTTGTTTGTGCCGATTCGGCCTTTCAGTGGGTCGTCCCCGAGAGTGTCCTCGCTGCGAGTGGAAGGGCGCGCGAGGAGGGGCGATTGATGTGGGTGATTGACAGCGGCGCTTAGAGGCAGCCATTGGTAGAATATCCAGCCGTCCATGTGGTGCTGAGCCTCAGGTGGTGATTCCCATATCCCACCACTGGGTCCGTGTTAGGAAGATACAAGATACGCCTAATTGTGTGTTATCCAGACCATGACAGATATATGTAAAAAACGACAATATATCCAAATACACAATTAAAAACAGAGCTTTCGGTAACAAATACCATCACTGTGTGATCAAGGTTACCGAAAGCTCTGTTTTTAATTTGTTGAGCTTTCGGTAACAAATGCCTTGATCACTGTGTGATCAATGTTACCGAAAGCTCTGTTTTTAATTTGTTACCGAAAGCTCTGTTTTTAATTGTGTATTTGAATATATTGTCTTTTTTATACGCCTAATTATACAGAAGCGCCAAAGATTCGCCTGGCTATTCAACACTATCAGTTGGGCGTAAGACAGGCTCGAAGTGTTGATGGGGCTTTTTGCCATTCAATTGCCATTGATTGCCAGTCCCCGTCCCCTTTGATATATATGCAATCGGTCGTAAAAGAGGCTCCCGTCAGCTGAATATGGTCAACAGAAACCTACAAATTGTTAGAGACTGGGTTCAACAGGTGTTTACCACTCGTCTGTTACACTGGCGTCACTCTGAGTAGGAGCAACGACAGCTGGTGAAAGGAGGGAGGGGAGAGAGAGAGAGAGAGAGAGAGAGAGAGAGAGAGAGAGAGAGAGAGAGAGAGAGAGAGAGAGAGAGAGAGAGAGAGAGAGAGAGAGAGAGAGAGAGAGAGAGGCGAAGGCGTGTCAGTTGCGTGCCATGGGAGGAAATTCAGGAAAATGAGATACGGAATCACGCTATCAAGGGCTCACTGCTCAGTGCCCCACGCAAACGTGTGATTGGAATGTCGAGGAGAGAGCCACCGCCGATATAGGTAGAACAGCTAAATCTATTATTGAAGTTGATTGACTTGCATAAACTTTACTTGCCCCTTATTTGTTTTTCAGATTTCATTTGTTTTATTTCTTAATTTTGTGGTGACTCTTAATTGGATTATTGTAATGTGGCGGAGACTGAAGGATGCCTGATAAATCGTCCTTTAGCATGGGTTTGATTCGGCGCCGTTGTTTTGACTTTGTGAACCGATGGTGCGAAAGCTGAAGGGGCTCAAATTCCAAATCAATGAACAATACTGAAAAACACGTAATGTTATATATATGTCACTCCTATAACTTGCGCCACAACCCTGACGCGAGCGGCGAGAATGAATGCTCTGATCCCTTTTGATCCCAGTATTTGGTTTGGCCGCACCCAAATGTGGCGCCTGGGCTCTTGAGCACGTCTTCTACTGGCTGATTTACAGACGTCACTCGACCCCACAGCTTCGCCCACTCAACTAGCTCAGCCATGACGAAAATCATCTCCTCTTCCTGCGCAGTTCGCCTATGCCCAATATCGCGTGTCTGTGCCTTATGAAGCATCACTAGTCGAAGTCCGTGACCCTGTGCCCTCGCGTCCATACCTGGTCTGTAACCTCACCAAACATGCTGTTAGCATGTATGCTGCCAGACCTCTCCCGGCTGGCTCTTTGCATCCTGTTGTGCAGAGCACCGATCGCTCTACGGCTCTCCAAAACGATCAACACCTGTCGGATGTAGCGTCACAAGCGACTCACGTCACGCAATCATCACAAACGTCACACTGCGTGTCGCAAGACGCCGCTCGGTAGACCCTGGAATGCGTAACGCCCAGGTGAACAGGTACTAGGTGCTTGGTACTGGGTGCCAGGTAAGTACCAGGTGCTTGGTACTGGATACCTTATCACCTCTATCGACAAATAACACTGCTCTCCGCCGATACGTGGCCAGACCGCCGGTTTCCAACTCGGGCCCACCCTGTCTGAGGTGACCTTGCGTCGGCCTCCGCCGTCAGAGCGTCACAAACGCCGCACACGCGCCATAAACACGCACCCCGCTGGGCGGCGCCGGGTCACGGGGGTCACGTGACGTGCGCCGCCCCCGCCCCCGCCCGGCGGCCGGGCGCGACAGGAGAGAGAGGACGGGCGTTTCCGCTGTTGAGGTGACCAAACATATTTGTTGGCCGTGGGCGGGCGGTACGGGCGGTGAGAGCATGGTGGGCGACGGGGAGAGGACCAGCGGGCTGCTGCCAGCACAGCCACTGCCACTGGCACTGTCACAGCCACCGCCATACCATGGCACTGGTCTTGAGTTAGGCTTCAAGCATGAAGAAAAGCTGCGCGCTCTGCAATTACGCCATATGGTATACTAGAGATGGAAACAACCGAGAAAGGTTTGACCATTGACGCTGCATGTTCTCCGATTAGTGTTCCCAATCATTCCTTGGTCAATTGTCACATCTGAAGTCACGCACGGCTTCTGTTTTCTGCAACCTCACTCACTTGACTTCATGCAAATGACTCAATGCAGAACATAAGTGGGAAAATGTGTTTTCCAATCCTTCCTTAAAAAGGAAGAGATGGATGTTGATCGAGCAGGTAGGTGACGAAACGACGGACCGTTCTCCCGTGGTTATCTGCCCAGGTGCGCGGATGAAACAGCAAATGTAGAACATCGTGCTCCTGGGTCGAGATCTTTGAGGTCTGAAAGTCCATTGGCGTGCATGAACGTCCCACTCAGGTGACTGACTGCACCTTGGTGCGCTGCGGGACCTCGGAATGTCGGCAGAACTATCGCGTCATTTTGTCAGCTGCCGCGCTGCATATAATCTGAACAGATGAGGGAGTGCCATTCACCACTGCAAATACAGCTCGCTGTTCACTGTACAGACATGAGTCTGATTTCATACATGTTATGCTTAACTATAATGGAGATATTCCTATACATCAGGCTTAGGAATTAAGATTGCAGAGACTGCAGGGACGGTATGGGTGTTCTTAATTTGTCGCTGTGAGATTTTTAAGGAGCATGTGAGCCAGCGCGGTACTGGTGGTAAGTACCAGCGTTACGTCTCCCAATAAGCCCTGGTTGGTTCAGGGCGTTATCGAGCTGTAGCACCCCGCCGGCTCCTGTCACCGGGGGCGGCACGGGCGGCGGCTCGCGGTGGTCGACAGCACCCATTCGTCAGTATAGGGCGGTGGGACTGAACTGTCGTCCCGGCCGGCCGACCCGCCCATCTGGCCGTGATGGGTGACGACGGGTGCCGAGGGAAGCGACGTCCCGTGCCGAATACTGAGGGAGCGCGGCGCAAGTGACACAGGGGTGCCACTACCCCGTGCACGTGCTGGAGATGGGATTAGTGGTGTAACTGTGACGTGAGGCACTGTGAGATATTTGATTTGGCTGAGAACGTTCATCTTACTACCCTTTGTCTCCCAAAAAAGGAGCTCAACCGATGTTAAGTTGATAGTCTAGCTGTCAATGTCCGGCAATCAATGCAGATGCGAACATGTGTCGTTGGAATACCTACGCAATGCACCCTCAATTATGCAGTCTTGCGAACATGGCAGGATGCCGGTCTGATGTGTGTGCGACGTATGTACACGTGTTAGATTTACAACAGACAAGCTCATTAACATTGCCTAAAATGGCTCTCTGTGGATCCATAACCGAGTTCGTTTTTCATCTGAGGACAGAGTCTGTTGTAAGCTCACAAGCATGCCCTCATCTTCCTCGCTAAGTTTTTTTCTTTTTTTTTTAGCTGCGTCCCCTACAGACTCATTACGGTCACACCTGTTCAAACGCATCTGAACCCGCACACCATTATTATGCTAGAAACCGATGTTCTCAGTGCCAGTTCCAATATTTGGATGACAAATGTTATATTTACATTACTGCATATGCAGTAAGGACGGTTCTTTTAAAATAACACCGATGGGATGAATCCTTCCATTGGTAGTAGAGCACCGGGGATGCGTTCTTCATGCGCTGTTTTTATCGTTTCGAAGCATCATCTGTCATTTTACAAACTACTTACATTTTATGTTGTTGAGTCATTGCATGTAAATGTTATAAAATGTAAAGTTTTTCTTAATATAAGAATAACCAGTAACCTCATAATATAAATCAGAAATAGGAGCCAAAAGGTTATATTTAAAGTTATCGAATATTTCGCTCCTGGAGCTTCGTCAGCGATAATTACAGAAAAACATATACGTTTTAAACATGGAACAACAAAGAACACTGCAGAATAAATAGCAAACTCATGGTGTCGTTGAGTACAGACCGATGCACGCGTGCACGTGTTTGTATGTAAAGCTATTGTTTATTGTACCTATATACGTGTATATTGTAAATACGTACACTGTATACATACATTCATATTGTACCTATTCAAACTTCGCCAAAAATGTCGGTCCCTTGCGAAGTGTAGCATGAGTTTGCTATTTATTCTGCAGTGTTCTTTGTTGTTCCATGTTTAAAACGTATATGTTTTTCTGTAATTATCGCTGACGAAGCTCCAGGAGCGAAATATTCGATAACTTTAAATATAACCTTTTGGCTCCTATTTCTGATTTATATTATGAGGTTACTGGTTATTCTTATATTATTATTATTCATCATGAGCCTCAAGCAGAGTTTCAGCTTTTTAAGAAGTATCGAACCCAACGTTAACCATAGAGAAACTCTGGTAAAAAGACTAACTTTGGCCCAAAAACTAGCAAACACTCACGAACGAATAGCATATCTCACTCAATGCAGGAAGGCCGACATAATTCCTAGATTTATTGAACAAACAATCAGAAGAACGAACCAAATATCGTCAAGAAACCACTTCCAGCTTCAGAAGAGACAATTCTGTAAACAGATGCTTAATGAGGCGATAAGAGAGACATTTCGCACAGAAGCTTTTTTGATCAGAGAAAAGCGTCGCATCTACTACAGCGACCCCGCCAGCAGTCCGGAGGTCATCCAGTGGGTCAACCAAGAGGCGGAACGTATCTACTGGAGAAGCACTCAGATCAAAAGGAATTTACTAGTGCGAAAGTATCACGGCCTACTAAACGAAGGGCAAGGACGTTCGGCTGTTGAGCCGAAAGAGACTACGACTCAAGAGAACACACCGCACGAGAACACCCCGCAAGAGGCTACGACACAAGAGCATACGCCGCGAGAGACTTCGCAGCAAGAGGCAACGGTGCAACAGACAACGTCAAGAGAGGCTGCACCCATTGTCAGTACTGGTGCCACCCAGCCACCAGTCTCACGTCTGAAAAACCTTTCAGACCTCACCTTAGCTCCAGAGCTCGCTCATTTGCTCTCTAATGGTCCCAAGTACGCTCTAACAAGACGCATCACACCAGCTGTGATGAATGCTGCCGAGTGTGGAATAGAGCGTGGCAATTACGCCCTCCGATGGAAGATCGACATCGAAAGTAGAAGAGCACAAACGACTCCGAACGACTCCGACCGACTCAACAGAACACAGCCAGCACCGCCGCCGCCGCCGCCGCCCCCAACGCCGCCGCAGCCGCCAGGATCACCCGAAGGCGTCCCTCCTACCCGGGCCATCACCGACGACAGCACAGGACACCAGCCGGCGTCACCAGAGACCTCCTCAGCACAGCTACGGCCACGGTTTGCTGATGGCGACTGCTCGCAGGCACCACAGGGCCCGCCTGATATAGAGGTGGCCCTAAGACAGGTAAAGAGGCGCATTTTGGCAGCCTACAAGAACCATAGGTCTCCCGATCCTAATTATTCTCGGGCGCAGCTAGCCTCTCTTAACCCTCGCCGGCCGAGGGGGGGGGCGGGTGCCGCCCCCCCCCCCCATAGGGTTTTTTTTCGCGATAGCTCCGAACACGCCGGCGATAGAGAGCTGAAACTTGGCATACCTGACCTTTGATCCAAGCCGCATCTTTTGACACCAACCGCATTTTTGGGTCAGGTCAGGTCACTGACCTATGACGTCATAAGTGAACCTCTGCACGGTCTTCAGATGTCGCAACTTCGCAACGCCCTCACTGCCAGAGGAGATGTCACAGGGAAATGAAACTTGCAGGATCTAGTATCCATTATGAGTCTCACAACTTGTATATCTCGGATTTTTCCTAAAGGTCATATGAGGTCAGGTCATTTTCGTGACCTCACCATTATAAGTCAATGGGGAAAAATCCAAACTGCTATTCTGGCGCCGGGAACGATCTCCAACTATCTCAAGCACACAGAATCGTGATTTGATGCGCTCCTTGCAAGGTAAGATGCGTCACTTTTGCAATGTTGACCTTGCGTGACGTCATTTATGACGTCATCAAGGTCATATTAGTTTTTTCGTCAATAACTCTTGATCAAATTGAGCTAGCGAGCCGGGAAAGCCACCAATGGACTCAGGAAGACCTGCCGAATCGAATGATATGCGACATGACCACTTTCGACCAACTTCGTGACCTTAGGGTGCTGACCTGACCTTGACCTGAGGTCAACACCCCAAGTTGACCTGACCCGAACAAAAAGTATTTCATTCGACGCGCCTGAGCGAGGCGAACACGATGCTGCCAAAATCGCGGCTCTGCGGCCATTTTCCGCGAAGTTATTCACCAAAAACTGAACCGTACCTTTGGGCACTTGACCTGACCTCAGAGGTCACCGGTTGACCTAGGACCTTAAAATCGGGTACCAATCTCTGCGTCTCGTAACGGCGCACACGCTCGTTTTTTCCGCGACGCGCTAGCTCCACCAGGGGCGAAACGGCGAGGGGGGTCGTACCCGCCCCCCCCCCTCGGCCGGGGCGTATGTAGAAAACCAATAGGTCCGGCGAGGGTTAAAGACCTGGCGAATAATGGAGAGGCGATTGTCAAACGCTCTGATAAGTGTAAAGGCTTAGTCATAATGAAAACAGGTGACTATGTTTCAAAGATGCACGACATCACAGAGGACTATGTCAAAGTAGAGAAAAACCCCACACCGAAGCTCGAGGCCTCTACTAAGCGCCTAATACATGAGTCGTTAGATGGTAAGCTAGAAGAAAAGGTGATCAAGAGCATTTTGCCGCAGTGCTCCCGTACAGCTGAATTGTATGGTTTGCCGAAAGACCACAAAGCTAGCATTCCACTCAGACCTATTGTGTCATCTTGCGACGACCCCTTAGATAAGCTGACCTGGGTGTTAGAAAGGGTGATTACTCAGCTATTTCCCTTTATTCCGGCTCATCTGAAAAACACGACGGAGTTTCTTGACCGAGTGAAAAGTAAATATCCACGAGGCTTTGAACCAGGGACCATTCTCTTCAGTGTCGATGTGGTCAATCTGTACGGGAATATTCCTGTGCATGAAGGGATCCAAGCGTGTATGACCCTGCTACGAGAACAAGAAGAACGTATAAGCACGTTCGGTATGGCCCTCAATGACATCGAGCGGCTCTTACAACATTGTCTCACACAGAACTTCGTGCGTTTCGGGTCACAATACTTCAGACAGCAGACCGGGATAGCAATGGGTAGTCGAGTAGCTCCACCGCTGGCAGTCACTTTCATGCACATGCTTGAGTCTATGTTCCTAAGCTCAGCGAGAGCTCAGCCATCTCTATACCTACGTTATATTGATGATGTGTTTGGCGTATGGAATCACGGGCTCCCTAGTTTACTTGACTATTTTGAGTACCTAAACAGCGTCCACCCATCAATAAAGTTCACTTTGGAACATATGGCCAACACAGGGGCCCTCTCTTTCCTGGACACCCTCATCAAAATATCTGAAACAGGGCAGTACACCACCGAACTGTACATCAAACCCATGTCAGCCAACGTCATTCTGCACTTCAACTCGGCACAGCCTATGTCTGTAAAACGTGCAACAGCTAGGTCCCAATACCTACGGGCTCTGAGACTATCGTCACCAGGGGACCCCACCGAGCGCAGCCTCCATAAGGTAGATGACCTTTTCCAATCAAACGGCTACCCACGGGCCACACTTCACAGAGCACGGCAGGAGGCCACCAAAACACATAACAGGACAGACACAGGCACACGAGGTCAGCACGATCAGGTTAGAGCCTACAAAACCCCACTCGTTCTGCCATTCGTTGACGATAAATTGTGCCACATAGTGCAAGGCATCGTGAGGCGCAGTGAAATTGCCTTTCAGGTGGCCTGGAAAGGCGGCGAGACTGTCGGCCAGAAGCTGATTAAATCAGCCTTCAGTCCTCCTGCCTGTCCAGGTGGAGGTAGGCGCTGCAACACATGCTGTGCAGGGCTTGCAGGGAAGTGCCACTTCAAAAACACCATCTACAGGATTGATTGTTCTTTGTGCCCCGAGGGCCAGTCCTTTTACATCGGTGAAAGCAGACGCTCGATAAGGAAGCGATTCAATGAACACCTTGGAGACGCACGCAACAAACGCATAGACACACCGTTTGGCTCTCATCAAAACCAACACCTACACACCCCTCTGACATGCAACAACCTGAAACTGAGCATTCTGGCTCGCGCCAAGGATGGTCCCGACAGAAAAATAAAAGAGTCCATGTACATCAGAGACCAGAGACCTCCACTTAACACCCAGACTACCTCGTGGCCGCTGACACGGCTGCAGCCTTAAAATGATATACATATATACTGTACGTGACACTTGTACATAGATGATATATGACTCATAGATATATGTATATATATATATGTAAGCATTGTACATGCCACATCTGTATATATGTTAATGCTTTACAGATTTCATGCCTATGTATGATAGACTTGTATATTTCTGTATAATATTTTCTCTGTATATATGTGTAGTATATTATATACATATATATGTATATGTTGTATAATCATAAAGAGAACATCATTCAAAATGTAAATGCGTCACAAACTTTTCTGGATGCATATAGTCTGAAGTGTATATAATAACAATCACATGTGAATAATTGATGATATTATGTGTAATGTATGCAGTGCACATGTAGTCGATTATGTTTGTATGTAAAGCTATTGTTTATTGTACCTATATACGTGTATATTGTAAATACGTACACTGTATACATACATTCATATTGTACCTATTCAAACTTCGCCAAAAATGTCGGTCCCTTGCGAAGTGTAGCATGAGTTTGCTATTTATTCTGCAGTGTTCTTTGTTGTTCCATGTTTAAAACGTATATGTTTTTCTGTAATTATCGCTGACGAAGCTCCAGGAGCGAAATATTCGATAACTTTAAATATAACCTTTTGGCTCCTATTTCTGATTTATATTATGAGGTTACTGGTTATTCTTATATTATTATTATTCATCATGAGCCTCAAGCAGAGTTTCAGCTTTTTATAAAGTTTTTCTTATCACATAGCGTGACACATATCACATTTCTTCCTCGATGCTATCTGCGTAACTTCCTAAATGTTAAGTGAAAAGTTACTTAGAGTTCAAATTTTACTGTCATTTACATATCAAGGCATCGTATCCAGCTCCGTGCGGCAATGTTTAAAATGTTTCACGCTTCCTGTTTCTGCACCAAGTTGTTTGTTACTTTGTTGGACATATTTCAGCTTCATAGCAACCGTTTTCTATTCATCATACATGAACTTGCATGCATAACAAAAACGAAAAACATCGGAGAGGCAGTGTCAGTACAAGGGTTGCGGAGTCGAAAGATTGTTGGTGTTAGGTCGAAAGGCAGCGTCTCCATTTGTGATGTATTAGGTCGGGTATCACAACGGCAGCAGCAGCAGCAGCACGCGTGGCGAGCCCCAGGTCCAGAATGACCGCCGCCCCCGGCTGCGGCCGTGACCCCACGCCGCCGGTGGCAGCGGCGCGCCCAGCGGGAGGCGGCCCGCAGAGGCGCACCCAGCAGCGCGCCGAGAGGGACGCCTCACCCCGGCCACGCAGCGCATAACACAGCCAATACATAACAATACATAACCCAACACATCTCCCCCCTAAATAAATAGCGCCTTAGGCTGTAATTGTACACATGGAGGTGTCACTTCAGCGACAGCATGTTGGTGATGATGTCCACCACGCTGGCGAACCCCGCGCCGTCGGCGTGTGCGACGCCGTGTGCGCGGGCGGCTGCGTCGAGAATCGAGCGCCGTCTGCGGTGTCGGAAAACGAGCGCCTTTAACGTGCGAGCATCGCCTCGAACTTCTCGGTGGCCTCCCAGCGACGTATGCCTGTCGGTAACGATCAGTTCAGGGCAAACCATACGGGTGACGATAATAACTAACTCACATACATTTATCAAATTTATGCCTGTTAAGGGAGATCTCACAATCTGGAGACTATTCGAACGACATGAGGACTTTCATAATGTTTTTTTTTTTTTACGGGTCAGGGAATCTAGCCGGTGGCCTGGAAATCCGTCCATATCGTGTCACGTATGGACGGTTAGCGGGCATGTACGGTTGTTCCGTGACAGTTTCACCAGAACTCCAAACGAAATCAGGGAGCGTGGAACTGCTCTCAGATATAATGTTTGTGTCCTGACTCTGAGTGGTGTGCCCGTCGTCTGTCCTACCGACCGCGCCAATGTTAGGTCGAAAGGCAGCGTCTCCATTTGTGATGTATTAGGTCGGGTATCACAACGGCAGCAGCAGCAGCAGCACGCGTGGCGAGCCCCAGGTCCAGAATGACCGCCGCCCCCGGCTGCGGCCGTGACCCCACGCCGCCGGTGGCAGCGGCGCGCCCAGCGGGAGGCGGCCCGCAGAGGCGCACCCAGCAGCGCGCCGAGAGGGACGCCTCACCCCGGCCACGCAGCGCATAACACAGCCAATACATAACAATACATAACCCAACATTGGTGACTCCGACTCCGACTCCGACTTCGCAGCACTGGTTAGAACTATCCCTTTAGGTCTACCCCTTTAGAACTATCCCTTTAGGCCTTTAGGTCCACACAATATTAGCAAAGCCCCCAGCTCCGCTTAAAGCCATTTGCGCACTCACAATCGCCCAAAACTCTGTACTATCGTCGTACCGGGCTCAAGAGCTGGGATACTCCGCAGTGTGGCGATAGCGAGTTGGAGTGTTGTGCTGAGCGACGAGTGACGATAGCGGGCTGGCCTCACACCTGGCCTGTTCCGCGGGACTCTGAAACAATGATACACCCATCGAGCACAATGCAGCTGTTCATAGGTGATTGGTGCGCATAGAGATCTAACAAATTAACACTTTCCCTGTATAAAAGGTAAATATGTATGCGCTCTGCGCATTATACCGGTGCCTATCCTAGATTGTTTATGCTGCTTACACATTTTTGTAAACGGCATTCGCTGCCAGTTCATTCGACTGCACATTTGTGTTTTTGCATTCTCTGAAATCGTCTAAGAACAACCGAGCTGTAATCGAGTTTTGATTGTTCAAATTCGATATACTCGACCTCTTTGCAATGCGCTCCCCGACTGATGTTTGAGGAACCCCATCTGACGGATCTTCAGCTAACTTTGCTTTGTGTGAAGTGGAGCCGAAAACGTGCTTGAAGCTAGTGATATTCAACGCAAGGTGTGGCGTTTCCTAGTCAATATTGCAAAAACATTTGTACAGTAGAAGAGCTGACCGCTGATTCAACTGAGCCTCAACGAAACAGCAGCTGCCTTGTTGCAGTTCTGAGCTAACGTTGGCAATGAAGGCGGCACTTTTCATTGATGTTTGGCGTGGCAGGAATGCTTTTTGGCTAGCCGAAATTCCCCTCAATTAGCGGCATCCGCTGGTTGTGCAATATTAGGAGTTAACGTCAGCATTAACAGCATTGAGTGATTTTATGGTCGCGGCGGATCGCAACCGGTCACTCTGAAGTAAAGCCGCAGACGCTTCTGTCAGACGCTGGCTCGAGCTCATGATGAATGCCTGACCATGAGCGTCTTGCTCGTTTCAAGGCAGTGGCTTACGTTAATTGCCCATTGTTAGTTTAACCGAACAAACGTTTGCACTATAGCGTGCCGCATGCTTCGCCTTGCACAAAGCGACGAATACATTCTCTCTTTTGCCAACATGCGCCAATGAGCGGCACGATTTGTGCTGCCTCTTCCCTACCTTCACTCGGTCTGTTTGAACAGTGCCACTACGGCTACGCTGTACTGTGTGTGCTGTGGCAATGTGTGGTCGTTATCTTGCGTGTTGTTCTCCGTGCACGGACAACTGTTCTGCCTCTGGCCGTCCACGTACCTCACACACCGCCCCTCAGTTACAGCGCCCTGATAAGGACCCTGTCCGATAACAGCTGCCCCACGTCTGGGAACAGGACGGCCTTATCTAGGTGCCTGTCCAGATAACGGGGCGAGTGCTCTGTCACATCCCTCCGCCCCTCCCCAGCGGGGAAGCACGAGAACAGACCGTGACATCTGCGACCAACACCACCGCGGCTTTATTCTGAATATCACAGGTACAGTTTGCGCTTCACCGTACAGGCTCCGCCTCACCACCATCTACCCTTCAATTATCACATGAGACAGCCGGGTTCACTATCACAGCCAACTTGTACATCAAAACCACGAAGTTCCCCTACATCACACCCCCTACCCCACATAGATCTCCGATCACCTGTTGACCTCCCACAAGCTGAGGCCGGGCAGCACCCTCCCGAAGAGCCGGCGTATCGATCGGCCGACCTCGTCGTCGCTCAACGTCGCGATCAGGTAGAGGACGAAGATGATGATGGCCAGGTTGGCACCGTTGCTGGTCAGCGGTCGTAGGGTCTCGGCGATGGTGTTCAGCACGAGCAGGATGACCTGCCAGGGAGATGAAGGATGTGGATCACTTCGGGACAGGTGAAGTAAATTATCGGGTCACTGCAGACAGGGTGAAGTGGGTATGATATCTTTATTGGACGATTGCAGTGGGCATGGGTTACTGGGGTCGAGTAAAGAGTGTATGAGTCACTTTGAGAGGAGTGCAGTGGATTATGAGATCCCTGCGGTCGGGTCTAGCGATGACCCAATGTGATGGAAGGCGGCGAAGATGCGGAGCTTCATCAGCCTAGATATGTTATGCTCAATGGGCGAGACTGGCATGATCACTTTACCTGTGTCAGGCAGATGAACATGTTGATGATTTTCACGGCTAGATTTCGCGCGTATGAGGCTTCCTTTTCTTCAATATCTCGTTGTTGTTTCTGCTCTTCATAGATCTTTTCCAGGGTATCCATCTGAAATTTAAAAACGAAATGCGAGCAATCATGGTATATTGTGCTCTTTTGGCTTGTTCATAACTTCTTAGTTGAATCGGAGGATTGAAAAATATCGGCAAAAATGTACGACGTAACTCTGTACCTCAAAATGTTGTCTTAAATGGCGATGCCTGAATTTAAATGCGCTGTAAGTGATGCGCAATAAATACAGAGCCAACTACCTACGTTTTACCGCAAGCATATTCACCTTAAGCCATGGGCGTTCTTAAAATGCAGCGCACTCCTCAAGGAACAACGCAGTTTGATTAGCCCATGATCCTCTTCCTCGCTGCCCTCAAACTCCCACTTATAACTCACGGTCACTGACTCTGCACTACTATCGTAGCCGTCCGATATGAACTAATCCCCCTCCCCACTCAAACAGTAAAACTGCAACAGACTGCGCGTCGCGGTCCTATCTCTCAAGGTGGAGACTTCCACTGACGTCTAACTGAGCAGACGTCCAAGTTGGCGTCTAACTTGGCGTCTGACTGTTCGACGGAGACTTCCAAGCTAGACGCGTCTAAAGTTAGCCGTCGCCAGATAGACGCAGCCGCCGTCCAGCTAGACGCGTCTAAGACTTAGACGCGTTTAGCTAGACGCGAAATGGAAGTCTCCACCCCCAGTCTCACCCGCAGGTATAGTCCCTCGATGGCCTCCTGCAGGTCACTGTACTGGTCGTTGATCTGGTGGTGAATCTTGGCCTCCATTTCCTCCATCTGGTTCTGAATGTTGTCCTTGTCCACCTGCACGTACTGGTCGAAATCGTCCAGCTGCTCCCCGAACAGCTCCACGCGCTCCATGCCCCGCTGTGGGTCAATTAGATCAACGTGAGTCCATAAGTTAAAGACGGTGGAGCATGGGCCGCTATATAGGAATGAACAACAATGCACTATCTAATGTGTCAAAAAGAAAATTGAAATCAAGTATTCAGAATGAAATTCTACCAAAATACTGTGTGTTTAGCTGAGATTACATTCTTATACCTGCAATTATCAAATACCTACCTTTATGACCGCCGACATTTCCGATAAATCCGCCGTGTTTTTCTCTTTGATTTCCATTACTTGGCGCTTCAGTCTTCCTAAACGTTCATGCAGTTGCCTCAGCTCGGCACCAATGCTAGGAATTGAGCTACCAGGATGGTCTAAAGACTGTGAATCGAGTAACTCTTCTTCGTCATCATCTTCATGGGTGCGAAGTGTTTGCAAACTGGGAAATTTCTGAAACGGTAAACTCTTGCGGAAAAAATGGCGTAATCTTCTCAAAGAGCGAGATCTTCCAAAGTTATCTAGTTCCGACTCTGACATTAATGCAATATTGTTGCGATGTATCGCATCCTATCTCGCTTCCCTAGCTGATTTGAATAAACGTTTTTAATCTCCGCAGAACTTTCAACACAGAACACTGCGAGTTGTGCAAAATTTTTGGCTTGTCTGTCGCCAAAGAACCTTGTAAATGATTGGCTTCTTGCGAGTAAATTGTTTCCTTTTATATTTGTGAGACTCAAATGGCGTCATTCAGCGAACGTATTGCGGCAATTGTGACACATGCGACAATTTTGGTTACAAATGCAGAGGGCGGCATCAGCGGTATTGAAAAACAGTAAAACGCTTGGAAGAGCTCGCTTCTTTATAGCAGTGGCACTTTGCGTCCGCATGCCAAAAATTATGCTATGGCAAAAAAAAAAAATGCTGAGCATCGCACTCAACAAGTTGCAAAAGACATAGCCTCAGGCAGTTGTGGACCGTGCTGTGGCTGAGAAAATGTGTTAGTTGTCCGTGTCTCCTCACCTGGAATCATTTGCTGCAATATGGTCCTAGAGGTATCAGGAGTTGCCGGATAGGCATCGGGCAGAAATTTATTTAAAACGGGCTCGTCTTCTTCGGTTTAAACGTCATACTGGTATTGTTCAGAATTCCTTTTATTTCCCATTGTTAACCAAACCAACGCACTTTTAAAATGTTGTTAGTTGTTGCAATACCAAGCTATTATCAGGAAAAGTTCTAAAGAGCTTCTTGCTCATCAGCACAAAGCCTGAGTCAACAACCCAAAACGTTTAGCACGATTATTTCTATCCCATGACGCATCAAACAGACTTATTCGCCATGCACTGTAATCGGCAGGTCACATGTGACTGCATGAGTACCTCCTCTGAGCTCAGATTGCACGGGCATGCAGCTCTCTCCCGATATAAAACGTGCCACGACCCCACGCATTGTCGAGCTAAGGGGCGGTTCCTTACTGCAGCGCGGCACGACCGCTGGGCGACCTCTCTGGGTCGTGCCCATGCAGGAACACTCACTGCTCTCGTGAGGTCATGACCTCGCGGTGAGTGTGCTCCAGCTGACCCGTCGTGACATTGTCATCCCGAGCAGTTCCGGTCGTCTGTGTTCCCCAGTCCCACTCGCGGCGAACAAAACACTCGCCGGGCGGTTAGTGGCTGTAAAGTGCACGTGCAGGCGTTATTCATTCCGTGAACGGTGTGAGTCAGGAGTAGGACCACAGCTGAAGAGGCGCCACCAGGGACACCGGTCGTGAGTCCCCATCCGGTCCACAGGAACCCAAATCGTGACTCAGAGCAGGCTGGACGGATTCGCTGCCCGCGCCGTCTTCTCTACATAGGATACGAGATAGGGCCAATCAGGAACATTGTGGTAAAATGAACCATGACAAGATGTCGCAAACGTGACAGATTATCGGAGAAAACGGAGAGGGATGTTGAAATAAAATATTTTTACTACCTTGCCCTCCCAGAAAGGACAACATGTCCAAATTTGTTAGCCGTGTGCGCACAACGTCCATGATGAATGTTTCATAATCCATTACATGCATGATAACCAGGCCTATGGTTATGTTTCACAGCTTTATGTTTGTCATTCACAGCAACCTCCATTACATCAGCTCTGCGGTATTCTTACTCCACCCTCACACCGATATAAAGCAGAAAGACATGTTTCACCAGGTTATAGACACAACAAAAACATAACTTTCGGTGACCACAAGCGACGATACAGCCGTCCACCTATTTATGTAGCGTGTCACTTAATGCCCAGCCCTAACTCTGTTATCAGCCGTGGTCTCGGCAGCTGCGCCAGCTGACAGCTTTATGTGAGGCTAGCTGCGGGACAGCTGCATGTCCGCCCACCTAGTCGCATGTCTAGCTGGCACATGCGATCTAACAGGGTGGTTGATCTTGCATATCCGTGCGCCATGGCAATGACTAGATATCACCTGTTCAGCATTGGCAATTGAAAAGGGCGTCGCCGCATTTTCTACACCTGTCAGGGACTTGACGCCTGACCCGAGCGGCCTCGCCCCCAATACGTTGCACTGGTTCTACCCACTCTTGTTTTTGTTCAGCGTTAATTTAGCCTGACCTCCAACTCTGTCATACTTGCACTCCATTGGATGACAACGCGAAGAGATTACGATTTGTCCCTCTCTGTTATCACCAGTGCTATAAATTAAAGAAATAAGAAATCAAATCACCGCAAACGTACATTGTTTCAAATGCAGCACAGCACAGGTCCCTTATTTAGCAGGTGGCGGGGCTGAGCAGTCGTTGACCAGCCGGTCCTGCCCCGTCCCCTCCAACTGATGTCGCACCCATTTAAGTCGCTGTGCCGCCCACGGTCGCCGGAAACATGAGCCTGCCGCCGGTCACGCGACCTTGCTGTCGCCCCGACCGGCTACCTGTCTGCCCCCCCCTCCCCCTCCCCTCCCCCTCTGACACGGGCCGAGCGCCGCCGCTTGATTGGATGACAGGTTTCTGAACCGCAATCCGCGATGGCCGCGATTACTCGACGTGGTAGCAGCCTTTCAGGGAGGAAATTTGTGCCCGCTGCAAGCCAGCCAACCCTTGACTTTGATGTTTGAATTACCAATGAAGCAAGACAGGATTCAATGTCGGACATGCAGTAGCGCTTACACACGGCATCAGTCGCTGGGTCTTCACATTTACCGATCAGGAAAAGGTTGGAGTGCTGCAGGTGCAGTGATGGCGACTCGGCCACATTCCAGCCGCATTCGCTCACATGCTGGTAGCTATTTTGACCCAAATAAATGCATGATTGTTAAGTCGAATATACAACTGATGTCTTGATATCTATTACACCGAGAAATATACCTATGACCATCATTCGATTGATGTCGTTATTTTTTATCGAAAATCCTGAGCAGAATTATTAGACTTCAGCGCCAAACCAAGAGTCAAAGAAACGATGTTGAGGCTTAGCCAGTTCTAACGAGCGATGTCGGCAGAAGATTTCGGCAGTGGCGTCTCGCGCCCTACCAACAGGATTTTCCCAGCTGAGTCCGGAGAGGACCGGGCTCAGCCGGACGGGTTTCAGACCCACAGAGGGCAGAATCAGCCGGCCGGAATGTAGCGGTCTCGCCTGCTCTCCATCCTCAGCCGTCACATCAGCCACATAAGCGGATTAGCTGGGACGTATTGTGAGCGCTGCCACACCGGCTGCCAGAAGGTGTCACACCGGCTGCCAAATCCTGACGGACCGGCCGAGGTATAGGACGGACCGGCCGAGGTCCCTGGAAGGATTATACGCACAGCCGCCGGCGGAGAGGGCGCATTCCTCGCGCCAGCAGTGTCCAACAGGTAACGCTCGACGAGAGAGCGCTGAGCATAAGTGAGTGGGTTTGGTGGCTGTCACGAGTCTTGCCTGAGGTCTGGATAGCACAGACAAAAGCAGAAACTAGTGGAGCTGTAGATTAATGGTGATATTGCCGTCGAAAAATATAGCTACGTCTATGAAGGTATGGAATATGAATAAAGAGAGATACTCGTATGCTTAGATCATCCTGCAAGCTTCTCAGAGTGAAGCGAAGTGCTCGTGAATAATGCAATTTGCATACAAAGTGAAACAAAAGTAGTTACTCCATATTTTATAGCAAATGCATGAACTTGAGCAAAGCAGAGTATCGCAACGTTTCTACCGCGCTTCCACAGCCATGGGTAAGCCAGCAGATGGCTATAGTTTGCATTTTCATGAGGCATGAAATGCTTACATATGTTGAGTTTTATTGCCACTTAACACGCATTTATTGAAAACCGAACAGCAGACAGCTTACCAAACACCATTGTAACAACATGAGATTCCCTTTTGGCATTCATCTTATGATAAACGTATTCAGTCATAAATCATTCAAACGTCAAGCTCGTCAACGAAGTCCTGTGAGAAAATCAATAGATGCACCGGGCCACCCGATCTGTTTTCAGATACAGACAGCACGTTAATTGTCATAGATTGACTGCTGCAGGTATCTATCCATCTTGTATCCAAGTAGAGACTCGGATACTGGAGGCATCGCCGTTACCAGCTCTGTCATATGATGAAACCACATTCACCGATCGGTTTTTCTCCATCCCACGACAGCCGAATCTCATTTATCATACACACACTGAAAACTGTGTTACACAACTGGAGACGCTTCGAGGAATCGTTAATGACGTATCACGATTTCTGGGGGCTTAGCTGGCCCAACTTCATTTAACTCATCGCTTGACGAGTCATCATCGCCTCACCCTGGCCTTGCTTGAAGTGTTAGTCTTATAAACGGCGCTGACAACGCTAGCCAAGCACTGGTCGACCTCGTCCCTTGCACCGTGTCCCCATAGCTCTGCGTGCGGGTCATGTTTTGTCGCGCTAGTGCTCGTGCCTGATGGTCCACTGATAGACCAAACCAGTCCCTTACCACGTCACTAATGACGCGCGCGAGCCGGAGACGTCTGCGACGCACTGGCGGCGACCAGCGGCGCACCAGAACAGGCCAGTCTCTGGAACAAACGTGACGCCACACGGCCAGTTATCAGCGATGGGCTTGGTGCTCTCATTACATGCCTAGGCTAATCCATGGTTCATGATGAGAAGATTTCCATTTAATGCGGGATGGAAGAAAATGGCAAGATGGCCTCGAAAAGCAGTGAGAAAAGCCGATTTTAATGAAGATAAGGAGATAACCAGCATCAAAGAAAAACTCCTATCAGATATGTTTTCGATTTTCAGATTATATCGCTGATCGATTGCTATTTTAACATTCTACATTCCTGATTGCATGCACATGTTGAGATATCTCGGCGGGAAAGAACTTTGATAAAATGATTGATAGGTTAATATTCAGAAACGAATTATTCGACACCAGTAATATGTATATGATCGGTAGCTTTCGGGGGCTGCTGCCTCCTTCATCAGCCTGCTTTTTAAAAAGCAGGCTGATGAAGGAGGCAGCAGCCCCCGAAAGCTACCGATCATATACATATTACTGGTGTCGAATAATTCGTTTCTGAATATTTACCATGTCCCAGTACAACAATGCCATATTTAAGATTGATAGGTTACATCGATCACATACTTCCCTAAAAAAGTTTGTGCTTTGATGAATCAGCCAGAACAAATTTACACCTGGCGTGCGCTATGCATACAGGCTCCTGGTTTGGCGACTGAAACTAAAGATAAGCCGCGGAATGTTCGTAGAACATATCATAATTCGTGCCTGTGCTATCGGCCGTCTACATAGCTACGTGATGGCGTGTTTGGCGTTCATTTACGGGAAATGTGGCGATGAATTTTGATGCGCTTCTTTTAATCACATGTTTCTAAGAAATGTGCGATTTAATCATTATTTCGATATCTGTTTTTAAGAAGAGCCTTATGAAATGCCAGAGAAGCTGCAAAAAGCATTATTATTCGAGAGTATACGATTAATCGTTTACTGGAACATGTTGCAAAACGAAAAAAATAACGGCTGTACTCCGCAACACTCAGATAATATCTCCCTACCTTCATTTGAAGTTTAGATTAGTAGAACATCAGACAGCACATGTCTCATAAAAGAGTGTACGCTTGCGTCCTGACTCGTTTTTATTTTTTACGTCAGAATCACACAACTTTTGCAGAACTACATACACACTTGACTTTTTAGTTGCGTTATCGTTGGCACCACTGCCAAAATATGCCTTGAAGCGGACGTGATATCTTGCAATGCACTCTTGAAGTGACGCATTTGACTAATCCCTCCTTATGTGGGTTCAATACAATAATGCCGCCCTACATCAGAAACCTTAACCCTCGCCCGCACATGCCATTTTCCCATCCTAGAACGCACATGGGGGGGGGGTGGTTGCCACCCCCCCCCCCCCGCGCCATTTCGTTCCTGTTGGAGATAGAGCTTAGCAGTAAAGACCAAAAAGATTCTTTGGGAAGAGACGAATCCAATGATACCCAGTTTTACCTTCTCAGGTCAGTCATTGACCTTCCAGGTCAGGTCAAACTAAAAAATGTTGCTGTTTTGGGTCACCGTTGGATATCAAGTGCGCTGCTTATCAAATACCGATGACGATGCTGTTTTCTGGTGCCAAGCCAGCTAGAACCTCTTTGTCACACTATCCGACCAGAATTTTGCTGCTGAGGTCATTTCAGGTCAAGTTAGGTCAAGGTCAATTATATGTGTTTGTATGTCTGTGTGTGTCTGTGTGTATACTGATGTGTGCACCGATCGTTTTTGGGTCCATTTCACATGAAATCATGATCTGAGAAGCTTTTACCAAAAATGCAGTCAAAAAACTTCACAAAAAGTAAATTCAGCTTGCCTAAAACGCAATTATCTTAGATGACCTAGGTTGACCTTGACCCTGACCTTGACCCCTGTACATCGTCGAACAACATGTTCCATGATAGGTGGGAGGTAAGACTGGCAAAAAAGGCCGAAATCAGGGTGTCAAAAGCTCACAAGACCCATGGCAAACGCAAGATGTTGAGAATTGGCCATTTGGGTCATGACATGACCTGAAAAACAAGGTCATATCTCCGAAACCAAAAACCACAGAAACTTGAAATTTTCAGTGGACATCAAGAAAGGATAGACGAGCAGCTATACGAAAAATCAGCTTTCTAGCTTTAAAAATGTTGAGTGCAGAGCAGAAAGACTGCCTGGGGGGGGGTGGCAACCACCCCCCCCCCCATGTGCGGGCGAGGGTTAAATGTCAATCAATTGCATCGCCTCAGCTTAATCACAATGAACCGAAGCCTCATTTGTGAAGCGCTCATCAACCGCGCTGATATTTCCCTTCGATTATTACCCTAAGCCGGTCTGAGCACCAGAATTGCATGCACTGACGTATGCAATTTTTTGATTCTCTATCTGTGCATCCAAGGCTGTGCACGCGAGCCCGGGACGCGGCCGGGTGCGGAAGGCCCTACTCGGCCAGCCCAGCCCAGCTCACCTCCTCAGCACGCCCCCATATGGTGCAGATTTGCTGACTCACCCCTGACATACTCCAGGGACCACCGCGGCGGCGGCGGTGAAAACTGAGGTCATCCCAGTTAGCGTGCTTATTTGCATTTATTTGCATGTGCGTATGTGTGCATGGGTTTTGTGCATAACCTATAAATGGCTGGCTTGTAGCAGGGAGTAGCATATATGAGTGAGACTAATACTCAATGTTTGTTTTCACAGATGGTGGCTGGCGGTGGTCGCAGCCGCAGTCGCAGCAGCTGCGTCTGCCGCTGCTTCTCGCCCAGCTGAAGCAGCTGTCACCTTCACCAATGCTGCCGGTGTCTGTCAGCAGCTGGTCGGCTGTCACTGTCAGCAGCCGGGCGCGCTGCACTGTCAGCTGTCAGACTCTGCCGAGCTGCGCGCTGTCACCGGCCGCCTGCCAACGCTCCCGGACGTCACCCTGGTGGACCTCGTGCTGCGCGACCTGTCCTCCCTGCCGGGAGGTCTCTTCTCGGGCGCGTCGCTCCAGGCTCTCCTGCTGTCCGGGTCGAAGGTGCAGTCGCTTCCCGCTGACCTCCTGACCGGTCTGGAGACCTCGCTGCGTGCGCTGGGTCTTGGCGAGAATCAGTTGCTGGACGTGCCGACGGCGGCGCTGACTGGCCTCACTAGCCTGGAGCGGCTTGACCTCAGTGGTAACCAGCTGCGCCAGGTCAAGGCGGACGCGCTGCCGGCGCTCGGCAGTCTCGCTGAACTGAACCTCGCCGAAAATGAGCTCTCGAAGCTTGATGTTGATGCGTTCACCGCTTTGATAGCGCTGAGGACTCTGTGGCTGGAGGGGAACCGTCTGAATGTCACCCAGCTGTCCAACGGCGCCCTGCGGCCACTGGTCAGTCTGGAGCGTCTCTCGGTGGACCACAACCTCCTGGCAGGTCCTCTGACCTTTCAGCTGACCTCTGCCCTTCCCGCTGACCTCACCACACTGTCCCTCGCCGACAACAACCTCACTTCCATCTCCTCGGGAGCGCTGACCCCGCTCGCCGCCCTCACATCACTCGACCTCAGCGGAAACAGGATCGACGTCATCGACGCGCGCGCGTTCGCCGGTCTGCCGCGACTGCGCACGCTCCGCCTGGACGGTAACCACATCGTGACGCTGCCGGCCGGCGGCCTCTCTGGCCTGAAGGCGCTCACTGAGCTCGACCTGAGCAGGAACTCACTTCAGGCGCTCACTGAGGACGTGCTGACCCCACTGCCGGCCCTGCGCCGCCTCCTGCTGAGAAACAACGACCTCATCCAGCTGGACGGTCAGCTGCTGCGAGCGCTGCCCTCCCTGAAAAAGGTCGACATCGCAGGTCAGTCACGGGCACAGACATCAGCTGTTGGGTTTAGTTTTTTTTTTTTAATTATTGTTGGCAATGTAGTAAGATTGTTGTGGGATTGCAGAGACTTTCGTCCTACTCCGGGCTTGATGTTTTAGATTATGGTCCTTTTGATATGTCATTTATAAGAAATTGCCGAGAAAGTAAGTCATAAATGTATAATGAACAATAGCAATGCCTTATACGGTTGCAGTAAGACCTGCTGCTAACAAATCATAATATATGTAAAAAATGAGGACTTTCTGATGCACTTTTAAAAGACATTCTGCTTACATAATGTGTTTCTTTCAAATCTTTCACATTTAAGTCGCTTTCGCTTCAATGTAAACTCTTGTATGAGTGAAAACAAGCGACTGGAGAACAGCTGCATGCACTTACAGTGTGAATTGATTGCTGAACCTATCCAAATGCCTACTGTGCGATGCGCCAAATAACTTCCTCATTAACGATTTGTAGGCCGTACCTGCATGACAAAGCAATGGCTATATGCAAATGAATCGCTACAGTCGACAGTCGTACGATAAGCAATCAGACAATTATGACCATTCGTTAGGCAGCTCCGTATATGGAAATAGCTGCTCATATAGCTAGTCCAGCTGTGACGCCTTAGAACAATTCACCGCGACCTTTATTTTAATTATATACAACTAGCTGGCCCTGCCTATGGGCGTGGATACGTGATGGCATTATAAGAAGCACTAATGCAGTGGTGGAGACGCCCCGATCGACTGTGATAATCGTGAAGGATCAAAGAGTGGCGACGCCTGGCATCCAGCCACTAAACCAGAAGTGGTCGTCTCGGCATTATCTGGCAGCATTCCATTATCATTACCCAAGAGTTGTGGCCCACATAGGGCCGAGGCACGGCGCTCGCTGGCGACCGGCGACTGCGATAATGGTCATATGAGAGCTAGTTTGTGCGCTGTGCTGAGCAGAGATGGGAGGCAGCTGGGAGATGAGTAGGGCTCATTGAAGGAGTGGAGCGACCTGTTACCGCAGAAAGCATGTCATGTGCAGACGTTCGATAAATGTATTAGGACTATCGATTTGAGCGTAAATGGAATTCAGTGGAATTTCAGAGGATTGAGAAGCATGCTTTTGGCGTGAGGTGCTCAGGCGCAGAACGTTTATATCACTGATCGGCCGGGAATGAGGCAATGCACTGATGGAGTTGAATCTGCATATGATGCAATATGCCGAGCTTATTTTATGCCGCTTACATTGGTGAAATAGCAGATTGCGGAAAGTGATCGTAATCTAAGGGTTTTAAGTGGTATATTCCTTTCTTTGTAGCAAATTGGTTTCTTGTGAAGTATTTTTAAGAAATATTTTAAATTGATCGGAATTTCTTATTGTCCCAACGCATTATGTCATGCAATGTACATTGCAACTATGTATCAATCTGATTCTGTGCTTTATCATTATGACCACAGGTGTTGAAGCTGGTTTTGTGGCGTAGCACCAAACCACGCATGTCTCTCATGGCCACTCAGCACCACTTCCCAGCACACTATGTAAATCCACTATCCAGCCATCTTCGAACCATTCCCATACGCCCAGCCGGCGCGCACCGTTACAATAACTCAGCCAGCGGGTACGAACCGTTCCTGTTCCTTGTCCTGCGCCCAGTGCGCACCTCTCTCTCTCTCTCTCTCTCTCTCTCTCTCTCTCTCTCTCTCTCTCTCTCTCTCTCTCTCTCTCTCTCTCTCTCTCTCTCTCTCTCTCTCTCTCTCTCTCTCTCTCTCTCTCTCTCTCTCTCTCTCTCTCTCTCTCTCTCTCTCTCTCTCTCTCTCTCTCTCTCTCTCTCTCTCTCTCTCTCTCTCTCTCCGTGTGTGTGGCGCGCGCACCCCTCCCTCCACTCCTCTCTGGGGCTCGACTGGGCCCTCGTGAGCGCGTCCGTTGATCAGGCGTTATTGCAGCCTTATCTGTGCGTCTCTGCGCTGCCGCCCGGCGACTCCACCCTCAGAAGGTCGGCTCTCTCCCCTCTCTCCGCTCTCTCCCGAGCAGCGGTGCTAGTCCGGTCGGCCGCCGCCGCCCACTCGTCCTCACCCGCCCCCGCCCCCGCCCCCGCCGCCGCTGCCGCGCCGGCCCTGCCGCCTCGCCAGCACTCCTCTGGCCTTGCACTGCCATGGCTGGGCAGTTTATTGGATAGGTCTGAAGCGACGGACGTCAGCCTACGCCCGACCAGTGATACATATCGGAGAGCGGCTTGGAGCACCCGCCCACCGCCCACAGTGCATACCCATTGACGGGTGCTGCGGCGGCCACCCAACGGCGACACTGCCTGCCGTGCCACGGGCGGGCCATATGTAAATGCCGACATGCATTTCATTCATCGAGTGAGAGGCCCTTTGAACATGTGTACTACATGTGTAATGGCGAAAGCGTGGGTAGATCGGTGCGCATTTTCCGAATATGGCTGTGATGGTTGCTGTGGTGGAAATTGCGGACCAGCGTTTGGTGTAGTTTGATGTGAATTGTGCTGTTCGATGTGTCAATTTAGCATGTCCCCAGAGAAGCACAGATCATAATACATCGGTACCAAAAGGAACCCGTGCCTCGTTTCGTCCACCCTCGTCTCATTTTGCGCATGAAACTTATTGCTTTTTACGCTAGTAAGTCTAGTATGGTCGAAGTAACGTTTGAAGTTTGGTCATTGCACCATTCCAAATCGTATTCCAAGAATCGAACTTCCATTTCTCCGGGAATTTCAAGCAATTCTTTCGCTAGCAATGCATTGCTGGTTATTATCATACTATGGCCCACAGGCAGTGTGGGCAATATGGATTCGTTTGTAAAACGCCTGCAGAGCGCTTGGTGTGAAGAACTAGAAAAAGAATGAAATGCAATGAGGGACGCAAAACATCTCATATTCCAATCACCGATCTTTGACTTTTATCTGGAAATAAGCCGATCACGTCCTAAAAATATCTTATGTAATCAGAGTTTTCATTATAAGTTATATAACATCGCTACGGAGGAACTTCGTATTCCTTTAGTTCATAAACGTGGGAGCTTAATCTGGCTCGCATTGCGTAAGGTCGATTTATTTGATCTCCTGTGTTGGAAATAGCGTTGGGCTTCTTTTTCGACCTGTCCAACATTGGGTAAACATATTAGCCGTTTTCACGATGGGTTATCTGGCGAAGCACCAAACTAGACCAAACCTGTACCAAATCTCTTTTTCAACAAATACCTACCTTCATATCATATTTATTCATTTTAGTATTTTAATCGAAGGTAATGTCTGATAATGTGAAAGGTCGGGTATATGAGAAACTCTGCAACCCAAACTGAAGACTAATAAACACAATTAGCCTAATTTGACCAGATCTGTGCCAAATATGCACCTAATGTGAACCAAATGTGTACCAAGTAGGCATCGTGAAAACGGCTATTGTAAATACATGTCCTATTTTATCCACCCAATGCAAGTGCTAATGCTAATGCTAGTGCAACTGCCAACAACACGCCCTTCCCGGTGTGTCGCCAACACACCAGACTACGACTATCTTTCATGACCCTATCTTTCATGTCCCAACACCTGCACAGCTTTGTTCCACTAAACGTGTAGATTTTCGAAACACTCATCTGGCCCAAAAAGACTCTATCACGAAATGACAAGATAAGTCGGAGCTAATAACCAGAAGCCAGCAGGCCGCAGCTACCCAGTTTAGAGGTCTGTTCAGACTCTCAATAATCCCATCGACCATGTAATTAATGGCGTGGTCACGATAACATCTGTTTCAGATAAACTCTCCGTGAGCGCTGTCACTTCGGGCTCCCGTGTAGGACGGATCAAGGTCGAGCTGACTTCCAATGAACCCCAGTGACGATTACAGAACCTATTAAGAAACCTCAAAACGCATCAGTCATCGATATTAGTGGAGCGGTTGGTCGGGACGGGTTCTCATGACTGAGTAGTTAACCTAGGATAATGATTTAGTTCTATTGCACTTTTAAATTGTATATTTCGTGTCCCTCCTCTCTCCCTCCTTCCTCCTTCCCTCCCTCTTTCCCTCCCTCCCTTTCTTCCTCTCTCTCTCTCTCTCTCTCTCTCTCTCTCTCTCTCTCTCTCTCTCTCTCTCTCTCTCTCTCTCTCTCTCTCTCTCTCTCTCCCTCTCTCTCTTCCTCTTTTTTCTCTCTCTCTCACTTTTCTCTGTCTGTATCTCTTCTCTCTTTCACTCGGGTCCCATCCTACTTTTGAACGATTTACCCTCTTCACCTGTGAACGAAGCATCCTTCCTCGTCGGTTTGTGTGGCTTGCTGCGGTTCTCTGTGCTCCGCTCTGTCGTTCATACCTCCTCAATTACTCTTCCGTTATTCTGATGTGCGCTGAACAACAATGCCCCTCGCTATGTCTCTGATTTCCCTATGGTCTGTCGACTGTCACCTTCAGAGAACTCTTTCTTTCCGCTGTCTCCGAGGGTCCTTCATCTGTGTCTTTCAGACAGCTTCTCGTTCCCTTACACTAACAGCCCCTCTCTAATCTGCCTCTTCCAGAGAACGTTTTACTTCCCTCGCCGTGTCTCTGACCGTTTCTCATCCGTCTCTTCCAGAGAACTCTCTCCACTGCGACTGCCGACTGCGGGAGCTGGCCACCTACCTCTCCGACAGCAGCGCCTGGCTTGAGGACGAGGATGTGCGACAGATCACCTGCGCAACTCCCACCGCACTGGAGAACGCACCGCTGGTACGTAACGATCCTCTGATACGTTACGCCCTTCCGAGTGCTGATAGAGAACGCTCCGCTTGTGCGTAACAACATGACGATACGATAGAGAACGTCCCTTGGGACGCAATGCCAGTATAATCTGGAGCAAGTCCCTGGTATATAACAACATAGCAATAGAGAAAGCCCCTGGTACGTAGCGCCCATAATAATAGAGAATGCCCCTCTGGTTCGTAACTCCCACCGCAATGGATAACGTCCCGTTGATACGCACGTTACGTCTTACTAGTGGTGATAGAGATCGCCTCTGTGGTAGGTAATGTCCCTCTGGTACGTAACACCCATGGAAATAGAAAAGGTCCAGCTAGTGTGTAACACCAAAGTGCCATAGAGAAAACACCTCCCTGTTTGGTAATGCAGCATGCCTTCCCTTTGCTTGTAACGCGCATTAAACAACTTTTGACGAGAACTAAAGGACCTTGACGAGATCGTATTTTGCATGAGTTTCAATCATTCGTTATTGCGTTGCAATGTTGCAACTGGCACAACATGCTTAATTGCTTAGCAATTATATCGATTATATGTTACAAGTAGGAGAATTTAAGATCAATTGTCTGACTTTTAAAGGTCGAAGTGAGTTAAATAGCGACGGTGCAGTCTGCACTGCCGGTCTTTTTATCATTCGATGCACAATAAATAACGTATCGTTGGACTTATGATAATATTGGCAAAGCTAACAAGGAAAAACTGAACATTGAGGCCCGATTTCGACATGGTAGTTAGCTGTTTGTTCTGAACTCAAAGTGACGCGATTGCACTGGCATACACCGCACCTCTCTGCTGTTTACTAAGCCGGTCACGATAATTTATGTAATGTACACTGACGGGCACGATGGTCACAGTGCATACGATGGTAACTCCCCGCATCGGTGGTCACTCGGGTCTGTACAGCCTCGAGTCTTGCATTGGACACTTTTCTTATCAGCTTCCCAGTGTGTGGGCAGGACTATGCAGTACTGACTGACTAGCCTTAGCGTGTCCTTCGTGTCCCAGGGTCGTGCAATGTTTGATTTGGGCCAAAATGTGCCCAAAACAAGACAATACACGCTCTAAACCCCATCGCTGTCGGCGTCCACTCTGTTGCACAGTCACAGTGTCTGTACTAGCCCTCGTCTGCCAAGCCTGACTGATTGTTGTTTTTGTTTTTGTTTTGTTGGGTTAGGCCCTTTTCGGTCCAGTAAGACCATTTCAGAGCCGGGAGGATGATAGGATATAGGCCAGGGGGAGACATTGGTCTGGGCAGGCACCCTAGTGAGTCGCCGGGGCTGAGCCCGTCCAGAGGACAGGCCACCCAGCCCCAAGGCACTCACTGCACCCGGCTACGGGGTGCGCTCCCTCGGGAGCAGCGGTGCCGCTCCAAGGGAGCAGCCCGCATGAGATAAAGTTGCCTGTCCAGCCCGGAGGGGGTTGCGGCGTGGAGGAGAAGGATTTCAGTATCCTGAGGATAGAAGCACGGAACGGTGAAGCCTGACTGAAGTGTCCAACCTCACTCGTCTGCTTCCTCATGTGTATGACTAGCGAGTAGTCTTCCGTCTAACTAAAGCTTACTGAATTTCCCTATCCCACCTCTGCTTCAGGTGGACCTCAAACGCGATCAGCTGACCTGTCGCGAGCCTCCGACCGGCCCACCCGACTCCGACTCCGACTCCGTCTCGGATGACGTCATCCGGCTGGAGTCTGCCCAGCTGACTCCCGGTGGCGATGGAGTCCGACTCCGATGGAGTGTGGCACCCAGCCTGTCTCCGTACCACTGTGACCAGGTGGCGCTAGCGTCGCGACCCGACACTACTCAGCCGTGTGAAGCGCTCGAGTCAACCGATCCGACCGAGCTACAGGTGGCGCTGCGGTCGGTGGACCTGTCGGCCGGCGAGCGGTACCAGTTCTGCGTCACCCTGAGGCAGTTGCTCTCTGGTGTGGAGCTGCCTCTGCCCTCTGTGTGTCAGTGGGCAGAGCTGACTCCATCTCCAGCGACCCTTCCGCGGCTGGAGAGTTTATCTGCGGAGGTGGCCTCTGGAGGTCGAGTAGCGGCGCATCTGAGCGTCACCCCTGAGGAGGGTCAGGCTTTAGAACACTGCGCCGTGACTGTGGTGGTACTGGGGCCGCGCGGACCCCTCTCAGCCGTGGAGGCGTCCTGTGCGGTACGGCGTGTGACACTATGGGCAGCTGTGGGAGCGGGTACGGTACGGGTGTGCTCCACGGAACCATACCACTCCGCAATCGCCGCCGACAGCTCACGGGTGGTGGACGCCGGCGCGACGGTGGCGTCCTCTGCGCCGCCGCTGCGCCGCTGTGTGCAGGTGCACTCCACAGAGGGCGCTGAGTGGTGGCAGGCGGCGGCGGCCGGCGCGGCGGCGCTCGCGGCGGTGGGCCTTCTGCTCGGCTGGGTGCTCTACCGATGGAGACGCAGCCGCTGCTCGCCCGGTCGAGTGGGCCGGACGAGACTCGAGTCGAGCGACTCTGCCCCCGGCGAGTTTGTGGACGCGGGTGAGAGCGACGAAGACGAGGAGACGGACCTTCCCGTGTGATGAACGCTGAGAGAGAACTGTGGTACGGACGGACCTCCCAAGGGTACCGGTGGGGCAGACCCATGGGTCAAACAGAGTCCCTCGTCAATGACGGCTCGTCATCAGGCTCCTGGAGCTCAGACTTGGCCCGTTCCGAGTTCGGGACTCATCCCTCAGAACGTTTCTCATGACAAAGCGAGCTGTGTTCTGGTCATTGAAGCAGAGACGTTGTTCGATGAACTAGTCTTCGTGTGTTTGTGAGCTGCAGGCAGCGCCAGTGATGCGGTGGTGAGCAAAGGTGCCACAGCAGTGAAATCGAGACTGTTCGGTGTTCACTGCGGTAGACGTGAGAATAGCTTCGACATGACTATATGAGTGTGGGTTCTAAGTCATATATGTAATTAATGGTCAAGTGTCGTGATCATAGATAGGTATATATTGTGTGAAGGACATATTATTTGAACTTGCCAAGGGTATTTGTAGGTTGTTTTAAGCAAACAGCTACATGCTATTTCCATTCAAGCGTTTCGTTTTCCACAATTTTACAAATGACGGTGAAGCGATTGGTTCGGAAATGTAATTGGCACAAATGTGCCCTAGTAACATAGGTTGTCTTCCTAATTTTATATGTTCATGTTGAGGTGTTCCTGTTTTTGTCGTGTTGAAGGAAAGGGCGTCAATTGTAAAAAAGTAAATAATACTGAAAAATAGATAACCGTTAACACTTAACACCGGTTGGACTAAACTTGGTCTTGTGTGCCTATCTTGTTTGTAATTCACGGTTTCCTCAAACCGACACCAATGTGTGCTCTCTGTAAAGTTATGGTGCTGATGGCAAGTGTGTGCGACATGTGATGAGCTTGTGAATTCGGGATGTGCCAAATACAGTAACTTCACTAGATAACTGCCCAATATCCCGCGCACCGACGGGGGTCTGCGCCAACTTCGCACCGACGGGGGGGGGGCGGATGACCGCCCCCCCCCCCCTGAGATCTCGAGAACGAAGCAAGATAGCGACAAGCGGTAAACGGCATCGGATACGCACGGTCAAGATCTACAATTTTTACTAAGGTCATTTTCAGGTCAGGTCAAAGATAACGTCACAGGGGTCGAAAAAGTCAAAATGGCGGCGCTAGATATGGAGAGAGTTTTCTCGAATAACTTTCGAATTAGTCAAGATAGGAACAAACTAAGTGCATCATCGTGATCCTCTCGTCAATCCGCATCGAATGATATATATGTTGACCTCGAAAGGTCAAGGTCAAAGGTTGACCTCAGGTCACGTGACCTCGAGGTCATCATGCATATCATTCGATGCGTCTTGACGAGCTGAACACAATGAGACCACCCACGCGTCTGTATCTTGTTCCTGTACGGAGTTATTGGCCAAAAACCTTTGGTGACCTTTGATGACGTCACATGACCTCACAGCTGCCCAACAGCAAAACAGACTTCAAGGTAGTGAAGGTCGATCGTATATGAAGTCATGTATGGTATATGGGGCCATTCCAACCCGTTTTAGTGGTAAAAACAGGGAGTTGATTTTTCCCCCATTGACTTATAATGGGGAGGTCGCGAAATTGACCTGACCTTAGGTCACCGATATCAAAATTCTGAGATATACAAATTGTAGCTACTAATGACCTAATAATATCCTGCGACTTTCAAAGGCCTCCGACATCTACTGTAGCTCTGGCACGGTGACAAAGTTGCAAAAAAGTGACTTGAGGTTGGGTCATTCAAAGTGACCTGGTGACCTGACCTTAAAAGGTAGGAGGTTCAAACTTGCACACCATGTGTAAAATTGATGAGGGAATAGTCATACCAAATTTCGCGGCGCTACGCGCCGCGGTTTTCCCGCTATTCGCGAAAAACCTCAGGGGGGGCGGATATCCGCCCCCCCCCCGTCGGTGCGCGGGATATATGTGTCTTACAGACAAGAATGTTTTTTAGACGACAAGAAAAAAGAAGCGTTAGGTACTGTAGTGATTTTTCCTCAGTTGAAAGCTTTTAAAAACCGGCACTTTAACCCGCGCCCCGCTGGGGGGGGGGCAGAATCTGCCCCCCCTCCCGTTTTTCGCCAATAACTTCTAAACGCGTTACGCCAGCGACGTCAAACTTTCAGTACCTTATCATACATCAATTTGACACGTTCCCTGAAAATTTGAGCGAAATCCTTCGGAAATGTTTTGAGAAATTGACGTTTTAGTGACGTCATGTTCGCCATTTTCGCCTCAAAAACGGCAAAATTTCAAACGCCACTAACATCTTCATTTTTAAAGGAATCAAGACGTAACAAAAAAAGGTTATACGTGATTCTACTTTGTCTATCAAATGGCTATCTCGGTTTTTTGAAAATTTTGGATTTTGGCCAAAATTTTTCCAAAAAACTGCCTTTTTTGGGAAAATATTCATAAAATCCAAAATTTTGAGTTTATCGAAAAAACCGGAATATATGTCAAAGAAGTGGTCCATGTGCACCTACATACCAATTTTTAGAAGAATCGGTTCAAAAATGTGGGAGTTATTCAAAATTTTATGACGTCACGACACACAAATTTTTTGAAAAATGATTTTTTTTTGAAGTTCTAGACCTCGTACGGAAACAAAAATAGCACCATTCGCTTCGCCGGGAAAAACTGCATCGGATAGACACTTTTTTAGGCCTTAACAACCAACTTCAAAATTTGACCTCACTTGACCTGACCTTGACCTGACCTCGACCTGAACTTCATTCAGAGGTGGTCCATATCACTTATTGAGTGTGCCTGTTGAATTCCATGAGTAAAACGACCCATAAAACATGTGTCGCACATGCCCTTTTCTATATTTTGTTTTTGGTGACCTGACCTGACCTGACCTGACCTGACCTTGATCTTGACCTTTGAATGACATTGTGTGCAACGAATATTGTCTTGGTAGTCTAAGAACACGTTTTGGGCAATCAGTCTCAGTCCATTCTTCGGCAACTACGGTGCAAGGCCGATACTGTAGAAACTTGCATTTTGTACCCTTGACCTGACCTTGACCTGACCTCTGACCTACTTAAGCAAAAAAAATTGGGCTCTTAAGATCCGCCTTGTTGAGAGCTTTCGATTGCCGTTTTCCCCGTCTTTCTACGACCATCGGTTCGGAAGTTAGACAGGGGGGTGGCAGAATCTGCCCCCCCTCCCCCCCCCCCCCCAGCAGGGCGCGTATGGCTGAATAGCCCAGCGGGGCGCGGGTTAACATGCACGAGGTGAAACATACCTACCATAGCAAATAACCTACGGATCAAACTCGAATTTTCTCGTCGCGCATCAGTACTAAATGCATATTGTGCAATTCACATTTTTTGCGAATATGAATTATAAAAGAAAAAGGTTTTGTTTGTTGTTTAGTCACTAATGAAATTTCCACCTTCCACAATTTAGACAAATTACAACCTATGTGCTGTGTAGATAACACTCAAAAGTCAAAATACATTTAATGATCGACCAGTTACTGCAGCAGTCGGTCAAAATATTCAGCAAAGAAACCATAGAGTTCAGCGCCTCCCCTGCGGAAGGCCTGGGGGCGCCTCTGCTAATGGTTCACGGTTCACGGGCTGTCAGGGCCAGGCCAGGCTGCCGTGACTGTGACGTGGCTTTATTTCGTCGGCCACCGAGAGTTGCGTCAGGTTCAGCGATACCCAGCGTCACACGTAGGCGTTCAACAATCGCGTTCAACACGTGAACGTTGATGCGCCTTAGGAATAATGTATTCTGTTGAAATAAATTCCACTGTTTGTTTGACAAAGACACGGGCTGACAGACGATGAAGATGCTCGTTGATGACATTAATCGTCGTGATGACAGCTCGTAATTATTAGGACGAAACACAAACGAACACATTACGTACCTACGTAACCTTCGTACTCGTACTAACTATACTTTATTCTGAACGTACTTTCGAGTACCGTCACCTGTCTGCATTATGTAACAATAACGACGAGGGTCGTCGCCTCGCCCGTCCTCCTTTCCTGCGTGGCTTTGTGCTGACAAAGGCAGACATACTGGCCTTAGTACTGTTGTTATCGGTGTGCTCGACTTTTCACTCAGGTTAGAGGCCCTATATGCTGCGGATTGCGGTGTGTACTGTTTGTACATGTTCGTTTAGTTCAACTGAGGCTATAGAATTGCGGCCATAGTTTGCGTGCACATATATATTTGGAGACATATGTCAAAACTTAGTTTTCCTCGTCTCCTAAACCTAAACGTTACATTTCATTAGAGCTGTTCGTCATATCAGAGGCACCGTTTCTCAATCTAGGTTTTGCAGACTTCCCTTGCCTAGGTTCTCAGTAAAAATGAACCTTGCCATATCCACTCGTGCCAATGGACAATGGGGTTTCGAAGTTACATAACAAACAAGTTACGCTGTGAAACATATATGCGATGTTAACCAATGTGAGCCAAGCCCCTGCTGCTTTAGAGCTGCTATCATTAGTCCTCACGTCTTCATCGACATTGCCGAGCGTGTCCCTGCACGTCCATTGATTCACCCCGCAGTCCGCGCGGTCGGCTTGGCTCCGGAGCGCTCGGGAACGTTCATTGAATGTGCCCGGTCACGGTGACTCCCGCTCGCCCGGCGCCGGAGGCGCGCCTCAGCGGCCGTGCCTCTGCACGTCGACCCGTGACTCTCACAGACAGGCGGACTTCGGAACAAAGATTGTCAGAGAGGCTGGCTGCTAGGGTGACCACTCGTTCAACCTTGGTTGCTGTGGCGACTGTTGCATAAGCCACGTCCTTCGTGCTTTGCAGATAGAATGTTTAGAATATTTCCTTACTGCCCAATGTCTATCGACCCGAGCGTGTGTGGGTGGAAGGGGGCTTTCACCAGTGAATGTTCTTACTTCTTTGCTCTACATACGCTGTGTCCGAGCTTCCAAGTAGCTGATGAACACGATGAAGATGAAGTTCAGATCACTGCACTGTGCCAAGCACACACAAAATAGTGAGGAGTGTAGCACAGTATACGAGTATCTCCCCGTAGTCAATTCATATTTATTTAGATTAGGTGAGGCAAGCGACGTGCCAAGCTAGAACCGGCTGTGGCTGGCTCCAATTCGGTCTAAGCCAGCAGCGTGACGAGAGTCGAGATATCTAGAAGAAGGCACAGCTTTGAATCTATTAAAAGTGTAGGCATCAACACTTTATACGAGTATACACATGTTTCGAGTCGTTTTGCAGTACCTGCCTACTAAGGAAAAAATGTTTCGTTCGTCGCATTTAGCAGTAAAACGTCTTCAACGGACCCTGAGGCGGGGAACACAACACATAGGTACGGCACCTTACGTCATCATAACGCAAATCATAAAAGAATCAGTCATTGTGAATTATACGACATTTTTAATAAACAAACATCGAACACTCAATAACCACAAATACAGTCAAAATTGGCCGAAGAAAGAAAAACATAACCACGAAAAAAAAATGATCAAATGATTCCTAGGGAACGTGTCTATTATATCATATAATATATTATAGCCTCTCGTCTCATCACACTGCACTGTTCACAGTGTACAGTACCTACACACTGCACACTGCACAGCCTGAGGTCTGAATTGTTATCTTATGCGTGGTTCACACCGGATCCGTAATTTCCCATACCTGCTACATTGCATGATTAAATCGAGACATCCAGGCATTTAAACGGCACGTGCACTGTACCACACTTTTCAAAGTTTAATGCAATGCTTTAATATTACCAGCCGTGTGGTTCAAGGGGTGTGGTTAAACACGTTGAACCACACGGCTGCTGACGTCACTTTCATATAGTTGTGAGCTTTTTGGCAGGTATGGGAAACACCTTCCAGCCCTAAGGCCGGGAATTCAATAAATGTCACCTCGCTTTTTTAGCGAAAAGCACCTCGGGCCTAACGGCCCTCGGAGTTTTCGCTAAAAAACCTCGGTGACATTTATTGAATCATCCCGGCCCCGGGCAGGAAAATATATTCCTGCCCGGGGCCGGGATGATTCAATAAATGTCACCGAGGTTTTTTAGCGAAAACTCCGAGGGCCGTTAGGCCCGAGGTGCTTTTCGCTAAAAAAGCGAGGTGACATTTATTGAATTCCCGGCCTTAGGGCTGGAAGGTGTTTCCCATACCTGCCAAAAAGCTCACAACTATGATTGATAGTGACGTCAGCAGCCGTGTGGTTCAACGCGTTTAACCACACCCCTTGAACCACACGGCTGGCAATATTAAAGCACTGCATTAAACTTTGAAAAGTGTGGTACAGTGCACGTGCCATTAAAATGCCTGGATGTCTCGATTTAATCATGCAATGTAGCAGGTATGGGAATATATTGACCGTTACGTGCCGTAATGAATACGTCGGCGATTAAATAATATCTTGAAAGTGGAGGGCACAATGCAACGCGCATGCGTAGTTCGATTTTTTGGCGACGTAACACCGTATTCGTTACGGATTCGGTGTGCACCGGGAATTGCCATATTGAGCGCCGTCCTTCGAATCAAGTGCGCCAAAACTATTTTGCTTATAAACAATCGAAAAATGGGCTAAAGCTAAGAGCTGTTTCTTAATATCGGTGCGTCAGAATTTTAATTGGTTTTGCTCTCTTCTTTTTAAATTTATCCTATCACTTTTGCATAGTGGTTTATAATTGTATGGAGGCATATCATTGTTAATTAACTACAATTGTGGGCATGATACTATACAGAAAATCTTTTATCCTTTTTTGGCATAAACAAGAAAACATGCCTATGCTGGTCAACGCTGAAGTTCATTTTCTACACTCGTGAATCGCTGCTATCCATGGGCAAGATCAACGTACGCATCGTACAGTTTGCTCAATTGGCTTGCGAAGAGGCGGTGCAGTGTCCGTCCAAGCATCAAGTCTAGCAGGGGCAATATGGGCAGCGAAGTTGACTCAGAACTGCATAAAAGACGTGGCACTAGAATCTATGTATTGTAATTTATTTTGTGGACTTTGAACTTGACCTGTTAACATACCTACATGACAAGGGCTAGGCTAGGCCTACGAAGGAAATGTTATCTTTAAATAAACGAGTGAAATGTAATTACGGAACATAAATTTTATGTACAGTCCACAGCAGAAGTAATGTGTGGTTTCAGTCATGGGTTTGTTCTGCTTCTGAAGCCTAGGAACGATTAGCCAGACTGCAACGAGACTTTAAATGTAGCTTACATGTATCTTTACCCTTGCAGCTACAACTTTATCTATTGACGTCTTCTTTTCAATCAGTCCGCATTTAAAAATCGTCGGTCAAAGCCAACCGTTGAGATTGGTAAAATCACACATTACTTTAGCGGTGGGCTGTATGTCACTCAAGAGATACAAAGTAGGTTGTGATATACTGAAGGGCGAAGGCATACCTACATGAAATAATGCCTAAAAATCAGTCGGCGAGTTGATACGATTTTTTTCAAGTAGAAAGGTCCGCACTTGCACACGAGCAGACCGCTACCCGCTACCCAGACCAGCCCAATCAATCGCAACATGTGAGAAGGGGTGGGCACGTGCGCATGTGCCGACCAATACTCTCGCTGACCTTTGCAATCTGCATACTTTATATGCGTGGTGTCATTCAGCATACCAAAGTCCAAATGTGAGCGCTATCGGCCCAGCCGATCCCGAGATATGAAAAAGGGGTGCGCACGTGCGCACGTGCCGATCAATACCTTTGCCGATTTGTGAATTCTACATATAAGCATGTTATCATTCAGCATACTTGATATAAGCACTTTCGGCCCAGCCGATCCCCAGATATGAAAAAGGGGTGCGCACGTGCGCACGTGCAGATCAATGCTTTTGCTGACCTGTGCAATCTGCAAATAAACTTGGTGTCATTCAGCATACTTAATATGAGCGCTATCGGCCCAGCCGATCCCAAGATGCCAAAAAGGGGTACGCACGCGCGCACGTGCAGACCAATGCCTTTGCCGATCTGTTCAATCTTCATATGTGCATGGTGTCATTCAGCACACCAAATATGAACGCGATCGGCCCAGCCGATCCCCAGATATAAAAAAGGGGCACGCACGTGCGCACGTGCAGATCAATGCTTTTGTCAACCTGTGCAATTTGCATATAAACATGATGTCATTCAGCATACCAAATATAGGCGCGATTGGCACAGCCAATCCCGAGATGTGAAAAAGGGGTGCGCACGTGCGCACGCGCTGAGGCAATTCGAAATCGTCCTAAGGTCACGGGATGTGCAGTGTGCACCCAGCCAAAACAACAAACAAATGTTGAACCGTTTCCATTCAGCTGTTCCCGAGTTATGGTATGACGAGCTCTTTTGGAACCTCTCTCGTCGCACGTGACACGTGCTGTAACAGGCACTCATGAGTGATATCAATAGCACAGTTCAGGGTAGAAAGGATGCAGCCCCTCCCCAAAGAAGACCGCTCATCAAACAGTCAAACCGTTTTGGAGATACATGTCGATAAAAGTCATTACGGCGGCCGGTCGAGCCGAAAAGTTCAATTTTCCCAACTTCTGTTACGTTCCGTAACGAGTACGGTGGACGCTGCCAGTTTACGGCGACTGGTTGCCACATTTCAACTTCGTCTACAAAAGTCACAATGCTTGGGGAATCTTGAGAAATCTCTAGCTCATTACGTCCGTAACGGTTACGGCGTCATTACGGATCCGGTGTGAACCACGCATTACACTGCCGCTCTTCGGTGAATCAGCCGACCGATCACGTTGTACCGGATCTCTGGCACGTGACGCAACTGGGAGCTCTCCCAGACTAGACGGGCCTAGACTTCTAGGCCCGTTGAGGCCCGTCGGCCCGCCGCCGGCCGTCGGCCGTCTCCATCGTGCAGCAGCTGTCCGTCCATCCGCTCTGTCCGGCTGCATGGTCGGTTGAACTGTGGAACGGTCGGTCGGTTGAACGGTCGAACGGTCGGTCGGTTGAACGCCCTGAAGTGCCGTTGTCTGTTCAACCGTCGGTCGGTCGGTCGGTCGGTCGGTCGGTCGGTCGGTTGGTCGGTCGATAGCTCGGTTGGAACGGTCGATAGATCCAGTCGTTCGTTATGTAAGCAGGTTCACTCTCATTTCGGTTTTCACTGTTTACGCTGTAGATATTCAACCGACTATTTGCGACTTGACAAGTTGACAGAGCACTTCGAAGTAGAGGCTTTTGTGTACGAGGAAAATGAGACAAAGGAAAAGCATGGGGGTTTGAATTTTTACCTTCTTCTATAGCTGTCCAATTTTCTGCCTACAATTATTGCAGCAGTGAGCTAGCCAAAATACGCTGCAACATTTGCGGAGGCTTTCCAATGGCTCAATAGCACGATTTTTCCCCTGGCAACGCCCTTGCCTCCCCAGACGCCGGGCCTGGCGGCGCCCGTGCCGGCGTCCGCAGCGCCGCGCCCGTCCGTTCGCCGGCGTCCCTGATCCCCCCCCCCCCCCCCCCCACCTCCCGACCCCAGTCAGCTGACTCACAGGCACAAACAGCGATAGTCGCTACAGCTGGCGGGACCAGCCGGCCAGAAACGGCCCCGGCGGGTTTTAGCTTGACGGAGCAGGCTCCAGCCTGTCAACTGACATGTGATGACATGAAGAACTGACAGTGTATGTGCTGTGACATGTTCCAAAACTCTTGTGACCTGTCATAGCATGGTCCGGAAACAAAACCGGCGGTCAGACAACGGAAAACAGCAGCAAATGCGAGGTCGGGACTGATCTTTCCCTTCCGTGTTCCTGGTTATCTTTCGTCTGTTCAGACGGCACCGTTTCCGCAAAAAGAAAACTGGGGAGGCCTCAGGCATGGATAAGAGATGCCTAATCCGTATCTCTAATCCATGCCTCAGGCCAGTACCACGTGCGTGCCCCGTGCCCACTGTCCTCACTCCTTTCCCCACTGCCCAGTGACCCCCCCCCCCCCCTTACCTCTTACCCCCTTACATCCCCTTATCTCTTGGTATGCGACCGCGGCGTCCCCACACGAGGGCCCCTCTCCTCCATCCCAGCGAGAGGTCCTCGTGGGCAGACTGACGCGGGGGGAGGGCCGGCGTCCCTGGCGCCGCAGAGGCGTCGGAGGGTTCCCCCGCCCCTCTCCCTACCCCTCCCCTCTGCGGCCGCATGGTGTGTCTACTGTCTTGTGTCTATTGTCCGGCTCACAAGTCACAGGCCTGGACGGCAGTGGCGGCGAACACCTTCAATTAAAGGGGGGGGGGGCACTACAGACTTTTGGTCCCATTCTTTCCATGCAACGCCCATAGGGCAAATGTTAAAATGACAAAATCAAAGGGGGGCACGGTGCCCCCCCCCCGGTCCGCCACCTGCGCTGGACGGTAGACTCATCTCTATAGGACATGGGGCCCTTGAGAAGCATAGGCTTTGTTCGAATAACATGATGAGAGCGATATGATAATGCTAGATCTACGAGTATTTAGGATGCAGCTGAACAAGTAATGAGTTTCATTGATATTTATCAATCTGCAGTGGTGGGGTGCGACCAGTTGAAAACGATTGCGGCTTGGTCAATTATACTGATCACGCATATGACAAACATGGAAGATTGAAGAACACCACAAAACTTAAGTACGGTGACTGTCTACTGTCTACCCACGTGCGCACATTCACCTGGTCTTTGTTCCCTTTCAGGCGCACGCTCGCCTGCACAAAGAGGCCACGCAGAGGCCGACCGGTTCCAGTTTCTAACCAGGCTGCAGCTCCATGGCCTCGAGGCTTCGCAGCTCGACGAGCTCTGCGGAGCTACCGAAAGGGAACGGCGCAGTTGTCGGGCCGGCCGGCGGTCGTCTATTGATCCTGACGGGCCACGGCTGCGTCACAGGGATCGGGGTCGGCCGGCCGGCCGGCGCCCGTTGGGGCTTCACCCAGGCTACTGCGTCACATATGGCGCATTTCAGCATGGCGGAGCCGCACCACGAAACTACGCCAGGCTGAATCTGGGCTGAAGATGGGCTGTCTTGATGGACATCTGAATCTGGGCTGAATATGGGCTGTCTTGATGGACATCGGGCTGTGTGATAATGTCAAGCTGAAGTCGCACTAACTTGTAAATGTTGATAAAAACGCGCATCGATAATTCGTCGCCACCGCATTTATATCACGATCGACAACGCTACACAGAACTAATCAATACGATTTATGAGTTTCAAATAAACGCAGGCTTTTGTCCTACCCGAGTCACCAAATTGAAGAGGAGAACTTTCATATGATCTGTAAGGTAGTTGGGTAATGTCTAAAAATGCTGATGTCCCTAAAAGCATCTCCTTTTGGCAAGTTATGCGGCAGTGACCAAAAAATCATCGTTTCAGACAGCCAGATATGTTTTATAACAATATTGTGCACAACACCATCCGCATCTTTGCATCTCCCTAGTGGCTCTTTCCCTCCCAGGATGAAAGCTCTGATGTCCCCAATCGATGTGCTCCAACAGCTGACCACTCAGCTGGCGGCCGTTCTCGAGTCACAAAGGCCGGTCAATACCTTGGGGTCAATACAGACCCGGCAACGGACCCATTAGCCGGTAGGAAGGCACCAGGCATGTGACGGGCGTGGTCACTGGTCAGTTGTAGGTATCCTTGGATATTGGGGAGGGGGGCGTGGGTACTGATTTCAAGCTTCCGGTGTGGGCAGTTTGCTCTTTGAAGTTATGCAAATATTGTTTTTGTTTCTTCGATGTCGCGAATTTCTCGAAGCATTCCAAGCATCTGCCAGTTTGTTTTTAGGTTAAATGAATTGCTAAGGTTTTTTTAAATGACAGCTAGAATATAAGCAAACGGAGCAAACGTGCCATGCACACAAGGAAAACAGAAGCGAAAGACACAATTACATAAAAAACTGTGTTTACTTTACGGGGGTTATAAATGAACTTTACCGGAGTTATTACCGGGAGTATATACCGGGGCGAAAAAATATACACGGCTTGAAGTTTTTCTTTTTTAGTGCTGCAAAATCCATTTGTCAAGCGTCTTTACGCCATCAGCCTTGTCCGACAAAGAACTAGCGCATGTTGAACGAAGCTCTCTGTTCCCTCCCACGAGGAAACCGGGTTATAGTCGCCCACACGAGGCCAACTCTGGTTGGTAAGGTCCGGCTCTCCTTGTTTGCCGAAGCGAACCGAGCTGCAGCACGGCTCGATACGGGCCGGGGCCCAGCTGTCGGCAGCCCCGGGCCGAACAAAAGCCACTGGCGAAAGGTGAAAGGTCACTGGATCCCGCCGACCGCGTTGCCCCGCGGGACTTGGCCACGTGCCAACTGGTAGCGAGGGCTTCCAGGAACGCGTAGGAACACTGTTCGGGTCTGGAGACATAAGGGGAAATGCGTGTTTGTTTGTGGGAGCATGGTGTTGAACATTTCTCGGTATTCGGTATACAAGTGGCCTGAACCCTTAGAACGAAAACGGTATCGAAGAGTTCGACGAAGTTAAAAAAAAGGTAACGCCCGTATCTAAAAAATCACAAAAACGGCATTTAATTAACGGAAACGGTATTCGACGAAATTTTAAAAAGCAATTACCAAAGGCAGCCATTATCATGAATGGCCATAAGTAGTTCCAGAGAGCAAGATATAATTGGTCGATAAACACATAAATGATAAATGCAAGCAGCCGGAAAGTTAAACCTTCTACAATAGTCAGCGCGGCATCACAGAGTCATTATCAAAGAGTCGTGAGCTTTAGGGAATCTAAAGGTCAGGCTTCATTTGAAAGTAGGGTAGTTGAAAGTTCGATGTATTTCCATGCAATTGCGAACAAGTGAAACAGCACATCCTCCGGGCTTCGGCATGTGACAGAGTCTGAGACCTATACTACTATTTCTTTTTGCCGTGAATCGCTAACATATTCAATGGGATCATTTACATGTTCAATGAAATGTCATAATAATAATTGAAAGCTCAGTTGAAAGAATTGTATGTTTAATCATTGATTGCGTTTTTCGTGAAAGAGAAATGCCTACCTACTGTCCGTTTGTTTTTATCTACTTATTCATTGATTACCTAATTAAACTACAATGCCTTATGTCCCGTTACACATTTTGCACTTTAATCAAATAACTTATAAGATATAACTGACAGTCGCAATGCAAAACTAGAAATGTGTTGTTTTTGGTCTGCGGCATTGTGCGCAGCTCTAGCACCTGTAGAGGCTGACTAGCATTGTCTTCGAACTTTCTCAATAACACTGCCATGGTGCTGCGGTCGTGTGTTGTGGCTTAGCCAACACATGAGTCCTTGAAACCCGGTCCCAGCCCAGCCAAGCTGTAACAGCTGATTTCGTAACATGAATGGCTTTGGTTAGTCGTTGCCTTGCTATTGCTTGAGAACGCTCCGGCGTGGGGAAACTGCGCTCATAAGTCATAACATTTTCCTGTTCATTAATTTCCGGCAAACCCATCTTATCCTCAAGGAAGCCTACTATTGACATGAGGCCAAACCATTTCTACGAACGATTTAGTGTTATGACGTCATACATAGCCAAGAGATAGTGATGACGTGATGATCAGGAAACTGCCAAAGAACCTACGCGGTGCGCAGCTGTTTTCTTGGCACCTTCTCGAGTGATTTTGACGTCACCTTTCGTCATCACCATCAACGTCTTAAGTTTCGCAACTTTATTTTCCTCACTTGATGACCATGGTAACTGCGATTCAGTTAGCTACAAAGGGCAATACGGAATGCTTTAGACGAAATTCACCTACTGCTGCATCCACCAGCGCCAATGCCGCGCCGTCCGGCGCCACAGCATGGGCGAGCGCTGCGACTGCGAGGCGGAACTGGGTCGGTCTTGGCGCAGAGCCAAAGTCGTCAGCCGGGAGTTGGGACCCGAGCCAAGGCAACGCACAGATTTGGGCCAGAGCCGCCCGGTCCCAGCTGTTTTTCAAGTGTAGAGTGCGGGGAGAATGAGCAGGGCGGGGTGCTGTGCGAACAGACACATGACGCAGAGCTGGCGGACACATATAGATAGATAGATAGATAGAATAAATTTATTACATTAATCAGAACACGTACAAAACAATGCTTGCCAATTGGTGCAAAAGCAATATTGCTTAAATCGCAGCACCTTTCGGCTCTTACGTGCTATCGCCCGAGTCGGATCACCTCACCACTGCACGCACGCCCGCGCCGCACCCGCAGCGACCGCCGCCACGCCGCCGCCACCGCCGCCGACCCGCCCGACCACTCCGGCTCCGGCCAGGCCCGAGGGGCCAGCCCGCCAACCCGATAGACTACCTGAACCGTCCTGTATCGGATAAGAATTTTTGAAAGAGCTGGGCCACCACTCGGTCGCCACCTCCCGCAGGACTGGGTCCATTTAATAACAAAGTCAGCAACTCAGAGGAGCGGAGAACAGGAACGTTAATTTCTAGATGGATACTCAAGGCTCTAAATAGGCGATCACGAACATTTCGGTAAAGAGGACAGTCTAAAAGAAAGTGACGAACAGTTTCACTGGGTGACCCGCATTGACATTGAGGGGAATCAGAAAGCTGTAGGGGGAAAAGGTGAGCGTTGAGCTGAGACATCCCGACCCTAAGCCTAGTGTGAACCCTGTTCCCAAATTTGGTACCGTAGGAGAAATAGTGAGGAGGGGGAGGGGTTCCCAAGTGCTTAATAAGGGCCTTTTTGAAACGTTTAATGGATGTTTCACTGCGGATGTAATTAGGAAGTGTGTTCCATAGCTTGGTGGTTGATGGCACAAATGAGTTTTGAAATAACGTTATCCTGTTCTTGGGCAATGTCTGGGTGTTGGAATTTCTTAGGAGTCTGCCGGTGTCTTGTGATCGAGTGTTAGGAATGATGGAAGTGATGTATGTAGGAAGTTGTGATTGTGGTTGTCTGAGTGCATAGTACATTGTGAGCTTGTGAACGTTCCGTCTCGTTTTGAGGGTGGTCCATCCTAATTCCTGTCTCAGTTTGTCAGTTGATGTCCTGCGTAGAGTTCCTGTCACTAGTCTAGCTACCCTGTTTTGAAGTCTTTCCAGTCGTAAGGAGTCAGTCAGTGTGATACTTCCGTCATAAATAATGTCGCAATAGTCAAAGTAGGGTCGGATGTATATGCGGTAAAACATGATGCATAGTGGGCACTGGGCGAACGATGACACGTCGTTCCTCTAAGGTCATAATAGGTTCCAGGTGACGGTTACATAGGTAACCGCTGTACCAATCCCGCTGGCTACCACTGGCTACCACTGGCTGGCAGCCAGCGGTACCACTGTACCGCTGGCTACCAATCCCGTTCCCGCATGGCAGCCACGTCTAACAAACATAGTGAGCCTGGGTGTGAATATTTCATTTCGTATATGAAGCTTCTACCCTCGGATCCTGCTCCGTCCAAACGTTCAAACCATCCTACCGACCGGCCGATATGTATATTGAGGGCATGGCCTACTGGGCATCACATTGAGCCCCGCCGTAGTATTTTGGACACGGCATGCCCTTGGCCTGCCTGGGTCAGAGAGCCCCGGCCTACTTCCTTGTGGTTCCCTTGGCAGAAGGCGAGACAAATAAATATCGATGCTTTCTCGGCTGTTATTTCGCATGGCTCGCCGCTCGTACCTTATACCTACACACGCAAAATTTTACGAGTGGGCATTGGGCAAGTTCTATCAGGACTTAACCCTGAACGGCCCCCCTGTCCTTTTCCGTCGATATCTCCTAAACGGCTGGAGATATCGCCACCAAACTTTCAGGTCCCCTCTGGGCATCAATTTTACACATTGTGACTAAAATGTTTTTTCCAGAGGCTATGATAGGTTGGCTACAAATGACGTCGGAATGATGTCATGTTCTGCCATTTTCGACAGAAAAAAGACCTTCGCGAGAAGAGCTCTCAGGCCTACAGCTTTGAGAATACATTATTACAGAAAAATGATCAGGAAATAAAAGGTGTAGAATTCACAGGACTACAAAAATGCTATCTCGGATTTTTGAAATTTTTGAGTTTTGACCCCCAAAAATAAAAAAAAACAATTTTTGATATATTAGCCAAAAAATCCAAAAGTTTTTAAAGTTTCGAAAAAACCGGAGTATATGTGATAGTACCTACCGTCTTCTATATACATACCAAATTTCAGATCGATATCTCGTTTTTTGGCCAAGTTAGAGCGAAAAAAAAACTGTTCAAAAATGATAACGTCAAATTTTCAAACTCAATTTTTGGCAATTCTAAACTACGTAGGGTAAAACAAAGACTACCATTTGACTCCCCGTGACGAGCTGCATCGAATCAATGCTCATTTTCTGCAAAAATATCAACTTTGAAATTTTACCTCATTTGACCTGACCTTGACTGACCTTCACCAAAACGTGACCTAAGCTGGCCCAAAAGGCTGCCTGACCCACATAATCGCATTTATCATGTAAAATGGACCATAAAACGTGTATTACACGACACTTTCATATTGTGACCCCCTGTGACCTGACCTGGTATCAGTGACCTCAGATAGCGAAGTATGTGTTTGACGAACAATGTACTATCGATGGTTTTCAAAAACTTGCCAATTTACTCGATTTCACAACACATTTCTTGAAATGCCTGTGAACGGTGAAAATCTTACCTTTGACCTGACCTGTGACGTCATCGGTTTGACCTAGGTCAATGAAATTTGGTCACAAGGAGTTTTCTCGATGGGGCTATCGAACACCGTTTGAATTTTGAAAATCGGCCAGTAAATTTCCGAGATCTTGGGGGGGGGGGGGGGGCGGCGAAATAGGGTCCACCGGTAGCCCTACGGGGCGCCAGCATTAATGACTGTAGTGCGAAGCATGCTGGTTAAAATTAGGTACCTACTTGCCTCCGAATTGGTGCAATTATCAGTGTGTCTGCTTGTAAGTAGTCACATTGCTGTGGGTACAGTTGACAGTTGAATCATGAATGTTGTTCCAGTCCAGTTTCCAGTTTTCCACTTTTCACAGAGTCAGCTGCCTGAAGTGGAAGGCTGTGCCGCATTACACGGGCTGAGTGACAGTCTCATTTTGTGACCCAACGCCCACCAACGGACATACTAAATCGCGTGAAAAGCGGAACAACTTTGCGCCGTTCCATTCAAATGAAAGGTTTTGGGGAGTGGATCAGCATTATGTAGTCAACTGTCAGTGAATATTCATAAATGGATTTAAGTGTCACGGTATATCAATCTTACACAGATTGCTTATTTAGCAGTCCACTCCAAGCTAAAGTGCTTGATGCCTCACACTTTTATCATGAATAATCTGTAGAAATTTTTCCCATTTTTTTACAAATGGAATGGCAGAAGTAGGTATCATATCCATATGATGGGGTAGATGCGTTTAACGAAACGAAGGCGAAAAAATGGATAGTGAGAGAGTGAGAGGGAAGGACAGAGAGAGAGAGAGAGAGAGAGAGAGAGAGAGAGAGAGAGAGAGAGAGAGGGAGAGACAGAGAGAGAGAGAGAGAGAGAGAGAGAGAGAGAGAGAGAGAGAGAGAGAGAGAGAGGGAGGGAGGGAGAGAGAAAAACATTTGTACAGAGAAATCGCAAAGGGAAGAATATAGCAGTTAAAATGAAAGTTGAAGAAGCTAGAAAAAGTAGGTAGACATAGTCAGGAGTTACGACCAACAGTCAGAAGGGAAACCGGACAGACACACGAGTTATGATAGACAGCCAGAAAGACATGACAGTCAGAAAGAGCTAGAGATAATGGGCAATGGCAGAAGAGTGATAGAAATAAACGTTTACATTCGAAAATCAAATAAATGTGGTAAAAGTTAGAAAAACGTTCTTTTCCTGGTGGTAGGCTGCCCGGTGCCCCCAAGCCCATCCAAGTGCACTGTATGATTGATGTATCCCTCCGTTGCTCAACCCCGTGGCAGTCGACACTTACCTATATTGCGTTCTGCGGTCACATACACGTCCCGTGCGGTGCGTCAGCAGTCACTATCAGTGTTATCGCCTTCCTCCGGGACAGTACGGGAATGTACCAGAGCCGCGTGTTATCGCTGCCACAGTCTCCTGACCGATGTGTGTGGTGTACATACTCGAACCTCTGCTATCACAGCAGTCAGCCTCCTCGCCCGGCCCACCGCAGTCCGACGATGACGAAACAAAGAGGGCATAATACGAAATGCTAAATCTTTCTTGGATTTTATGTTTGTGAACATTATAATTACAGGTTTGGGAGCACAAAAAGACGGGGACGGGTATTATTAGAGATTGCAGCAAAGCAATACCTGACCTCGACTTCAGCTTTTCACGTCGGTCGTCGAAAGAAATTGAAAACATGGCTGCTTCAATTCATAGGCGGCGGAACGGGGAGGGCACCAGGGCACCGTGCCCCCCTTTGATTTTGGCATTTTAACATTAGCCCTATGGGCTTTGCATGGAAAGAATGAGACCAAAAGTCGGCAGTGCCCCCTTAACACGCACCCCGTAGGGGGGGGGGGCCGAAACGGTCCCCTCCCTGTCCTTTTCCGTCGATATCTCCTAAACGGCTAGAGATATCGCCACCAAACTTTCAGGACCCCTCCGGGCATCAATTTTACACATTGTGACCAAAAATTTTTCCAGAGGCTATGATAGGTGGGCCACAAATGACGTCAGAATGACGTCATGTTCTGCCATTTTCGACCGAAAAAAGACCTTCGCGAGAAGAGCTGTCAGGCCTACAGCTTTGAAGCTACAGAAAAATGATCATGACATAAAAGGTGTAGAATTGACAGGGATACAAAACTGCTATCTCGGATTTTTGAAATTTCTGAGTTTTGACCCCCCAAAATAAAAAAGTAATTTTTTTTGGATATATTAGTCACAAACTCAAAAAGTTTTTTGAGTTTCGAAAAATCCGGAATATATGTGATAGTAGGACCTACCATCTTCTATCTACATACCAAATTTCAGATCGATATCTCGTTTTTTGGCCAAGTTATAGCGAAAAAACTGTTCAAAAATGATGACGTCAAATTTTCAAACTCGATTTTTTGGCAATTCTAGACTACGTAGGGCAAAACAAAGACCACCATTGGACTCCCCGTGACGAGCTGCATCGAATCGATACCCATTTTATGCAAAAATATCAACTTTGAAATTTGACCTAATTTGACCTGACCTTGACCTGACCCTCACCAAAGCGCGACCTAAGCTGGCCCCAAAGGCTTCCTGGCCCGCATAATCGCATTTGTCATGTAAAATGGACCATACAACATGTATCACACGACACTTTCATATTGTGACCCCAAGTGACCTGACCTCTTTGACCTGACCTGTGACCTGAACTGGTATCAGTGATCTCATATAGGGAAATATGTGTTTGACGAACAATGTACCATCGATGGTTTTCAATAACTTACCAATTTACTCGATTTCACAACACATTTCTTGAAATGCCTATGAACGGTGAAAATCCGACCTTTGACCTGACCTGTGACGTCATCGGTTTGACCTAGGTCAATAAAATTTGGTCACAATGTAGTTCCCTAGTGGGGCTATCGAACACCCTTTGAATTTTGAAAACCGGCCGGTAAATTTCCCGTTCCGAGATCTTAGGGAACTACATTGTGACCAAATTTTATTGACCCCCTACCATCTTAGGGGGGGGGGGGCGAAACGCCCCCCCCCTACGGGTGGTAGGGTCCGCCGGTAGCCCTACGTGGCGCGGGTTAATTGAAGGTGTTCCGCCGCTACTGCTTCAATTCAATTAAAAAGTCAATTCTTGGCCAAGACAAGTAAATTTGAAAAGAAGTCAAACAGCAATGACTATCGCATTGAGCGTCTAGCGTCTGACAAGGCTTCATTCGCTTATTATGAATTCGGGAATTGCGTCCAAGTGCAGTACCTACCTCATGTTCAACGTCGCTACCCGTATATAGGTTTATTACAGCTAACCCTTGCGGGCCCGTGCGTTTTGTTTTTTGCCCTCTCGGCTTTCACGAATATTTTCGATAGGATAGTTCTCGGACTCTGTGAGCTAGAATCACGAAGCCTTTGTTACCTTTTATCCTGATCAATTTGATATCTTTTGAAGTAGATAATAGGCCTTGTTTTATCAATGGCGTCACAGTGTCGATTTGTGCACGGCACGGTAATTTGACTTAGCGACTCAGACGTGAATTTCAAACTGCTGCTCAAAATAGAGTGCTAGAAAACAGAAAACAAATTGCAACTTGCGAGCACGGTTGCCTAGCGTATGAACTATGTAAGTAGGACGTAGGTAGTTCATTAGTAGGTACGTACCTACATAAAAACATAATTTTGGTGATCTAAGGTCAGAGGTCAGGTCAAAGCCCTCGAGTTGGGATTTTAGTTTGTTTTCGCAAACAACTTCACCTGACCCCTGACCTTGTAAATTTACTGAGGTCAAAAACCTTAGATGCTCTAGAATTGACTCTAAGGGATTTTCGTTTGCTACAGCTTTTGTTTCCATGCAGATGCAGATTCTTTGATTATGACGCGGGGGGAGGGTGGTGGGAACGGCCCAGGCTCCGGTGCCGTTTAACCTGCAAGCCCGGTCGGGTTAACCCCGCCCTCCCCCCCCCCCCCCCCACACACAAGTTTGATGATGCTACGCTACATTGAACAATGGACAGTGGATGTTGCGTCATTGCACGGATGGGAACAGAGTCGCTCACAGACAGGCGTCAACGCAGAACTGAGTTGGGAAAGCGAAGCCATCTGCAGCCACCCAAGGTCGGTAGCCCCCCCCCCCCCCACCTCCCCTTACCGCGCGCCAGCTGATCGCGCGGTCGCTTGACGCGGCCAGCGCGCGGCGCACGACCGGTCTTTGTTCTCCCCGGGGCCCGGACTAACCAGATGATGTATGTATTTATGTATGTATGTACATGTAGAAATGCGAGAGAGCTAGAGTGTAGGTACAGTGAAGTACAAAACGCTAGGACGCCTTAGGGGGGGGGGGGACAGACGAGCGAGACAGTGATCCCTGATGATCATGCATAGGCGCGGGAGCCGGGGGGGGGGGCAGTGGGGGCAGCTTGCCCCCCCCCAACTCTGGGGCCGTGGGGGCGGTGCCCCCACAGCTTTGAGACGGAATACCACACTTTTTTTGCAAATGTTTTCTTTTTTTGTTGAAAAATCCGAGGGGTGAAAAATAAGTGGCCTAAAACCGGTGAGAAACCTAGATTTGGGGGTACCCTAGGTTAATCTCTATTATGGTGTGCCCCCCCCCCCCCCCAGTCGGAAAGAAGTTCCCGCGCCCCTGTGATCATGCGAAAGTTCCTATACGAGAGTCGAAAACCTCACCCGTCTGACCTGCATAGCAGAGCTGCGGAGTCGGAGTCGGAGTCGGAGTCGGTCGGAGTCGACAGCTGTGACCGGAGTCGGAGTCGGAGTCGGAGTCGATTTTAGAAACCCGAGCCGGAGTCGGAGTCGGAGTCACCGAAAATCTGTCGACTCCGCAGCCCTGCTAGGTCTGCGGAGTCGGAGTCGGGAGTTGGAGTCGGTCGGAGTCGACAATTCTGCCCGGAGTCGGAGTCGGAGTCGGAGCTGGTTTTTGAAAGCCGGAGTCGGAGTCGGAGTCGGAGTCGGAGTCACCCAAAATCCATCGACTCCGCAGCCCTGCTGCATAGGTCAGCAAAGGTCACGTGACCCAACTTTGCACGGCAGCAGATTGTGGCCCACCCAGTATATGGTGTAGACCTTTCATTTCATTTCATTTGTGTTTAGGGCATTTCGGTCAAAAATGGTGTAGACCATACTGTATCCGTATTCATGGCGACGAATTTCCGTAGACAATATAATTCAAGCCATCAGAACAGCCAGAGTCGCAGGAGGTTGAACAATCTAACATTCCACACGAGTGCATCAGCGGAAAATGACACGAAAATCCCCCCCGCACCATTCATGCTGCATTCGCTGAGCCCCTCTCTTCATGCTCCGTTATCTTCATGCCCAGACTCTGACAACTATCTGAAAACAGTCGTGAGCGTCGCGCTCTCTACCTTGCCCCTTTATCATCCCCTAAAAGACGTCTCTTGACCTGGTGTGTGTATTTCGAAACTTAATGGATTTGTATGGTACCGGATATCCATGAAACGGATAAAAACATTTACAGAAGCATGTGTTTATTTAGCATCACAGAACAAAACATATCACATTCCACCACGCAGCCGGAGAACCAGATGAAGGGTAGACTCCTTCTGGATGTTGTAGTCCGAGAGGGTCCGACCATCCTCCAGCTGCTTTCCGGCGAAGATCAGACGCTGCTGATCGGGAGGGATGCCCTCCTTGTCCTGGATCTTGGCCTTGACGTTCTCGATCGAGTCAGAGGGCTCGACCTCGAGCGTGATGGTCTTCCCGGTCAGCGTCTTCACGAAGATCTGCATACCACCACGCAGCCGGAGGACCAGGTGAAGGGTAGACTCCTTCTGGATGTTGTAGTCAGAGAGGGTCCGACCATCCTCCAGCTGCTTTCCGGCGAAGATCAGACGCTGCTGATCGGGAGGGATGCCCTCCTTGTCCTGGATCTTGGCCTTGACGTTCTCGATCGAGTCGGAGGGCTCGACCTCGAGCGTGATGGTCTTGCCAGTCAGCGTCTTCACGAAGATCTGCATACCACCACGCAGCCGGAGAACCAGGTGAAGGGTAGACTCCTTCTGGATGTTGTAGTCCGAGAGGGTCCGACCATCTTCCAGCTGCTTTCCGGCGAAGATCAGACGCTGCTGATCGGGAGGGATGCCCTCCTTGTCCTGGATCTTGGCCTTGACGTTCTCGATCGAGTCGGAGGGCTCGACCTCGAGTGTGATGGTCTTGCCAGTCAGCGTCTTCACGAAGATCTGCATACCACCACGCAGCCGGAGAACCAGGTGAAGGGTAGACTCTTTCTGAATGTTGTAGTCCGAGAGCGTCCGACCATCTTCCAGCTGCTTTCCGGCGAAGATCAGACGCTGCTGATCCGGAGGGATGCCCTCCTTGTCCTGGATCTTGGCCTTGACGTTCTCGATCGAGTCGGAGGGCTCGACCTCGAGCGTGATGGTCTTCCCGGTCAGCGTCTTCACGAAGATCTGCATACCACCACGTAGCCGGAGAACCAGGTGAAGGGTAGACTCCTTCTGGATGTTGTAGTCCGAGAGGGTCCGACCATCCTCCAGCTGCTTTCCAGCGAAGATCAGACGCTGCTGATCGGGAGGGATGCCCTCCTTGTCCTGGATCTTGGCCTTAACGTTCTCGATCGAGTCAGAGGGCTCGACCTCGAGTGTAATGGTCTTGCCGGTCAGGGTCTTCACGAAGATCTGCATACCACCACGCAGCCGGAGAACCAGGTGAAGGGTAGACTCCTTCTGGATGTTGTAGTCCGAGAGGGTCCGACCATCTTCCAACTGCTTTCCGGCGAAGATCAGACGCTGCTGATCGGGAGGGATGCCCTCCTTGTCCTGGATCTTGGCCTTGACGTTCTCGATCGAGTCGGAGGGCTCGACCTCGAGCGTGATGGTCTTGCCAGTCAGCGTCTTCACGAAGATCTGCATACCACCACGCAGCCGGAGAACCAGGTGAAGGGTAGACTCCTTCTGGATGTTGTAGTCCGAGAGGGTCCGACCATCTTCCAACTGCTTTCCGGCGAAGATCAGACGCTGCTGATCGGGAGGGATGCCCTCCTTGTCCTGGATCTTGGCCTTGACGTTCTCGATCGAGTCGGAGGGCTCGACCTCGAGCGTGATGGTCTTCCCGGTCAGCGTCTTCACGAAGATCTGCATACCACCACGCAGCCGGAGGACCAGGTGAAGGGTAGACTCCTTCTGGATGTTGTAGTCAGAGAGGGTCCGACCATCCTCCAGCTGCTTTCCGGCGAAGATCAGACGCTGCTGATCGGGAGGGATGCCCTCCTTGTCCTGGATCTTGGCCTTGACGTTCTCGATCGAGTCAGAGGGCTCGACCTCGAGTGTGATGGTCTTGCCAGTCAGCGTCTTCACGAAGATCTGCATACCACCACGCAGCCGGAGGACCAGGTGAAGGGTAGACTCCTTCTGGATGTTGTAGTCCGAGAGGGTCCGACCATCCTCCAGCTGCTTTCCGGCGAAGATCAGACGCTGCTGATCGGGAGGGATGCCCTCCTTGTCCTGGATCTTGGCCTTGACGTTCTCGATCGAGTCAGAGGGCTCGACCTCGAGTGTGATGGTCTTGCCAGTCAGCGTCTTCACGAAGATCTGCATACCACCACGCAGCCGGAGGACCAGGTGAAGGGTAGACTCCTTCTGGATGTTGTAGTCCGAGAGGGTCCGACCATCCTCCAGCTGCTTTCCGGCGAAGATCAGACGCTGCTGATCGGGAGGGATGCCCTCCTTGTCCTGGATCTTGGCCTTGACGTTCTCGATTGAGTCGGAGGGCTCGACCTCGAGCGTGATGGTTTTCCCGGTCAGCGTCTTCACGAAGATCTGCATACCACCACGCAGCCGGAGAACCAGGTGAAGGGTAGACTCCTTCTGGATGTTGTAGTCCGAGAGAGTCCGACCATCTTCCAGCTGCTTTCCGGCGAAGATCAGACGCTGCTGATCCGGAGGGATGCCCTCCTTGTCCTGGATCTTGGCCTTGACGTTCTCGATCGAGTCGGAGGGCTCGACCTCGAGCGTGATGGTCTTCCCGGTCAGCGTCTTCACGAAGATCTGCATACCACCACGTAGCCGGAGAACCAGGTGAAGGGTAGATTCCTTCTGAATATTGTAGTCGGAGAGGGTACGACCATCTTCCAACTGCTTTCCGGCGAAGATAAGACGCTGCTGATCGGGAGGGATGCCCTCCTTGTCCTGGATTTTGGCCTTGACGTTCTCGATCGAGTCGGAGGGCTCGACCTCGAGCGTGATGGTCTTCCCGGTCAGCGTCTTCACGAAGATCTGCATACCACCACGCAGCCGGAGAACCAGGTGAAGGGTAGACTCTTTCTGGATGTTGTAGTCCGAGAGGGTCCGACCATCTTCCAGCTGCTTTCCGGCGAAGATCAGACGCTGCTGATCGGGAGGGATGCCCTCCTTGTCCTGGATCTTGGCCTTCACATTTTCAATTGTATCTGAAGGCTCAACTTCAAGTGTGATGGTCTTGCCAGTGAGAGTCTTCACAAAGATCTGCATCTGAAACAAAATCAAAGATTATTGTCACACTTTGCGCCACATGCAACAGGTTTCAATAGGCAGGTGTGATCTATCATACGTCACGTTCCTATTCTGGGCCGGAAAAGGTCACCTGGATTAGGGTCACAGTACTTGCAAGGACAGTGTAGAATTGTTATTGTTTTAGTGACTCACATTACCCCAAAGCCTGGTTGATTGATGCTAGATATGTTGTCCTGGGGACCCAGGATGACAAAAAAAAAATGGCTGCTTCCTAATCTAGAGTTTAGCTACTCTGCACCATTATCAATTCATTCTCATCAATGGATATCATTTACTGCTGTCGGGGATGCAAAGCCGTAGAAATTTCAGAAGGCTCCAGCTCCGGGTGAAATGCCATGTCGGCTCCAGCTCCGAGTAAAATGGTCCTGCTCCGGCTCCAATAATCTGTGCATCCCCTATGCAATTAAATACGGGCGGAAGAAAAAAGACAATGGGCAGGGTTGCGGAGTCGGAGTCGGTCGGAGTCGACAGTTGTGACCGGAGTCTGAGTCGGTTTTTGAAAGCCGGAGTCTGAGTCGGAGTCGCCGAAAATCCATCGACTCCGCAGCCCTGACAATGGGATTGGTGCACGCTGCTTCTGTATTTGCATAACAAGGCTATTTTCATCTTTTGAATACCACATGTTTTACTGCCTGCCTGTCAAAGCTCAACTGTTGTCAAACCGAACTAGGTCAATAATGTTTTCCTCTCCAAAAGTAGGAGCCGGATTCGCCTCTTTTTTACAGTTCCGGCTCCGAGTTATATTGTTTCACGGCTCCGGGTAAAATATGCCGGCTCCGGCTCCAACTCCAGCTCGGCACCCCCTGGCTGCTGTAGATTCTATAAAGATAGCAAACCTTCAGGCTTCAGATGCAGGTTGAGGTTTTTGGTTATGAATTTTGGAAGTTGGAAAAGCAAAACATTTTGAGCTCATTTCATATACTATACAGAGTTGTAAGCTTGTGCATTACAGAACAAAATACTTAATTATTTACTTAAATAATCTTTATTAAAATCGTTTTTGTCATGGCAGCATCTAAGGAAACAGGCATTAACCCGTCAGTTGCTGGGGTATTTCGCCACCTGCTGTGCGGCCCCTGCCACGCACACCATTTAGCGTCAAAGCTAAATGTGGCCGCCAGCACCAGCCCTTAAACCGGGCTCTCCCCACCGGCTAAGCATCTAATTCCAGCAGCACTTTTATGCACTCAACTAGGGAGGGGACTTTATTTATGCATAAAAAACCTGATTGAAAATTGAAATCACTTATTATTCTAAGACACTTCTTACCCATCCTCAACTTCCCTTACATGCCATTGCCATTCAAATCTGATTTAGCAATGCTATCATGTAGAAAGAAAATTAACAGTCTTGACATGCTTTTTACAAGTGAATTATCAATTCGAAAGAAAACAACATCTTTAAAAACCTTCAGCACAGCATTTTAACATGGAGGTTTGAACTGAAATAGCAGTAACATAGCTTGAGCAGAGACTAGCACATATCAGGAGCTAATACGGCCTAACAATCAGCCAAGGCAAGATATTTCATTTCTCGTTCTGAAAGAGTGCCCTGTAGGGGAATATGTGCCTTGCTGAGGGATTCAGCCATGTCATCGTCAGCCGATCAGCATGCTGCTTATAGCCAAGGCTGCATGCATAGGTTTGAACTACACAATGTGATTGGTCAATGCATAAGCAATAAGTTTACGCGTCAAACATTATTCAATGTTATTTTATAGAGCAGTGCTTCCTTTATAAGAAATACAAAAAAAAATATCGTGAAAGTGAACAATTCCCTTTCAGTTTGTATATCAGAGCCTCGCTTAGATTGAGATATCAAATTTCCTCTTGATATTGGAAAAGTGTCAAGATTAAAAGATGTGGAGTAGAAATGAACTTAGGAGCTTGGATAAGCAGTATGACATTCTGTCGCCCGCATACCAAGTCGAAAAACACACAAGGGGCAAAAAAGTTGAGATTAAACGCAGGCATGCATTAAAAGCTCAAATTAATGCAAAATTAAGCGAACAACCTAATCCTCATCCAAAACCAATTCATACTAACCTCCGCAACTTATGACGCCTCAACTCAAAGATTTCTCAAACGCCGCGACACCCTATATATGGCCTTGCGCGACACTCAACACCACTCTTCTCGACGCAAACTAGTGCCTCTCCGCCCTTTGCGTGGTATATATACGTTTGATGACGTTAGGCATACGGTGGAAGATGATTGGTCGGAATCTGGAAGTTTCTTTCCTCTTTGTTCCTGCTGTCTTCATCCGATTACATATAGTTCCTTAACATTTTTACTTTACCCATGACCTTTTCGTAATAACTAGGCATTTTATATTTTATTTTGTTCATTTAACCAATGCATACAATTTTTATTGCTTACTTGCCTTCAAATAATATGATAAATCAAGACATAAGAATAAACAACTACATAAATCCATGTAACGGAAGCAAAAATGGCGCAGCTGTTACAAACACTTGCAAGTCGGACCCCACGTATATTGTGTGCGTGTATGTTGTTGTTGCAGAGATAGGGCGCGCAGCATATTGTGTGTAAAACAGTGCGTTTTACCCAAGGCTATAGAACTGTTTTACCCGTTTTACCGTCTTACCCACTGAACCAACACTGAACGTTTTGTTTTACCCAACCGTGGTTTTACCACTTAACATAACGGAAGGTTGGTAATTTATTTCAATTTCACCTTTTGAGATGAAACCATCGCCTATTATTTTTTTTTTCTGGGAGCAAAGCATACAACTCTCCTGAGAGAGTTTGAGTTATATAAGTAGGACACTTTAAGACCCTCATATGCCAATCTTTGGTGCAAGTGATTTTGCACTGAAATTGAAATCGGTAGTCGTGTAGCAGGCATCATGCTTCCGTGTTGTAGGTATATGAATGCTTACTGAAGAGATGCTTACCGAAGAGATAGGAGTAGGAGGCATGGGAGCGGATGGCTCATGAGGGTTGCCTCCTCTCATTGTTAGTTAGCATGTACTTGTCGAATCTTTTCTTGAATTGATTGACATTCTCACTTTGTATGACAGTTTTAGCCTTCAGGCAGGCAGTTCCACTTGTCGACAACTCTAGATGGGAAGAACTCGTTACGTTTTTGTGTTCTGTGTCTTGGCTTAATTAGCTTCATACTGTGTCCCCTTGTTCCTTGCTGTCCATGATCCAGGACCAGAAATGCACAGTCTGTTTTGATTCGGTCAAAGCCTTTGAGTATTTTGAATGTTTGAATCATGTCGCCTCTAGTTCTTCTCTTTTCCAGTGTGGTTAAGCCAAGTCTTTGGAGCCGCTCTTCGTATGGCAGATGAGACAGTGATGAGACAAGTTTTGTGGCCCTCCTTTGCACCTTCTCCAGCTTCATGATATCTTTCTTGAGGTAGGGGGACCATGCTTGAATTGCAAATTCCATCCGTGGTCTTACAAGTGCCTTGTATAGCGGCAGGAGGGTTTCTTCACTGAGACATGTTAGGGTGTTCTTGATACGGCCTAGCATAGAGTTTGCTGCTGCTGCTGCTCTGGCGACTTGCATGGCAGGTTTCAGGTCAGTGGTTATTAGTACCCCAAGGTCTTTTTCTTGCTCCGAGTGTGCCAGTTGGGCTCCTCCCATTTTGTATGAGTATTTGGGATTCCTTTTGCCTATGTTCAGTACAGTACATTTCTTCTCATTAAATTTAAGAAGCCACCTGTTGCTCCACTCCTGTAGCTTGTCGAGATCTGCTTGCAGTCGCTGCCTGTCTTCTGGACACTTGATGCGTCGAAAGATCTTTGCATCGTCTGCAAAGAGCTTCCCTCCTGGCTGGAGTCCATCCAGCAGATCATTTATATAGATGATACGACTTCCCTGAAATTTCTTTATTATTTGCACTGAAAGTTAGAATCTTATTCATGTCAGAATTAAGCTTCTTACCCTGCCACTTTCAAGAAATTAATGAATTGGCACAAAAGTGATGAAGTTGTTCCAGACTGCAAAGTCAAAGTGTGGCAGATGCACGCCCGAGGTGTGCCCAGTTTGATGGGAGTGCCCGCCTGGCAAGTATGAGTGCCCGCCCTTTGTCTGCATCCCTAGCACGCAGCATTTCAAGTTCAAGCTTATGTACCCAGCACAAGTGCAACAATACTGATATTGAGCATCTTAGTGACACTTACCATACAGCATTGAAAGTATCTCAGCAAGCAATACATTTGAACTTAGTCTGTCAGCAATGTCTTTCGTAGATTACCTTATCATCATACTTATATCGGGGACGGGGAACCAATATGCCTGACTGGCTCCACTGTCTCAGGGTTGGTTGGTTGGTAGGTCTACTTGGTGACTTCAGTTTTCTTTCAGTTTTCTATTTTAATGCTTTTTTAGTTGTTTTCTGCAAATCAAGCATTCATTAGAAGATGTACATAAACTTAAGTACATAAACTGACAGAGGCATCATTGGTGGTAAATACTGGCTAAGAACAACTGGTGGGACAAATGCTGGTTAACCTGAACTGACCCGCACCCAGCCTATCCCAAATGCACACATGCATTATCAAACAAAACTAGTGTGAAAATCAGAATCAGGACCCCAAAATATTCTAGAGAAGACTTATCTGGTTCTGCTTCACTTCAAGAAAATCTAGCAAGTCCAGCTTTTCCTGACAGGTCATTGATCTGACCAATGACCTGGAAGGTCAGTCAATGATATAAGAACTCAAAATCGGTACCTAAGTATTTGCTTCCTCTTTTTCACAAGCAATACGCTCATTTCTTTCCGCGAGGCTCTATCTCGATTAAGGGTTGAGCGGTTGGATGGGGACCCGACCGAACCAAGGTCCGCCGTCCGACAGAGATTCCTCTGCCCGTCTCTCGTATATGCCAGCCAGTCGCAGTGAAAACGCCGAATTTTAGGCAATGACCGCACTAGTGATCTATCACACTCGCAAATTTAATCACAATGAACCGCACTGAGCGCTCTCACAAAGGCGCGGTAGTTGCGTAGACTCTGTCCTCACATTTCGCGTTTATTTCATTAGCAAGCTTCGAGTGAGAGCTCACCAGGCATGTATGTACGCCCTGATTCATTCTTGTACGCCTGCACGCCTGGGCCATGCCTTGCACGCCTGAGTAAGACTAGCGGAGGCCCCGTGCAGTGCACGCCCGAGATCTCGTCGAAATCTGCCACGTTTTGCAGTCTGAGGTACGTTGTTGCATTTATTGATGTTGTGAGTGCCCAAACCAGTAATGGCAAACAAGGGACCACAATTTGGCCATCTCATCTCAAAACTAATGCTAAGCTAGAATGGTCACTTTAATGGTGAGCACCAGGTACGTAGCTGAGAGATTGTGACCGACTCCCAGCGTATCAGCTCGTCATGTCCCGGGGTGGCAGCTGGGAACGGGAGGGCTTTGCGGCCACGGGCCAGCACCATCTCTAGTCTCTACGTCTTGGTGCCTGATCCCGTGATCCCAAAAGTTTTTTTTTGCGGGATTCCGGGATCCCGGTCTTTTTACAAAAGTTTGTAAGAATTATTTTCTACTGACAGATTTGCGTCTTTTAGCTTACTACAAACAAAGAGGCAACCAAAAGCCATCCTTAGACCATGTCCTTTGCATTAAAAACGCTTGTATTTGTGAAGAAAGCGTTTCAATTTGACTAGCATTTTTTCCCAATTGACCTTTATAAGTCTGTGCGTTGGCCAGTACGTTTACTGTCTCGTCATTGAGACGGGTTCCGACTACCATTGATGGTAGGTCTGTCAATTGTAAAACTCGCGACCAGTGTAGGCCAGATATGGCAGCCTCCTATTTCACAATGTTTTCAAGACGTCGCTTGGCCATTTCACCTCCTTCCGGTTCCGCTTTCATCACTAATTTTCCGCAGACTTTGCTGCAAATTCGCTTAGAGGGCATAGTCAATGACTGGGAAAGCTCCACCCTGCCGTCTTTAACGTATAAATCAGTGCGCTCTGGCATCACTTGCGTGACATCTGTGACATCTTTCTGCTCAATCTGACATCTCAACGACTGTTTTGACCTCTTTTATTTCGGCCACGGACGGACAAGTCAGAATCGCTGAACGATCCATAATCCTGATGACGATGCTGCAGCACTGATGCTGCAATTTTTTGGCGTTCGGAGACCCTTTTTCGTACGTATTTAACCCGCGCCTTGCTGGGGGGGGGGGGTGTTTGAACACCCCCCCCCTTGTGGTTTTTCGCGAATATTTCAAAAACGGCGGCGCTCCGCGCCGCCGTTTTTGGTACACCTTATCATACATCAATTCTACACATGTTGTGAAAATTTCAGGCCAAGGTCATTCAAGGTCAGGTCACCAGGTCACTTGAAGTGACCTAACCTCATAAAAAGTTTCAATGTCTGTCATAGCTACACCGAGTGACCGATCGCTTTGAAACTTTCAGCGATTGATAAGGGTAACAGTATCTATAAAATGTATATCTCGGAATTTTGATATCGGTGACCTAAGGTCAAGTCAATTTTGCGACCTCCCCATTATAAGTCAATGGGAGAAAATTGAAATGCGCCTCTTTTGGACGAAAGACATTATAAACACTCCCTAAACACTGAATTACAAGTGGTTTAGACACACTGAACAAGAAAATGGTGTCCGTGACCCTTGTTTATGCCCTGAGGTCATCTTAGGTCACGAATGGTATCTAACAGTTTTTCGCAAATAACTTTTGATAGAGGCATGCTAGAGCGATGAAAACGCCTTAGATGTGTTCAGCTCGACGATACGGATCGACTGATATGCAACATGACCCTTTCCGGTCAGGTCATGACCTTGACCTGAGGTCAAATTTTCAAGTTGACCTTTCAAGGTCAAGTTATAGTTCATTCGATGCGTCCTGACGAGAGGAACACGATGCCGGTAAAAGTAAGCTTGTACAAGGCTTGGGTCAAAAGTTATTGCCGAAAAACTGTTTCCGAAAAAATCGGCTATTTTTGCAGTTTTTGCCCCTTGCGGGCAAAATCATTGACGTTAGGTCAAATCTGAGAGAACTACTCAGAAAGGGCGTTAATAGGGCTATCGAATGCGCTTTTCCGCGGCGCTGTAGCTCTATTGGTTCCCGAGTTATGCGTTGGCTTCTTGGAAATTTTCGATATTCGACCTGGAAATCGGCGAAATTTTGCCTTCAATGACCTCTGGTGACCTGACCTTTGACCTGACCAAAAAATTGACCGAAGTGATTTCGTCATTATTTTTTACGCTCTTTCGAACGCCGCCTTCCGCGTATCGCTACGTGGCCCAGGAGCCGAGTTACAAGGGGGGGGGGGTGTTCAAACACCCCCCCCCCCAGCAGGGCGTGGAAATCCAGGACCTCCAGCCGGGCGCGGGTTAAGCGGCTTATCCGCTGTGGGTGATACCCGGGAGCTACCAACACGGTCGATTGTGGACGGCCAATACGGAGTGTCAGCTAAATAATTTCTCTGCTTTATATCACGCAGTATTATGAACCGTTTAAACATGACTCATGCAGCGGCTGCATTCCCTTTTTTATGAAAAACTATTTTTTTGGGATCCCGGGATTGACAAAATTTTGGGATCGGGATCGGGATTAAAATCCCGCCTGGATTGTAATCTCGGCTGAATTAAAATCGCCTTGCATTTTCGGCCATTGAATGGGAGCAGCCATATTCAGGCTAGTGGATGATCGCGGCGAAGTCGACCTGGAGGTTATCGGCATGGCTGGAGCTTTTCCAGGGCAGTTTGGGGACAAAAAGCTGTCAAACCTACAATGTCCGATTGTTAAGTTAGATAAAATACAACAATGAATCAATTCTTTTCATTACATAGATAATATTTTGCATTACACAGAACAGTATCTCAAAACTTGCCAGTTTTGGGTGGGAAGTGACATCCGGGCAGCCGCCCCACCAACTTGTCTCTGTCCGTCATTGTCTAGAAATACAGCGATCCAGTTGAGCTGCGATCGCGGATCAGACGCTGGCGTGGCACAGAGTCGAAGGCCTTGGCAAAGCCCAAGTAGATAATGTCGACGTCGTAACCGTATTCGATGGTGGTGGTCCAGTCTTCGATTGCTTCCCTGAGCTGTGTCGTACGCGATCTCTTTAGGAGGAAGTTTTGATGGGCGCTGCTGATTATCAAGTTCATACGTGCATTCGGTGCAGTTGATAGATATTTATAATTACTCCAGAATCAGTTCATTCGGCGAGATGTTTTATTCATTCATTTATTCATTCATACATTCGTTCGCTCGTTCCTGCATTTATTACTAAGTGGCGAGCACATGTGTTCCAATGATTGATGATGACTTCATGATAAGCTCATTCGGGGAGAGGGTGTTTACTTAGTTATGTTTTAAGTTATTACACATTACGTTATACCAACGGGTTACATACTCATTGAATTCTCATTGAATAAGGCGTTGTAAGCTGCAGACTGTGGGCTGTGGTTTGAGGTCAGGTTAGAATGGTTAGATTATGTAAATCTACCTGCCTATCTTACCTTTCAACAGACACCTCTGAGACTGCTGTGCTGACTCAGCTGCGCGCTATGTTCCAGGTAGAGCTGCGCCGTTGACGATGGTCTCTGTACGCTTCTGCTGCCGGTCGGCGGACGGGGTCGGTAAGGAGACAGTCCAGCTGCCGCCCTCGTGTCTCACCCAGCCCGTACAGGCGGTGCGCTCGACGGCCGCGCACATGCTCGGCCTCACACCCAGTCAGCTCGGTGAGTTGTCACTAGGCGTGAATGGGGTAGCTGGTGCCCCTTTTGGTGGCAGGCCTAGAGGTGGAGGGGGTCACTTTATTTGTAGACGCGTTCTTTTCCGGTGAGATGGATGCTAAATGTATTTCAACAGTGTGTAGAGCTCTTTATATGCAACCAGAACCTTGCAAGCATTTCAAACCTGGTAAACATTGATTACATTTCAGACGATATGATTAAATGATTTTGCCTACCGGGCATTTCATAATAACGCATCGTGCGGTGCCGATTCCAATTGTGCTAAAATACTTATCACAATCCCCACGCCAACTGTTGCTCTCTGGCTGCCTGTCGCTTGTGCACTGTCCATGGACAAGTCACACCCCTCTCCCACTGTTTGTTGAAGAACGTACTGAAGAATGGTACCCCACCCACCCCGCTGACAGCACGTCGTCCCTCTCGCCTGCAGAGCTGGTGTACCGCGGCCGGCCGCTGCTCGATGACCGGCCGCTGAGCTCGTACGAACTGAGTGCCGCCAGCGTTTTACACGGCTTCCGGCGGCCGGCAGATGCCGATACTGGTGAGAAGGGCCTACGGGAGGCTTAGAGGAACGGGCTGCGGACATTTCGTGCACCGTTTTTTGTGAGGTAAATGGTCTACATAGACTCCATGGAGTATATTGTGTCATCTGAGGTAATTAATGCTGGGCACTGAGACTAAGGACAAATGTGTTGTCGTTGATTGACTTTTAAGGTCTTAGAAGTAGTTCAGTGGTTCATGTGATCAGCGGCTGCATTGTGCCATTGATACAAGTCAGTAATGTTTTGGTGGTCGAATGCCAGCAGTTATCAGATTTGGCGACTTCTGCTGTTCGCTAGTCTTAGCTATACAATAAATTCGAACCAGTTTCATATTGTACATTTTCACGCTAGGTAGTATTCCATTCACTAGGCTAACTCCACCACTATAGTGTCGCCCTCGCCCCCGACTAACATCCCGTTAACCATGACACCTTCACCTTTCTTTTCACGCGCAGCGGCGGCTGCGGCACCCACGGAGCCTGCCGACGGCACTCAGCTGGCCTGGACGCTGCAGCGTCATACCCAGGATCCGGTGCGCCGACATGCGTTCACGGTAAGTGGGGGTTGGCACGGGAGGGGCGGGCTGCGATGGTATGGGTAAGGGGGCAGTAGGGTTGTGGACATGGTTTGATGGGTTGGGATGATAGAATACATTAGGGAGGACTGAATGTACAGGCGGGTATTGTCATGTAACTAGTATGCAGCGTACTTTCTAAACGAAATGCACCAAAACGTCTCCTTTTATTGCTTAGATCAGATCTTTATCGTCACGTTTTTATTAAAGAGTTACTGTAGACCCTTACCTTATCCAGAATATTACTTTCCTTTATTCCACTGAAAGCGATTCATATTTATTTTACCTGATTCTGTGTTTTCACAACACCTTCCGGGAGTTTCCGTTTCGTCACCGTTTCCTATCCGTCCCAGCTGTTCGTCGTATCCGTCGACCCCCTCCCCCTCCCCCCTTCCTCCGTCGGGCGGCGGGCCAGGCGCCTGTCTGGCTCCGCGGCCGCCCACGCATCGACTCCGACGTCGGCCCCCACCACGGCTCGACGCCCGGCGCCGGCTCCGGCAGTCGCTGTGCCAGGGGTTACTCCGCGCCGGACTGAGCTACCCGCGGCAGTGACGTGCTCAGTCTTTGTGTGTGAGCTGAGGAGAATTTGGTCTGTGGTGAGATAGCGAGAGGTGTGTTAAGTTTGGATTCATGTACACTCACTGATATCCATTTTGGTATCCATTTTGGTCGTTAAAAGCGTCCCAGTCGGGATTTCCATCCCACACAGACGTCTCTTTTCACCCTTCCTTACACCAGTGTTTCACTTCCTCCTCCCCGCCAGCAGCGTATCGTGTTTTCTCTCCCATAGAAGCTTGTGGTTTCACATCCCCCCCACATAAGCGTTCCCATCCCATCTACCCCCAATCACCCCCTCTCCTCCTCATTTTCCATCAACTCTCCTCCCTTACCCTAAAGCAGCGTCTCACTCTTACATATTCCCATACATCATCGTCTCACCCCACGTCTCCCCTTACAGCAGCGTCTGGTGCGCCCGGAGACGCTGGACCGTCTGCTGGCCGCCGTGCCGGGGCTCGAGGACGACCCCATCGCCCTGGCCCTGCTCCAGGAGCCCGGTCTGCTGCTCCAGGTCGCCAGTCCGCGCACCAACGTCAAACGGTGAGTGGTTTTGTCAGGCAGTGTGGTGTTGATAGTGAGTTGGTGCGAGGAGATGTTGCGAGGTGATCTAGAAGGTTGTGTAACCGATGTTACTACACATTGCTGATTTGAAACTTTGCTTGCAGTCTGCAGCACCTGATGCTTTTGACATATTTCTTACGAAAAATCTGAAAAATGATCTGACTTACATTCCAGGCGATCGGTTTCATGCGAGCCTGCTCTAAAGAGGGTTCTACAGCCAGCATACTCATTACTCAGTGCATTGCTAGATAGGGTGCTGAAATAACCACATGCTACGTTTCTCACGTCGGTAATGATGAGGTGTCCTGCATTGCACTTCACCACTCATCAATGTGTGCACCGCCCCTTATTACTTCTTTTTTTTTCTGTCCATCTTCCTCTTCAACCCATCTAGGTGGATTTCACTCTTCTTCCCCGCGTTGGCCTTCAGCCGGTATCGTTATGTGACCGCCCGCTCTCCTATCTCCAGTCTGGTGGCTGCTCACCCGGTGCTGGCCACCGCTGCCTCTCAGCTGGCCGCTCTGCTCGGTGAGGGCTCGTCCGGCACGGAGAGAGGCCGGCCCGGCCCGTCCGACTCGCGGGCGGCGCCCAGAGTCGCCGAGGAACGACCCATGGAGCAGGGTGAGGAATGAAGAGGATAGGAAGTAGTGGTGTCAATCGGAACTTCAATCTTCGGAATTCCGATTTTGTCCAATGTCCAACTCGGAATTCGTTTGGACAATGAGAGCAGGCTTTGGACAACTTTGGACAATCGCTTGCTACACCTCAACATTTTTTTTTTTTTTTATAAAGTAATCGTGTTTAACATTGATCGCGAAAGCTCAGCTTTCGATATGATTAACCCGCGCCCTGATGGGGGGGGCCCATTTTGCCCCCCCCCCTGTGGTTTTTCTTAAATAGCGAGAAAACGGCGGCGCTGCGCCGCCAAATTTTGGGTACCTTACCGGACATCAATTTGACACCTTCACACAAAATTTCAAGTCACAGGTCACCTCAGGTCAAGAGTTATTGAGGTCAAACTGAGGTCATGTTCGAGTAAAAATGAGCAAAAAACATGACATCTTGAAACGCTCACCAATTCTACAGTTAACAAGCAATTTTAAAGTTCTGTACGTGGTTGTGTAGAGAAAAGACGGCGCTACAAAACTGCTATCTCGGATTTTCGAAATTTTGGGATTTTGACCCCCAAAAGTCAAAAAAATTGATTTTTTTTAGAAAAACTCAAAAAATTCCAAAATTTTTCCGAATTTCGAAAAAACCGGAATATATGTGACAGTCCCTGCGCTCTTCGATATACATACCAAATTTTAGATCGATACCTCTTTTTTTGGCCAAGTTATAGCGAAAAAACTGTTAAAAATTGATGACGTCAAATTTTTGTACTCAATTTTTAGCAATTCTAGACCTCGTAGCGCAAAACGGAGACCACCATTGAACTCCCCGTGACGAGCTGCATCGAATCGATACCCATTTTATGCAAAAATATCAACTTTGAAATTTGACCTAATTTGACCTGACCTTGACCTGACCTTGACCTGACCTTGACCAAAACGTGACCTAAGCTGGCCCTAAAGTCTGTCTGACCCACATAATCGCATTTGTCATGTAAAATGGACCATAAAACATGTATCACATGACACTTTCATATTGTGACCCCCCAGTGACCTGACCTCTGTGACCTGACCCGGTATCAGTGACCTCAAATAGCAAAATATGTGTTTGAAGAACATTTTCCCATCGATGATTTTCAATGAAATGCATTTTACACGATTTTACAACGCATTTCTTGAAATGCCTGTAAACGGTGAAAATTCGACCTTTGACCTGACCTGTGACGTCATCGGTTTGACCGAGGTCAATGAAATTGGGTCAAAAGGTAGTTCCCCGTTGGGGCTATCCAACACCGTTTACCGCTTGTCGCTATGTTGCGTGGTTCTCGAGATCTGAGGGGGGGGGCAAAATGCCCCCCCCCCCCCTCCATCAGACCGCGTTGCTCGGCAGACCCCATCTGGGCGCGGGTTAACACTTTTGAGCTGGTAACGATACATTAAAAGCAAATTAAATAACGGTGTTGAGTGTTAACTATTGCGTAGATGTCGGACATCTTTGGACAAATGGCTGGCTTGGACATTTTTGGACGGACAGTCGACGTAGGTATTGGACGTTGGACGGACATTGGACATACGTTTTCTGAAATTGACACCACTAAATTAGGAAGGGGATGGGAGCAGCAGAGAAGTCTCAGCTGAGGTCACTGGTTACGGAGCGAGCGAAGCGAGCGGAGTCTTTCTTTAGATTAACGGAAATTTCTGAGTATGAGCGGCCGGCCGGCCGTGCGGACGCTTTTGCGAGGCTTATATCTCAGCAACCACTTGACCGATTTACACGCGGTAATTTTTGTAGGGTAGCTTCATTCCTTCTACCAAGTATTGGGCTATTCCCGATGCATGTGGGTGACCCCTTACGCACGTGCCATGTGCAAAACGAAGAGGTGTCAGTTTTGTAATTGTTGCAATATCTCGGTAACTACTTGGCCGATTGCGCTGAAAGTTGGCATGTAGGTAGGCACCCACTAGGCACTGCATATCCAATATCCATGTGCCAGATTTGGGGTGCTGCTGCACGTGCGCACGTGCAGGGTGCCGCTTCCAGATCTCGAGAACGGCTGGGCCGATTGTGCTAAAATTTGGCACATCGCTAGAGACCGGCTAGTAGGGTGCCGTGCACAAGTTAGTTGGAGGTACCCCCTCGAAATTCGCACGTGCAAGGCTCACCCTCTTGCTCGCTCCGTTGCTCGCCCCAAAAGGCGTTATACTGGTGAAATTATGTATCGTGGCACGGTTGAGTAGAATGGTGTCGAAATGTGATTATGTGAAACATTTTGAAAGGTCGAATGCTTAAGATCATGTGTCAATCTTCATACGCATCTGACGTGACCATTGAATTACGCTAAGACTGTTGCCCGTTCACTCAACCGCAGTTCACAATACTTTAAACTGAATTAAAAAATGTAACAGCAGTAAAAATTGAAGAGCGAAACACACAAAAATAAATGGATTGCTTGTTTCTAACCTTTCAGTTGTTTGCAAGTACTTTATCTCGTCACGACACCCCCAGAATGCGGCACCTCTCCTGAGCCCGTCGCACAGTGCTCACCCTAGTCTTTCCCCATCCAACAGGCTCATTCGATGACGACGACGGTGACGACGAGCCGGCGGCGGCGGCCGGCGGCGCAGCGGCACCTCCCATCACACGGGAGCAACTGGCCTCGGCGCTGGCGGCCGCAGTGCCCAACCTGGCCTCCGCGGCCGCCGCGGCCCCTCAGAGCTCTGGCGTGGCCGGGAGTGCTGGTGGACAGACCCGGGCTCCGGCTGCCGTCAGACAGCAGCCCGCTCCGGCTCCGGCCCCGGCAGCAGCTCCGGCCCCAATGTCTACTCCGGCTCCGGCTCCGGCTCCGCAGCAGCAGCCGGTCGGAGTGATCTCACCAGAGATGGTCAGCGCCGCCCTTAGAGAGGCAATGCGCGCACTGCCTGGTGCCCAGCGTACACCGCCGGCTGCTCAGGCAGCTCAGCCCCAGCCGCCCCCGTCTGCTGCTGCTCCTGTTCCTCAGCCGGCGGCTCCTGTGCGGGAGGAGGCCGCTCATCAGTCACCGGTGAGAGAGAGAGAGGGGGGGGGGTTAGAGTAAGAAGTTTTGGGTTTTGCTTAGCACATGCCGATGTCGGATTCTTCGTTTTGACTTATGGGAGAGGTGGGTAGGGATCACGGTTGTACGCTTGACTCGTGTAAATAACATACATGATATATTTCAACGTTAGGCTACATTTGTTGATAAATGTAATTTTAAAGACAAATGAGCTAGTGAAGTGAGTTGAAGATCAACGCTTCTTATAGAATTCGCAGGCCGCCCGAGCCCGAGCCCGTTGTGTTCTCCCCTATCGGCCGTGCTCGGTACCACAGCTTCTGCATTTCTCCGCCAGGCGGTGGACGAGGCGGCGGTGCGGCAGCTGCTGGAACTGGGTATCACCGACAGCGAGGCGCTGGTCCGCCAGGCGCTGCTCGTCTCCGAGGGCAACATCGACCACGCGGTGGAATTCATCTACTCCAGCCTGCAGTGACGACGCACGATACAAGTCAGCGATCTACTCATTCTTTCCATTGCGTGGTCGGTGAAGAGAAAGTAACGTAACTAAATTTGCTGAAGATCGTATTTCTTAAAATATGGCATGATGATGCCTAGGTTCTGTGAAGTGATGGTCTTTCCCAGCTCTGTTCAGCGCTGTGCTACATTTACATTTTGTTGCTTGTGCTATCAAGCAGAATGTATACAATTATACATACTTACGACATGAATGAAACACTACCTCCTATCACTATTGACGCTACTTTACGTATCTTCCCTAATGATTATTTATGTTGAAAATATACTTACCAAGCGGAATCATCAATGTCTTCATTGCATTTTGGTAATGGTAGACCGTAGAAGTCATTAAGTTGAACTTATCTTTATTACGATAATTTACCTCCTGATGGCGTCTTTCAAAGTGACATATTGCTCACTTTGTTGTAGTTGAAGATTTTTTTTCTTCAAATTCCAGGGTTTGGCACGAACTTAAAACGGATGTTCGAAGAAAATATGCATTGTCAAAATCTGCGATAAATTGGTATTGGCATAGTGTTTCGCCGCAACTGAGGACAACAAGCAAAACAATGTCCAACAATGGAGAAAGGTATGAAGCGGCTCTGCATCCTTTTTTTAAGGTTGATTTCGCACCGAAGCTCGCATACATATTCGAACATCATATCACGAAACAAACCAACCTCACGTCCAATGTCCATTCCCCGCAACTACGCATCAGAATCGGTCTCCCAAATCTAATAGACGCGTGGTCTTCCGAACAGCTGTACCATACGTCACGGCGGGGCGATGGATATAAGACAGAGTTTACAACTTCCGTGAGTGACCTGATGTCCGTCGTACAGGGCTGACCGCTTCCTTTGTCGCCCGGGGGTATCGTGACACCTATTACACCGTAAATTTCGCTCCGGGGCCGGCAGGGAAGCGCAAGCGACAACGCCGAGTCGATTTTATATTTTGTTTGGTCATCGGCTGGAACGTGGTTTATGTTCGGCGTTTGTAGCCGTTGGCCCGTTCGTCTCTATTTCTTAGATTTGTCTCTCGATTGTGGCTTGGCTGTTTCCACTTTGGCACTCAAGAGACGGCACTAGTTTCGTTTCTAGTTTCAACTATTTTTATTCGGAGACTCAGTGGTTTGTTGCTGGAACTGTAAAATTTTAAAAACTGACGCAAGAAGGAGTGTGCTACATTGCTGTCATTTCTTTCTGCCCAAACAGCTTGGCCAGCATACAGAGAGGTCGCATTGCAGAAATCGCGGTTCTGATGAACTGCGATTTGAAGCTGTAATGAAGTGTCACCTGAGTAAATATCGATTGTAGTGCGTTCCGGTGTAGCTCGTATCGCGTTCCACTGACCCACGTTCAGCTGTTCGATTCGTGAGTTCCATTATCAGACGAACAGGTGTGTCTAACTGGTCCTTCTGTTGTGACTTCGACGCAAACAGGCGACACCAAATCAAAACGGCCTTTATCCCGATATGTGTCGACATGACGAAGGGTTCGGTCGAACCATTGTGCTGTGGCCTTGGTTCGACCCAACGCAATACCACAAAACCTATCGTGGGACCGCGTGCTTTGTGCGCCGGCCGCCTCCCGCCCCTGCCTGCCGCGTGCGCCCTGCATATTGTGTCGGCTATCGCCGGGCAGTGCACAAAACAGGTGCGTGCCGCCTGTCCTGCGACCGATACGACGCGCTGTGTACAGGTCCGGCGCCTGTGCAGGTTTACTCGGCAGTAAAAAGCCGGCAGCCTGTGTCGGTATGGGTCGGGTGACTCAGCCAGCTGAGAATGACAGGCAGACGAGGTGCCCGCACTGGCCGGGTAGGGAGTAACGCATTGTGTCGTTCAAACGTGTGTGCAAGGGAGGGTGGGTGGTGGGAAGTTCACTTCCGCTGTAGGTCAGGGAATGCTGCTTATTGTTTTTCTGCAAACGTAATGATAAGTTGCATAATGCTTAGGAATGTCTCGTTATGTTATGGGAAGTCGCATCATATTAGGCCATTGGATTCCAAGGGCGATTCATGGTTTCATGCGTTATAACTTACGAGTGCTTTTTAGGATGCAATTTATTTGTGCGGTGCCACGCGACCCGTTGTCATCCGACATACTACCTGACCAGTATGCTATGCTTACCCACAATTCTTGCCGTGTTGAACGCTCGAGTTTCTGGGCAGAGTTCCGGTTGGAAAGGGGGCAAATGAGCTCTTGAGTCTTGCTAGTGTCACCTTTCTGTGGAAGATCCTCTGGCTCTAATGGCGTTACGAAGCTGCGACATTTTGGGACCGTGCAGAGCTTCACTTTGTCGTCATGGGTCGGTAACCTGACCTGACCAGAAAATGCGGTTGGTGTCTTAAGATCTGGCTTGAATCAAAGGTCAGGTATGCGAAATTTCAACTACAGCGAGCGCGTGCCGAGCAACGACGAAAATAAAACGTCCAAGGAGGGGGCGCCCCCCCCCCCACCCACTTTGGTCAGATAAAGGAGAGACGAAGGTCATTTGAGTAGCGTGCATTTTCATTACTCATCCCAGCTCTCAGGTTTCATTTTGTGAACACGCAGTGTGTTCTTATTTGTGTGTGCGCAATTTACACAACATACCCGTACCATGGATTAGGAATACTTCATCCATGCCCGTACGCCGTAAATCTCCGCTGGTGCGTGCAGCCCGTCCCATGTGTATGTACTTAAACGTACCTGTGCGCCCATGGCGACACAAACAGTCCCATGTCTGTGCGGCCGTGTCGCGCTATCTGGCCGGATCCGCGCAGCGTGCCTATCGGCGGCACACGCCTGAGGTCCCGCGCGCCGGCGGGGACGAGGCCGGCACAGGTGCCTTAGTGTCGGCGGCGGGCCGGGGTCGAGCGACGACCGGAGTGGTGCTGGTGGTGACCTGCTGGTGAGCATAGGTGGATGGTGGGAAGTGGTGCTGGCTGGTGACTGTTGAATAGCACTCAGTGAAACCTGGGACCGTTGGCTTGTGCGCTTGGGATCGACTGTGAAATAGTGTGTGCTGTGGGTCCCAGAGCGCTGATTTGGCTTATACATAGTGCTAAGACTGGTGGCAGGCTTTCCATATCATGGAAGCTGGTGACTGAGCGCTGATCCGAGACTGACCATGACTCGGAGCAATCGGTACCAGCCAGTTCGGTTACGCGTGCACTGAGTCACCACACACACACACACACACGGTCACGCTGATACGCGACGGGAAGTGAGGACCGGCCACAAACTGAGGACCAGTGAATAACTGAGGTCCAGTGAGTGAGACCAACGTCGCTGCGCCAGGGGACGGTCAAACTAGACAAAGACAGTCTGAACTAGGCTAAGACAAGACCAAGACAATCTTCTGTCTGAACTAAGACAGCCGTCTGTAGCGTTGAGTGAGGGGCCCTGTCAGTGGTGTGTCAAGTGAGCCTGAGAGCCAGTGACGCTAAGTGCACCGAGTGAGTTTGCACTCTGTGACAGCTGCTGAAGATCCCGCGGTGAGACCGGGTCCGAAGAAACATAGAGACTGCATAAAGGTAAGCTGGGTGGTTTATTACCTCATTAGAAAGTCATTATTCACCCACATAATTGACAAATGTCTATTACTGAAATGGTTGAAGCCGACATTTTCATATGAACACAGTCTTCGTGGTTTTGTTACCACATAGTTACCTATATCACGCCCATGATGCGAATCTGTGAAAACTATTAGAAACTAATCTAACATGGATGAATATGTCATGCTCGTTCTTATGGTCGTGGGCACATTTCTATTTCGTTTTTTTCGCACTTCGACTTTTTCGCATGTTTGCAACGGCTCTTTCGCTGTTATGGTATTGTGAATGAAACCACTTGCCTATCGTAATTCGCTTTGGCACTGATTGAAGATGAATTAGACGAAGATTAATTAAGTGCAAATATGTCTGAAACGATCACTATGCCGCAGCAAAAGGATCGCAGCAAGTGATGCTTGCTGCGGCATCAACATAGGTATGGTCGAAGATTTGGATTACGGGTTAAGTGCTTATAGAGATATAAGCTGATAACTATAAATGTCCGTTTGTTTAGAAACCTTGAGCTCCTACGACATGTCCAATGTTGGTGGAAGATATCAGTTGGAACGTTCTTTGAGTTGCGAGGTCCACTATCATCTACCTATCGTTACAGTCCTGCCCTGTGTAGTTTGTTTGACTGATACGCAGGCTCGTCGGCTAGAGAATGGAGAGCAAGAGAGAGGGACGGAGAAGGAGAAAAGGGAGAGGGGTGTAGGTATACGGAGAGACATCCAGACAGAGAGGAGAGAAAGAGAAGAGAGAGAGAGAGAGAGAGAGAGAGAGAGAGAGAGAGAGAGAGAGAGAGAGAGAGAGAGAGAGAGAGGGAGAGACCGCGACCTTCCCAGATCCGCCAGTACCTATCGATGAGATCGCCTATCGGGTACCTAGGTAATATCGATACCTACCTAGCTGTTGAGAAGTGGCGCCTGATATCACCGATAATCGCCTGAACGAATGACTGTCAGTATTTAGTTTCATAATTTACAGCAATTGATAGTGTAACACATTTTTGAAGCAACATTGGTTTTGGCCTTGTCTCGATACATTGGTTTTAGACTTTGGCCAGGTTTGAAAATGTTGCTGTTCCGTCCAAGGACCTCCTATACCGTTCCGTCCTTTTTTCACATAAATCACAGAACATGAGATGTCTCGCGGGTAGGTGCACAATTAATTCGATATTTATGACAGTTCTTTTTTAAACAGCACGCTACTATAGTGCAGTGGACCCTGAGTGTTTAAGATACATAGAATCACGATTGATTGTCACACCACTTCTGCCTACTCTCACTCGTCCCTGATCGTCGTATTTACCTACCATCTTTTCACTACCGATTGCACGAACACTGCATTCCTGGTTCCTCCCCGTCCTAGATATAATCTTCATTCCTCGTTCTGCCAATAAGATAATGTAAAAATGAGACGTTTGTTTATGCGTCGCTGTTTCAGCTTTCCTAGCCATAATGCGTACCATGATTTCAACTTGCGGGAAATGCTTTTAGGCTATACATTATACAACCATAAACATTTGGTCAAAATTACATGGTGCAGATATCAAGGCGAGGCCGTTTTTGTTAAATATGCTTCGGATTTCAGGCTATGTCGTCCTACACGTAAGATTCACTTTTTTTGACAACTACTTTTTAGTGCTATAACGAAGGTTTTAACTTTTAATAGTTGTAGAGTGGGATTGTGCAATGTGCATGGATTTTTTATCACAACGTGTCACCAGAGTCGTGCCACATGAATGTCCTCCCGCATGGCAAGAGAAAGGCAGTTACCTACCCAAGTCGAGCCGTTACCTAAATATAACAATGATTGTATTTATAGCTCACGTTAAGTAAATGGTGCCATCATTTGCAGAATGGCGACTCGTGGCTGGTTCGTGGCTCGTAGGTGGACCGCATTATGATGCTAAGATAAGGCTTCTCGATCATGTAGTGTCCTATCTTTGGCTGCAGACACTTCGTGGCTTCGTAAATCATCATTTATTCTGCAATGTATGCATGCTAATAATGCCACACTTCGTGTCGTTATCGGAATACATTAGGGTGTTAGTGGATACAGATTTTTCGCATTTTCAGTCATGCTAGTGACAGTCATACAGCATACTTATCACACTCGTCACCAAGACTCCATGAGTCACAACATTTACACCCAGGGGGCATGTCCAGGTGACCTTCCCTGGTCGCGGACGGTCGCCACCCCGGGCGCGACCCGAACCCCGCCGTCTGGTTTGTCTTGCAACTGTCTATCCAGTACGCGGTCGCCCTGGCCTCCGAGCTAGCAACTGAGAGGCGCCGTTTACCAGGAACGTCTGAAGCTGAGCTGAGCGCTCCATGAGTCAGCGATCGCCCACGCGTCTATAAAGAACCGGAACAGTGCAGCATTTGGCGCAGTTGCGACAGACTGCGCCAGTTCCGGCGCTGCCGTGCCGTTATCGGTGCCATGTTCCGGTGATCGGCTCCACTGCGTGGGTGGAAGTGCTGGTCTGAAGGGCGTGCTGCACGACGTTAGAAGTGCGGGAGGGCAGTTAAGTCCAGAGTGACACGGCGGTGGGCGTCGTGTTCGCTAAGGGCGTCGACTTTTGACCGCTGCGTGTCGGCTGTTCGTCATAAACGCGCTGTGCGTTGGAGCTGCGCACATTGACGCTATCTAATCGCACGCACTATTGTGTGTGCCGAGTGATATTGGTGTGTCTGTTGTGCCGCCACGATGTCGCCATCGCCGCCGCCGCCAGCCCCGGCCCCACCGCCGCCGCCGCCACCGCATTGCATGCCTCACCCACCGAAACGGCCGCCGCCAAGACCAAACTGCCGCCATTGTGGGCGGAGAGTCTCAACCAGCGAGTCTTCCGATGGGATCGATGTCTCTTCTATATTGTCTTCAACCAGAGTTATCGTCCATGCTGCTGAAAGAATTGCGACCGCCGCTACCAAACCGCCGCCGCCGCCGTCGCCACTGACGCCACCACCGCCACCGCCGCCGCTGCCGCCGCTGCCGCCGCTGCCGCTGCCGCCACCACCTCCGCCACCGCCACCGCCACCGCCGCCGCCACCGCCGCCGCCGCCGCCGCCAACACCAAGCTGGCCTTGGCAGCGCACGTCATCCGACCTTTTGGCCTCTGCCACTTCGGCAGCTGCTTCAGCTGCTGCATCTGCAGCGGCGGCAGCATCGGCTGCCGCAACTGCTGTTGCTGCCGTCGATTCGACTCGGTCGCCTTCAGTATCGTACTGCTGGCAGTACTATCGTCCACCTCCTTCCCAGGATGCTGTTCTGTCTTCGATAGCTGCTGCGACCGCTGCAGCTGGGACCGCTGCCGCCTCTGCAGCTGCAGCCGCTGCAGCAGCTGTTTCCGCAGCTGCCAGCAGGCCCACCCCGGTCCACTCCACTCTTCCTCACTGTTACATCTGCCGCATCCCCATCGCCACCCCCGTCTCTCCGGTGGGACCTCCCCCACCTCCCCTGCCGCCGCATCTGCCCACCGCACCGTACCATCCCCCATACCGCCGCAGGTCCACCGGTGTGGCCGTCACAACCCCTACCAACACCACCACCGCCGCCACCGCCACTGCCATCGCAGCCACCGCCGCCAGCCCGCCGACAGCAGACGCCTCCGTGACAATGAGTTGAGCAAACAAACTTGTTTCAGAGACGATCAGACGCTTCATTCCGGGGCTGCGCCGACAAGAGAAACGCCTGTTTTCAGATGTTCACCGAACGCTGAAAGAGTTAACCGGGTGGGGCCGGTTTGTGTGATGTGCGATTTTCTTTTTCTCTGTTCTTTCATTCGCTTTGTTACACCCGGACCCAGCGCTCTCTCTCTCTCTCTCTCTCTCTCTCTCTCTCTCTCTCTCTCTCTCTCTCTCTCTCTCTCCCAACGTGTGTGGGCGAGTCTTTTATGCAAATATGTTGGTCGCTGCTTGCTCTTCGACCGCATCGTCACGCATGACTCGCCACTTAGTGTTCGTTACGGCTGGCGTTGACACTAAGGTATCATCAGCGCTGGACAGCAACTACATTCTCTGCAATTATCAACAGATAATGTGTACCTAAACCTAAGACTGACTGGTGAAGACGCTTCACCTGCAAGACCTTCCTGCAGTGCTGTGCCAATACGACGTGAAGCGCCATTGTGTAGTGTGTGCACTGTGCAGTAATTGTGCATACTGCATGCCTCCAAAGTTATAGGTACTTAAACGTGTGCCGTGCAAGCCCGCACTGCATAACTTGTACATTACAAAGCAAACGCTAGAAAAATGTGAGCCATATGTAATCCAACTGTTCTTTGTTTTGATGTTATCTTTAATCAAACGATGCAAATTGAACCATTACATAAGAACATATTTCAAATACAATAAATGGTGGTATGTAGTGTTACTAGTGCGTCCATTCTAGGAGGACACGTCACAACGAAACACGCATGATGTTTTCCTGTTTATGCTATGCCTTATCCCTCGCCGGCACAGGCCATTTTGCGTCCTTTGACGGCACAAGGGGGGGGGGTAGGTACGACCCCCCTCGCGTTTGGCCCCTGATCGAGCTAGAGCTTCGCGGAAAAGACGAGCGTGTTGCCCGTCACGAGAGGAAGCCGATGATACCCAATTTAAAGGTCCTAGGTCATCGGGTGACCTTCCAGGTCAGGTCAATGACCCGAAAACCGGGAAAATCGGGACCTGTTAGAAAGTCGTAAAGTGTGGCTGCTATGTGTTTTTCCGGGGTGCTGATCACGAATATCGTGTTAGTTTTGATCAGAGATTATGTCTTTAAGTATTTAGACCAGGTCGGGTCAGGTCAGGTCAGGTCAACCGGTAGGGGTTGTGACGGGTATTCGTAATACGTGTCAACCGCCTCTGACAGCTTCGTAACATGTTACGAAGGCACCAAAACTACTTCGTAAATGTTCAAATGGTTGCTAAATTCGAATCCAGCTCCAAAAACTAGCCTGGAAACATGTAAAACTCGAAAAAGTGAACCGAGGTCACTCGCGGTCACCAAAGGTCAATGACCTGACCTGACCTTCAGGTGACCTTGACACCCACCCTAACCCTCGCCGGCACAGGGAGGGGTTGATGCAACCCCCCTAAGGTTTTTCGCGAATAACTCGCGTAAAAAGCGGCCGATCGCGACGAAACTTTCAGTACCCTCGCATTGATCAATTTTACACCTACCCTGAAAATTTCATGACCCTGACCCAAATGACCTTTGACCTGTGACCTCTTTTCCGAGACCATGTTTGGCCGGAATCGCGATTCGGCGTATGTCGGCTCGCATTAGCCGCGCGTTTGCAAGCTTTTCGTGGTTTCAAACGTTCAAACATGTGATTTGATGTTGCTCCCATACATTAGGGTGGGTGTCAAGGTCACCTGAAGGTCAGGTCAGGCCATTCACCTTTGGTGACCTCGGGTGACCTCGGTTCACTTTTTCGAGTTTTGCCTGTTCCTAGGCTAGTTTTTGGAGCTGAATTCGAATTCAGCAACCATTTGAACATTTACGAAGTAGTTTTGGTGCCTTCGTAACAAGTTACGAAGCTGTCAGAGGCGGTTGACACGTATTACGAATACCCGTTACAACCCCTGCCGGTTGACCTGACCTGACCTGACCCGACCTGGTCTAAATGCTTAAAGACATCATCTCTGATCAAAACTAACACGATATTCGTGATCAGCGCCCCGGAAAACCACATAGCAGCCACTCTTTACGACTTTCTAACAGGTCTCGATTTTCCCGGTTTTCGGGTCATTGACCTGACCTGGAAGGTAACCCGATGACCTAGGACCTTAAAATTGGGTATCAACGGCTTCGTCTCGTGACGGGCAACACGCTCGTTTTTTCCGCGAAGCTCTAGCTCGATCAGGGGCCAAACGCGAGGAGGGGTCGTACCAACCCCCCCCCCCTCCCCCTTGTGCCGTCGAAGGACGCAAAATCGCCTGTGCCGGCGAGGGCTAATGTATGGGAGCAACATCAAATCACATGTTTGAACGTTTGAAACCACGAAAAGCTTGCAAACGCGCGGCTAATGCGAGCCGACATACGCCGAATCGCGATTCCGGCCAAACATGGTCTCGGAAAAGAGGTCACAGGTCAAAGGTCATTTGGGTCAGGGTCATGAAATTTTCAGGGTAGGTGTAAAATTGGTCAATGCGACGGTACTGACAGTTTCGTCGCGTTCGGCCACTTTTTACGCGAGTTATTCCCCCTGTGCCGGCGAGGGTTATTCTCTGCAGCCCTCCCAAGTAGTGAATGGTTGGTTGCCAACTTGCCAACGTCACAATCGTGTATTGATTTGTAAGTACTATGTGGGTTGTTGACAAACATTGCCTAAGTGCCCGAACGAAACCTCTTCTCATTTGTACTAAGCCATTTTACTGGAGCATCTCTATCATGTAAAGTTATTATCTGAAAAACACACATCCGCTGACCAACCATTGTCTACTCATTTGCTGGAGGGGCGTGTGTCCTCCCAAACGCGCGCACGCACACATTCCAATCCGAAACGCGAGCCCACCGCGCTCAGTTGTATGGCCGTGACAGGTCTTTAGCCGCTGACCGGTCAGGTGAACACGCACCACATCCGGTGTAGAACACGGCGCGGTGTCAGCTGCTCACGGAGATGGCCCGGCCGACCCGCGGCACCGTGTCAGCGCTCGGCAGGCCACGTTAGACCCGCTGCGGCCACGTGAGATGTGCCGTGGACACGTGTCACGGCGGCCCGTCTCAGGTTCCGGAGGAGAGGTCTGCCAGTCAGCGCCGCTCGTCAGTCAGCGGGTAGTCTGTCTTTGAGATTGGAGCTGCTGAGCTCGGCATGTTGGGTGTGTCGCGCTGCGCTAAAGACTTGTAGTGGACTTGGTGACCTGAGCTGGACCAGAAGCGACAACTGCGGGTGGGGTGATATCTATGTACCAAAATCTTATTCACTCGATTTTGTTAACATTTCGTCGCTGTTTTCAAGCTCAATCGATCGAGGACAAGTAAAACAACTGAGAAGTAAGATGCCAACATAAAGTAAGAGGAAAAATGAGGGTACGCTGTACTGACATTGCCGCTCACCCCTTCATCGCCGCTCCTGCCACCATAAGAGCACTTCTGATACAACCGGCGCCTGCACCTGGCGGTCGCCTGCCGTCCGATCCCTAATCCCGTCACCGGGCCATGTTGTGTCACCGTGTTGACGACTGCAGCCCGCCGCCGGCGACCGTCATATCGCTCACCCCTGCGCCTGCCCGGTGACGGGAGCCGATAATTAGTCGGTGACGTCCGGCCCAGCGACGAGCTGTTTACCGACCGGACCGGCGCGGCAGCTGTCGCAGCCCGACCCGACCAAAATAGCTCTCGGTCAGCGCCTGGCCCCGCCACTGACTCGCCTGCTTTTGTGCGCGATATGACCGGCTTCTATCCATTCCTCCACTTCATGAGAGGACAGGATAAAAGAGGGAAGTGATGGAGAGGGAAATGATTAAAGGTGACTGCGAAACGACTTCCGGTAGGTACTTCCGGTACTAAGGGATACAGCCTGAGAATTAATGGTCGAAACCATGATGCGACTCATACGCGCCGTTTCGTCAGTGCAATGTGAATGCACGTTATACGTGACGTACATTTGCTCCTTGTGTGACCCTTGTGTGATGTAGATGTGGGTCACTACTCAGTTCCTCCGTGCTTTCGTATTTAAGCACAGACACTCGCTTTCAAACACTTCACACACCAGCAATAGGTGAAAACATTCACGCGTTTTCAAGCCACACCTCTATATGTCCCGAATCTGTACATACATCATTCATGTCCACATTAGCGCTAACTCTAATAAGCAGCACTGAATGCATGAAAACACACAATGGAATACCACAACACTGGAATATAGTTGTCCCGCTTACGGCGGCCTTCCAGACAGCCGTCGTATCCTCTTGCCTTCTTCCATTTGCCGCTGGAACGGCACATACTTTTGGCTTTTTAGCGTATGATCGAAAATGGCCATTGCAGTGGGCCCTTCGAAGATGGACTTGCGGGTCGTTTGCTGCGGTCCCAGACCCAACAGAGCTCCAGAGGGGGCGATGGTGGGACGCGGCTCCTGGCCGGCGTCGGGCGCCGGGCCGACGCGGGACCCGGAGGGCGCCGTCACCACGAAGGACGCTGCCGGCAGGGCCGCCTCCGAGGGCGGCGCGATCGTCAGCTCGATGTCACCTCGCCACTTGTCAGGCTCAGCATCGGCCGCCTCGATGAGCAGACTTGTGTCCAGACCCAGGCACCACTTCCGAGTCGGCTGCAGCGCCTGCCACACGCCGTCCTTTCGAAAGTTGTACACTTGGAAAATGAAAAAGCCCAGCACGACCAGGAAGGGGTAAAAGGCAATTATGGCGCCAAGCATGTGCCACGCGTCTGCTTCATCTTCGCCGGCCAAATGGTTGTTGCTGTCGTCTTCTCTATTGAATGCTACCCACAGTAGCAAGAAGGGAGCTACAATGTTCCACGAGAGAGCCCAGTAGGGTCGCGATCCTCCCAGCTTCATGCCCATTTCTTCCTCCACGAGATCAAGTACGCTGCCGCTGCCGTAGAACACGCAGATGACGATGGTCTGCAAAGCGGCAATCACAAACGACATGTCCACGTGACCCCTCACATCCGTCACGTCGAGGACAAGCGTGCCACCTTTCGCCACGAATATGATACTGGCCGTGAAGCCCAAGATGCAGGTGACTATGTTGTACTGGTAGATGGAGAGGTTGGACGCTGTCTTCTCCGCGTCACCGTGGTGGTTGGTCAGTGAGTTGAAGATGTCTTTTCCGTCATATGTGGTCATTCCAATAACGGCAGCGAGATAGCCAAAGCTCATCAGAACTGTTGACGCGTAGCTCAGACAAACATACAGCCGTGGGAAGTTGAGCGAAGTTAGAGTTCTCGGCATCGTGTCAAACAAAATGTTTGTTTCTGAATCCATGAGTTCCTCTACCGACACTTCTGACACATGTGCCAGGTGACCAATAACCGCGAAGAAGCCCAAACCACTGACTAATGAGACAAGAGTGTCAATGCAAATGATAGCCAATGAGGTTTTTAAACAGTTCTTGTATGGTTTGCTTGCACTCGAAATGGCGGTCAGCAATCCCAAACCTAAACTCAGTGAACTGAAGCATGTTTTGATGGAATCTATCCATACATCCGTGGTGATAAGGGCAGACCAGTCGAACGTCAAGTATGCTTGTATGCCTCCCCCAGCGCCCGTTAGGCAGAACGCCTTAGCGTACAGGGCAAACTGTCCCAGAAGGGGCGCAAACGTGGTGAGATAGGCACTTTTTGCGGTTGTCGAGAATCCGTTGTAGCCGAGCAGATACGTCATTAGCCAGCAAAATCCGAGACAGAAGAACATTGGCCAGTGCACAGCACCGAGCTGTGCAAGAGATGCATCTTCCAGATTGAGCACCTGGCGGAAGTAAAACTCGGCTTCCGGGGTACGGCGAGTTATCACATGGTCAAATGGCACAGAGGAACCGTTCTTCAGTGTGCAGTTTTCGCCAGTGGAAGTCATGCCCAGTACTTGCGCACATATATCGGCGATGCTCGTGCAGCTGCGATTATAATAAACATAATCACTTCCAAGGGTTTGACAGTAGGCATCATCCGCTTGGGTATAACAACCGGCGTCATTTTTCTCTTCACACACTGCCCATGGAATAACGTTTCTCATTGTGTTCACAAGCATAAATAAGATTCTTGCCATATCCATTTCACTTCGCATAAATGAAAGAAAATTGTTGATGACCAGCGCGTATCCAATGCCAACAAAAGCTGGAACCAGCTCGTTCATGACAGCCACTGTCCCGTGACCGCTGTACTGGCCCAGCAGCGTCTCGAGAAAATAAAGTGGCATGCCCATGAAGATGACGGTAATCAAATACGGTATAAAAAAGGCCAGGCCACCGTGCCTTTTACACAGCTGTGGAACACGAACAAAATTTGCTAGCCCAATGACGCACGCCATAGACACCATAGAAAAGTCGAAATTGGTCGCCCAAGCGAAGCGGCTTTCTTCCCTTTCTTTTGTAGCCGTTTTGAATATGGACGTTCGCAGGTCCGGATTGACTGATCTTCGTTGCGGCATGTTTGATCTTGAGGCTTGTAAGAACTGCCTCATGGACATCTTCGTGCTTGATGGCCCAACAACGCTGCTGGGTACTCCCTGGGACAGAAAGGAAAAACATATAGTAAACATTGTCGTCATAACATTACGTATTTTAAAGGTTCTATTAGACCTATTGCTATACAATAAAGGTAAATCGAAAATGCACATAAATAGGTATGCTTTACTGTTCCTGTCTATGTAAATTCAATTACATTTATGGAATATCTAGCATTAGGTTGAGGTATGTTGAAAACACTTTTTTTAGAAGAGAATAAAGACTTATATCGTATTTCGTAACATATCGTAACTTCCCAACTTATATTGAGTTTGTTACTGAAGTGACTCGTACTTATTCGAGCTTGTAGAGAGCAGTCGGATTTATTTTACTTAGGCCCAGAAGGTCCATGGGCGTTACACATTTCTTTTGATTTTAATCGACCAGCACAGCGCTCATGGGGTTTCCAGCCCCATGCGCGGAACGGAGAGACGGGATAAAGTAAAAAGTTATCCCTGTCGACTACGAAGCCTTTAGCTGTAGAGTTACAGAGGACGGCAGGCAATTGCAATCTCAGTGAAATGATGCTTATAGAATGGTAGACCAAATACAATTCTCTTATAATTGAATTCGAGAGGTCAAAATTAGGATTAGGTACAATTTTAACTCACCCCTCAGCAAAGCTCGCCCTTACATGTAAGACATAAAAATACATAGAGGCACGGGTGGAGAATGTTTGAAAAAGTTACCCCGGCCGGCGACCGAAAGTCAGAAAGACGATGATGCTCAAATATTTGTCAACGGTTATCAACAAACCCCTATTCTGTGGCATAGAATAATGGATGTCTGCGTACGTTTTTAGGGAAAACTGCTGCACGCAGGTGCGGAAGATTTCGTAACTGTAACAACAATTTTGCAACACGCCTTAAAATTTCGGACGCATGTCACCTAGTGCTAGGTCAGGTCATCAGGTCAAATTTGCTGGATGATCGTGCTAAAAATGCCATCATGCCCTTTGCAAAGCTTATTCCGTGGAACTTGCAACCTCCCCCACAAAACAAAATGTCAAATTTGACCGTTTTGACCCTCTTATTGATTTGAGCTCGCACCTGAAATATTATTCGCAACCGAGCCTTAAACGAGTAATCGAATGTTTTGTTTGCAGTGTTTAAGCTCCGTTATGTTCATGAACTGTGAGAAAAGTTGTCGGAGAACGCTAAAATCAGAGAAATTTGGCTTTTGATGATCTATGATGATTTTATAATTGAGCTTGCCTAAAACATGACCAGATTTCTCTAGTCACGTTTGTCGCTCTTTCAAACGTCGTTCCGCTTCTCGCCTCGTAGCCCAGCAGCCGAGTTAGAAGGAGTGTGAAAAGCCCACCTCTCGACTCAACGTGTTACGATTAGGCCACCACCCTGGCGCGGGTTAAGTTGGAGGAGCCTTGAGCCCCAGCAGCTCGTCCTTCTATCTCACTGATATTACACGGCCCTTAAATATGATTTACTTCTGTTTGATGAAACATGTCGGGCTCCGCGATGAAAAGACTTAAAAACATCAAGCTCCAAAATGAAAATAAAGTAAATTTTCACGAACTTTTCAAGGTAGATAAGAATAATGAGAGACACTTTTATAGATGGCAGTTTTTTCGTATGGAGACAGCTTTTAGGATTTACAAAAGTGGAAAAAGTTACCCCGGCCGCGCCGGGGTCGGCTGAAAGTTACCCCGGCCACGGCCGGGGTGGCCGGGGTAGGTTCTCCACCCATGCATAGAGGGTAATGTGGAACCGTGCGAGTAGTGAGTACTTCACCTGAATGGGAGGGAGACGTATGGGCGCCGTGGATGCAGAAGACCTAACCACTGCTGGTGGCGTTGCCTCAATTTTCTGCTTGCTCTTTGTTCTGCTTTCTTCATCAATAGCCGCGTCCTGTTGGCCCTCATTTTCAGTTGAAATTCTGGGGTTACTGTCCGTTTGTTTTTCCTCCGCACCTTCACCTTGATTTATGTTTCTTTCTGAGTTATTTGAAATGTGCTCAGTCAACTTCTCTGCGCCCTTGAGTTCATCACCTTTGACTTCTGTTTCTCCTTCATTGTCTCCTATAACGCTGTTGGTCTCGGAGCTTGCCATTGCTGAATGGGTAAAAACGGACTATTTTACTGTTTATTGTTGTACATAATTATTATGTCCAAGCATTGTATCACCTTCAGACGGCTTATAACTTTTTCGCATTAAGATAAACGTTTTTGCTTGTGACGAAATCTTTTGAACAAACGAATCCAATTAGATAATAACAGGAACATCACAATATGCATTTAAACGTTGTTTTGATCAAAGCAAAAATGGTGGACAAATTGCCAACATGAATATTGAAAAAATAGTAAGTTCACGTGACGAAATTCTCGCCGTCTGCTGGTATGGGCTGGACATTTCGAACTGCATTTTACAATGTACGAGTACATACATGTACTGTATATAAGCTCAAGTAAATAAAAGTCAAGTCGAACATTTATTGCGCGTCGTATCGTTCTGAAGCTTCGCTTTTCGAAGGCAAATGAGACTCCAGTTTCACAGTGCTGTATTCTGGAATCGTGGCATTTAAACCGTTTATGGTATTTTTACTCGGGACATCTGAATTTCATGGATCTCGGCCATTGATCGGGGGACCCAGTGAGCCGGGCCGGCCTCCACCGCCGCGACACAGCGTTCCCAGACGAGCGATGGTGCATTGTGTCGCACTTCTGGCGCAGTATCGCCGGCTGCGGTGGCGGATGGAAGCCAATGGCCGCCTCCACAGCATCCTCAGACCGGCTCTTCCCCCGATGAATTCGCGGAACAAGGGTGGAGTGGGACCATGGCCGAGCGATCATGTCGGAAAGTTTGAATTTAAAATGCCGGGTTGTTTTATGAGAATATGCATCAAACGTTGCTAAAATTGTTGGTTGATATGATATGTCTTGGCGTTTGCGCAGAGGGAGTTATATAATACGGTTCACTTTAGGCTTTTTTTCATAACTTTATGCGTAAAATATTGACGACTAGGCTTCAGGACAACGTATGCTCAGGAGGAGCCAGTCAGAGCGCGTTCCAACAGCGCGCAAACCGCCATGGCATCTGGACTCCATATCGTATGAACGCAGCGTTCCAGGGCTAGATTAATATTTACGCACACGCCCTTCGGTGTCCCCCCCCCCCTCCCCCCCCCACTACACTAAATCCCCCGTTATGTAATCATGCCGGCTCCCTCCAGTAATGCTCGGGGATCGGGACATTACTGCAGCACGCAGCTGTTTCCCGGCTGTCGGGGCTCCATATGGCTAGCTGTCAGTATCCAGATCCGGTCAGCAGTCCGGCCTGATCAGGGCGGGCTCACAGGCATACAGACAGATCCGACCTTCATTGTGCCTCCTGGTTAGCTGCTGCTCTTCGCCCCCATGTCACACGCCTACGCTACGCTAATCCGCGAGAGGTGGCATACGCACACAAAGCAGCTGAGGGTGTGGAGGATGGGAAGGGAATGAGGGCTATGGGATGGAGGGGCACACACAATTGGCCGTCAGAGGAAATAGAACCGTCATGTCCGTCTGGCAGAGATATTGCAGGTTTATTGACATGAAACGGGTTGTGATGGTTTTTGTGCATGAAAATTGCTTGATGCAAATGGTGTGTATTTTTAAAGACTTTGATATTTTACATTCATAGCTCACCATAAATGAAATGTGAAGATCCAAGCATTAAGCATAACGAATAATTGAGACAGTCATTGGAAATCTCCTGTGCAAGTGCTAGGGAATCGGGTGCTTCTTTTTCTCCCGGGGCTTTTCAACCAACCGAGAACTCACATACAGGGCTGCGGAGTCGGAGTCGGAGTCGGAGTCGGAGTCGGTCGGAGTCGACAGTTGTGACCGGAGTCGGAGTCGGAGTCGGAGTCGATTTTAGAAACCCGAGCCGGAGTCGGAGTCGGAATCACCGAAAATCCGTCGACTCCGCAGCCCTGCTAGGTCTGCGGAGTCGGAGTCGGGAGTTGGAGTCGGTCGGAGTCGACAATTCTGCCCGGAGTCGGAGTCGGAGTCGGAGCTGTTTTTTGAAAGCCGGAGTCGGAGTCGGAGTCGGAGTCGCCGAAAATCCATCGACTCTGCAGCCCTGCTCACATATGCTTTGAATTTGTCGAGGTTTATGCTTCCCTGCATCACAAAGTTGCATGAACTTTGGAATCCATGGTTATCTATATTAGCTAAGCAATTGGTTTAACACTCGCCGGCACAGGCCATTTTGCGTCCTTCGACGGCACAATGGGGGGGGGGGGAGTTGGTACGACCCCCCTCGCGTTTGGCCCCTGATCGAGCTAGAGCTTCGCGGAAAAAACGAGCGGGCTGCCCGTCACGATAAGAAGCCGATGGTACCCAATTTTAAGGTCCTAGGTCATCGGGTGACCTTCCAGGTCAGGTCAATGACCCGAAAACCGGGAAAATCGGGACCTGTTAGAAAGTCGTAAAGTGTGGCTGCTAATTGCTATGTGGTTTTCCGGGGTGCTGATAACGAATATCGTGTCAGTTTTGATCAGAGATGATGTCTTTAAGCATTTAGACCAGGTCGGGTCAGGTCAGGTCAGGTCAACCGGTAGGGGTTGTGACGGGTATTCGTAATACGTGTCAACCGCCTCTGACAGCTTCGTAACATGTTACTAAGGCATCAAAATTACTTAGTAAATGTTCAAATGGTTTCTAAATTCGAATTCAGCTCCAAAAACTAGCCTAGAAACATGTAAAACTCGAAAAATTGAACCGAGGTCACCCGAGGTCACCAAAGGTCAATGACCTGACCTGACCTTCAGGTGACCTTGACACCCACCCTTATGTATGGGAGCAACATCAAATCACATGTTTGGACGTTTGAAACCACGAAAAGCTTGCAAACGCGCGGCTAATGCGAGCCGACATACGCCGGATAGCGATTCCGGCCAAACATGGTCTCGGAAAAGAGGTCACAGGTCAAAGGTCATTTGTGTCAGGGTCATGAAATTGTCAGGGTAGGTGTAAAATTGATCAATGCGAGGGTACTGAAAGTTTCGTCGCGATCGGCCGCTTTTTACGCGAGTTATTCGCGAAAAACCTTAGGGGCGTGCATAGGGGGGTTAACCCTCGCCGGACCCCCGTGCCGGCGAGGGTTAACAAACCTATCATACACCGCCTAAGGTTAACAGGGTGTGTGATAAAGTAGACATCATCAGGCTGACTTACTAGACCTCGTCCCTTTATCTGACCCTCACATTTCATCTGCATTTCACATCTTTGTTCCGTAGCATTCCCAGCCCCCAAACAAATCGTTGTGGTAACGACTCAAGTCAGTGCGTTATGCATCACCTTTTCGCCGACCCTGAAAAACATGATCGCCACCTACCGCGCTTCACAAAACTCTCCTCTCTGCCCTTCCTCGGTGAAGCCTGGGCTCCTCTGGTATCGCCTTAGCATCTACGCCTCGCCGCCTTGAGCTCTCCGTAGTCATTTGTCATGGCACATTCCTGCTACATACCCCATTCGCAGCGGCCGCAGGCACTGCCTCCGCGTCCCGCCGCCCTGTCCGTTACCATGGAAACGCCACAGAAAGAAGTGACACAATGCGCTAGCCCGCTGGGAGCGGCTCTCCTCAGATTTACTTCATATTTTGTAGCATTGTGCCATTTGGCCTTTTTGTGGTGGACAGTCACCACGGGCGGGCTTTGTAGGGTGGTTTTTCTCGGCGGTTTTTTAGCGGCCGCGATTAGCTTGGTCGAATTAGCGGCCAGGTAAGCGGGGGAGCTCACGGAGCTTCAAACCGTGTGAGAATCGCACAGGTGGCCGTGGAGTTCAAGGTGATGAGTCCCGTTGACGGCTGCCTCGTCTCTTCTCCCCCCCCCCCCCCCACACACACACCTTTTGGTGGTTGCATTGCACTTGGCATGCGTGAGCTGACCAACCTTTTAAATTTACAGATACTTATGTTTCACTGACTGCTGGGCACAATGTTATGAAATGATGGAATCAAGAGTTTCAGTCATCTGCGAGTGATGAAGTTACATGACTTTTGGTTTCTAAACCAAGGGCGGCGCCACCGTGGGGGCAGTGGGGGCAGGCTGCCCCCACTGACAGGAGGCCGTGGGGGCAAGACTATGTTTTTGCCCCCACAAAAATTGGCTGATGTGGAAAAGGGAACGTAAGACCGGTGCAACATTCATGATAGGCGGTTATAATAGTACGCTTGTTTTTGACGGTCCCCGTATCAAGTGCATCAGCAGAAAGTTCGTTCTCAGACCGTCTGTTGCATATCTCCTACTCCCACTCATTCTTCTACTCATTTTGATCCACCAGAAGGCTGCCATGTGATAGGTATGTATATGTTACAGGCCGTATGAAAACTCAGTCCGTTTGCAAACGGCCTGGCCCGATTCAGGCCGTTTGCAAATGGCCTGGACAGCCCAGTCAGTATGCAAACGGACTGAAAAGTCAGGCTGTTTGAATACGGGCTGAAATTCCAGGCTGTATGCAAACCGCCTGAAATTTCAGGCCGTTTGCAAACCGTCTAGGCCGTATGACAACTTTCCAGACACCAGGCCGTTTGCAAACGGTCTAGGCATTTTGAAAACAATCTGGTCTGCATAAAGTTACAGCTGGACAATGTTGAGTTTGTTGAAGCACGACCGTTTCATCATGCCCCCACTGGCGAAAATTCGTGGCGCCGCCACTGTTCTAAACGCAGTATTTCCCACAGTTACTGTCACCGATGGGAAAGAACGACCTTGACAGAACCAGAGACGTTGCTGTCATATTGACTCATTTGTCATTTGACCAAAAGTAGTTAAATAATTTCCCTGATTCTCTGCCCCATGCCAGCTCCCTTCCCAAGAACGAACGCTGCTGTCTCTTTTACATCCTAGCGCAGTCCAGATCGGAGCTGCTATTGATGACTTCTTAGAACTTTTACAGCATAATTAAGCGCGATCGTGCAGTGAGCTGTTAATTTGGGTCACATATCCGTCAATTTGAGCCGGTTAGTTCCGGAACGCTCTGCATTTGATTGCCGCGAGGATAATTCCAAACGAGAGGATCTGCATCTGATTGTTCAACAGATTAGCTTTCATTCATCCCTCTTCTGTCAGGACTGTTATCGCGCCATCACCATCGGAAAGGCGACTCTTGAAACCAATCGGTCTGGGAAACCATCCATAACTCGGGACAGCTCCAAATCTCCACCGAGACGAGTGAAAAATGACGAGAAGAGTAATAAGAAGGAATGGTCTATTGTGAAAATATCAAGAGCGGGCGCGTGTTTGTCTGCGAAATGGAGACGTTCGGTTTCCATCGCTTCTGGCGGCGCTGTGCCCGCTCCCGCCCAGACGCTGGCTCTCGTAAGTGGACGTTTCCTTATGTAAGGGACGTGTGGGCGTTTGGCCAATGATCGATCGGCGTCCCCACTGCTCCCAGATTGAATCTGTCCATAACAAAATGAATACAAATCGTCAGAAATCAGCCGAATGAAGTGCCGCCGCGCTGTTCGATTTCAGTGCTCCGTAATCAAACGCTTCATTCCGAGCTCTATGACTTGCTTATTTACCTTTCTGAATGCATCTGGATGCACTTATCCGGTGACAATGCAATACTAAAATCATTCAAGCTAAAATGATAAGAAATATTGTTATAAAACATGCAATGTTCATTTGGTAATCTGAATTCTGATATGTCGACTTGGTGGGTGCAATGCGAGTAAACAAGGTGAATGCGTACGAGAATATCAGCTCCGGGTTGAAACACTTTATTGAATCATACTGAATGTGAATGCCACACGCCTATGCACTTCCTGCTCTTGTGCCAAATTTCTTGCATGCACGTAAGTCCCCAGTCGTCGCCAGCAGTTTAACGCGGGCGAATTACCTGCGGCTATGTTAACGTCGTCTCGTTAATATGCTCCGTGTGACATTTTTAAATGTCCCCCTACCCTAGCTAAAGGCAGGCCTTGTAGCAGGCTGACATTAGTGTCTGTGAACTCCACAGGACGCTTAGTGAGACTGTCTTGTGTCACGGTTATCACATCCGGTGTCGTTCCATCCGGCCGTGACGGCAACTTCGTGACATGACGAACGTGACTGACAAACTGCGTGGGCCCGCGGTGGCTGGCGGTGGGCGGCGGTCGTGGCGCTGTGTGCGCCAGTTCCGGCGCACCGATGCGCCGCAGGTGACGCTGTTCTCACAGCGATCGCAGCCACGAGCCAAGGGCAGACCACGGAGCGACCGTATGGCACAACTTGCTGCAGAGATCTGTCCGACTTTCGCCTTTTGGGGTGCATTATGTCCATCCGATGCGGACCAAGTTGGCGGCGATTGAGTGGGGTTTGGTGCATCAGAATCGTCCGATATCGCCCACGGAATCGCCTACATCGCCCTGGGAATCGCCCCTGAACTCTGTGTCAACCGTGCCCTCTGTGAGGTTCATGGGAATATGGAATGGAAAACAGGTGGTGCCACCCTCCTCAGACGATCTCAGTGATGTTTGCAAGAGAGCGAGTTCTCTACTTGTGGCCCATTCCAGAGACTCTGACAGGGAAGTGTTAGCATCGAGCTTCTTGAGTTTAGATCTCACGACGAGTTTGGGGTTAGTTCACGCCCTTTGCTGTGCTTTATGCAGTTGGTGGTTAGAACTTGGAAGTTTCGAACTGGGAACTGGAAAGACCATTTAATCAAATTCAGCAAAATAAGATATTTTTCTAAATGAAAGCAAATGTGATTTGTGTTTAATTCAGCAATTTAGACTAAGTCTTCTTTAATGATAGCAAATGTAATTTGTTTTTAATGCTTCCAAGCCTTATGATAAAAAAGAACACGATGAGTCACAAGCGCCATTATGTCGTGAAAAAAAAACACAATTAAAGACATATGGTGGTCAAAGAACAGATTAGCTATCGCTTTTCCGTGCACTATACAACAGTGTCTCACGACTTTACCGGTGCCTTTTGGACCATCTAAATTCTAAACCAGCTCGTCTTTCGCCTGCTGGCGCTGTTGAGCGCGCCTGCCCCTGCCGCTCGCATTACCCATATCATTGACATTCATGGCCACAGTTTAATCAGCCCCCTGTGGAATGAGAGACATGAAGATTCTAATCAAGCCCAGCTTGATCAGAACATCCATTCGGCCACCGCTAACCGATCTCTTCTGAAGACAACTGGAGCGCCATCAGAGTAATGTAAACATACCCAACAGCGGGGGAGGACCCGGGACAGATCACTCTAACGGATTCAATACGCGGGAGACCCATTCGAAACACAATCGAGTGCGGTGGAAGCAGGAATGACCCAATCACCTGGCGGGTAAGTGGCTGCTCAGGGGCCCGTGTGAGACCGTAAATGGGCCGCGGCATGGAGCTGTGCAGTGATTGCAGTCTGCAGATGCTCTGGGTTGAGGCAACGACGGAAGTGGCAGCATGGGCTACATGGCAATGATGATATTAAATATAAGCGCTGACAGTAGCAGTAGCGATGACAGAGAAAGCAGCAGTATCGGAGGCAGAGGACATTAAATGCAAATATCAGTAGGTAGTGGAGGCGCTAGCAGTAGCGCTGGCGGTAGCATGAACCGAGGCGGAGGATGTAAAATGCAAAGGGTAGTAGCAGAGGTAGCAGTAACGGAGGCGGTAGCAGAAGCGGTAGCGGCAGCGGTTGTGTAACGTCGCCGATGCGGCCGCGGCAGTGACGACGGTTTCCGGGTCCCCAGGTGGCCCCCATCGTGTCGGGTTAGCCGCCGGTAATGACATTGTCTCCGGCTATCTGAGCACCCATGAGATTAGGCCGCTCACTGCCAGTGTCCATGTAGCCCGCGCACAGCTTCCGAGAGTAGCTAAGTATCTACTCAACATGCATGGAAATGACCACTAAAACCTATTTAATGTCAAATAAACATACGCACTCTTGTTGAGAAACGCACACTTCATTACACGTGATTATGCGAAATAACTTGTGCCTTGCGGAGATCAGATAAGAGCATAGGAAGTATTTTCAACGCAATGTTTACCTCCGGAAATAATCATAATCTACGTTACCGGGCGGATCACTAGTGCCGCGACATCATGCTCGCAGTCTGCCGTCGTAGCATCGCACCCCTCACCTTACCGCTGCTGTGGGTGCGGCAACAGGTCGCCAGGAGGCCTGTTCGGTAATTGAACGGGTCGCCAAGCCGTCAGAGGTGCCGCCATCACAGTGCCGCCGAAGGACGATGTCGAGCGGGAATAAATCGTTCAGCAGCGCTCAGCTGGGAGTGCCGGTGAGCTCTGTCGGGTGGGGCCAGTGAAAGGATGGGGTTCACAGTGGCCACCTGGCTAAGATTGCTCTGTTGGTCGAGGCTGTTGGGTGGTGCTGGTCAGTGTACTCGTGCTCGTTTAACTTTGGTGACAACACGGTTCTCATTGCGGGGCACTGCCTTCTTGGTTATTGAATAGGACATTAGCTCGAGTCAACAGCTCTCATAGGTGAGCCTCAAAGGGCCCCGCCTCGGTAAAGCTATTAATGGGACACAATCAGAGCTGGTCCTTGTACCGGTATACAACACGACTGTGGCGACTCCATCAACTAACGCCCGCGCCCGAGTCGAGTGAGATGTCGTCTCCGGCTGCACGCGCCGGCCGCCGGCGCCTCCAGTGCATTGTGCACACGTCTGCACCCGTGCACAGGAGATTCTGCATCGGGCGGACAGCGGGCTGAGACCCCGCTGACTGGCCATTAGAAGCTATACAGCCCCGCTGCCGCCCCCGCCCGCCGCGCCGCCCGCCGCCCCCGCCCGCCGCGCCGTGTCGCAATGCGGCGAACGCGGCGCGTGTGTGCTTACGGTGGCGCACCGTACGGCTCTCGCGCTGCCGAGCGCAGTAAAAACGGCCGATTTATGAACAAATATTTGATATGCGAAGTGGTGAGATTTATAAACGGCCTACCGCCGGCGAGTGACCGCGTCGGGTTTCTCTGCGGCGTGCGTGGTGCAGCGGCGGCGTGTGCGGCGCAGCTGTGGCACGGCGGCGCGCCGCGGGATGTCTCCGGTGCGCTGGTGGGGTTGACGCTGCGGTGGGTGGCGCGGATTCCGCACGACGGGCGGTGCGTGCTCCTTCCTGGTGGGACGACCCATGCGCGACTGGCGCACGGCGGGGGGCGGTGCTGACGGCCGCCCCCGCCCCCGCCCCCGCCCCCGCCCGCTGCGGGCGCAGATTGCACGGTGGGCGGAGGAAGAACAGCCGCATATTGTCGGCCCAAACTGGGGAAGGGGATGCAGTGCAGCTGCCAATGGCGAGTCACGCCGCTCGTCCAATGCTGCAGGTAACGGCTCGGTCGTGCTACCGGGTTACGAGAGAAACGGTTACAGCACATAAAGCAGCAATGACAGTGCGGCGATTAAAATGAAAAAGCTGAATTTTCAATGTTTTTTTTCAGCGCAAAGAAATCATCATTTGACTTCGTAGGTGTTTTTTTTTTTTGCGAAAAGGAATGTCTTGTTTTGGAAAGCAGATCTGCGGTGATATACAGTAATTGCATGTTTTGCATCATGTCTCGTTCCCTTTCTTATCATATTTACTGCCCAATTTAGGTTTATGAGATGCCATTTTTCATCCATGCATATGAGAGCTCATATATCCTGTTTTGCAATGGCCAATGCGCTACATAACCTGAACAACACCTTCCTCATTTTAATTATACAGCTTCATAACTGCTCGCGTTTCGTGGCTGTGTCCCAAGGAGACCATAAGATCGCAGACTGACTATCTGGTGCTTCAAATCATGAATAACTCGTAGTTACCAGATATATTGTTAGGATTTTTTCTTTATAGCTTTACATATCTGCAAAAATTAATTTCGCCCTCTGCTGCTATTTTCGAATAATCAAACCAAACTCATCCGCACATATCAGTATATCATAATGTCACCCACAAATTATTTGTGTACCTATATATTTCTCTCGCTTTTTCAGCACGGGTTCACACCATCAAAATCACCCACGGCGTCTGTTATGACGGGAGCCGTTGGCTTGTCCGGTCAATTTCGGTTGGCGTGCGGAGTGACCACTTTTTGACCACATTTCTGTGACGCACCTGTCGCATTCCTGGTCGCTGGACATGCGCGACAACTGTGGCGCAGAGGGAGGAGATGTGACGCGGGTTAGGCTAGCACGCGGCTGCATTGTCCTGTCGGGTCGCGTTGGTACCCAACCCATCCGCCCTGGATCACACGCGGTGGCGGACTCGTGCGTCAGGTTTTTGCTGTGAGCTTCGGTATGAGAGGGCGAGTGTCGGCGTCGCTAAGGTGAGTTGAAATAATGGTCGGAGGTGAGGTACAGGTGAGGTGAGATGATATGTGAGGTGAAATGTAAGACGGTAGTATAAGACGGTCAGATGATGAATGAAATGACACCGGGGTGGTGCGTTGGCCGTTGATGCCAACATGGAGTGTCATTTGTAATGGGGAATAAATGGACCATGTCATGCTCTTTTCTTCAAGTGTGCAATGTTGATGGCGCATTGTGGATAGAAGGTACCTTGTCACCGGAAGAAGTGTCGTTCAATACGTGATTTTCTTTTTACGAGATGTTTTTAGGTATGCAGCTCACATCTTCTTAAGCATTCACGCATTTATAGTTCCTTTGTTTATAAGATCTTTTGTCCAAACTGTCCTCGTAAATCAATGATATTTTAGTATGTTTTTACACACGAATCCTTAATAACCAGTATAACGCCTTTTGGGGCGACTAACGGAGCGAGCGAGAGGGTGGGCCTTGCACGTGCGAAATTGCGAGGAGGTACCTCCAACTGACTTGTGCACGGCACCCTACTAACTGGTCTCTAGCGATGTGCCAAATTTGGGCACAATCGGCCCAGCCGTTCTCGAGATCTGGAAGCGGCACCCTGCACGTGTGCACGTGCAAAATGGGTCCCAACTGACTTGTGCACGGCACCCTACTAACCGGTCCCTAACCGTGTACCAAATTTGAGCGCAATCGGTCCAGCCGTTCCCGAGATCTGGAAACGACCCCTGCACGTGCGCACGTGCAGCAGCACCCCAACTCTGGCACATGTATATGCAGTGCCTAGTGGGTGCCTACCTACATGCCAACTTTCAGCGCAATCGGCCAAGTAGTTACCGAGATATTGCAACAATTACAAAACTGACACCTCTTCGTTTTGCACGTGGCACGTGCATAAGGGGTCACCCACATGCATCGGGAATAGTCCAATACTTGGTAGAAGGAATGAAGCTACCCTACAAAAATTACCGCGTGTAAATCGGTCAAGTGGTTGCTGAGATATAAGCCTCGCAAAAGCGTGACCACGGCCGGCCGGCCGGCCGCTCATACTCAGAAATTTCCGTTCTAAGGAAAGACTACGCTCGCTTCGCTCGCTCCGTAATCAGAATTGGTATCACTTTACGCAATAGTTATTGATATAAACCAGTATAACGCCTTTTGGGGCGACTAACGGAGCGAGCGAGAGGGTGGGCCTTGCACGTGCGAAATTGCGAGGGGGTACCTCCAATCTGACTTGTGCACGGCACCCTACTAACTGGTCTCTAGCAATGTGCCAAATTTGGGCACAATCGGCCCAGCCGTTCTCGAGATCTGGAAGCGGCACCCTGCACGTGCGCACGTGCAAAATGGGTCCCAACTGACTTGGGCACGGCACCCTACTAACCGGTCCCTAACCGTGTACCAAATTTGAGCGCAATCGGTCCAGCCGTTCCCGAGATCTGGAAACGACCCCTGCACGTGCGCACGTGCAGCAGCACCCCAACTCTGGCACATGTATATGCAGTGCCTAGTGGGTGCCTACCTACATGCCAACTTTCAGCGCAATCGGCCAAGTAGTTACCGAGATATTGCAACAATTACAAAACGGACACCTCTTCGTTTTGCACGTGGCACGTGCATAAGGGGTCACCCACATGCATCAGGAATAGTCCAATACTTGGAAGAAGGAATGAAGCTACCCTACAAAAATTACCGCGTATAAATCGGTCAAGTGGTTGCTGAGATATAAGCCTCGCAAAAGCGTGACCGGCCGGCCGGCCGGCCGGCCGCTCATACTCAGAAATTTCCGTTAATCTAAGGAAAGACTACGCTCGCTTCGCTCGCTCCGTAATAACTGTTGCGGATGTATAAATCGAGCTGGATCGATTGAATTGTTTTATATACATATACACAACTGTGCTCGTTTCATTAGAATATATGACCTTCTCCTCTGCAAATGACAAAATGAATAAAAATGATTATTTATTGATGATTATCTAATGATTATCTAATCATTTTCATTCATTTTGTCATTTTCCGAGGAGAAGGTCATATATTCTAATGATACTTCCTACATTTATCATGTTCCTCGCAGCAGCTCTGAACGATATACTTTGTTTGTTTCATTAAAAATATTATGTGACTGAAATTTCCGGCATTGAGCGACGATTTCCGGCGACTTTCATGCTTCATATGAGCATCACTTCAGAGCCTGATCTCGGTGTACGGTATAAGGCATTAGACACGCGTTTTCCAAGAGCAGCCACCGTGCTGCGTCGTGCCCCATGGCTGGCGGCGCGGGGTTGATTGAGGCAATTCTCGCGGTCCGTTCTCATCTGAGCGCGATGCCACCCACGGCCGATCGAGTTGTCGGCCGGTCTCTGATCTCCGCAGACCGGACGGAAGCCAAAGGTCACGGGATCAGCGACCGAAATACCTGGCGCACGGCATTCTGGACCGTTCTGGGAGGTGCCAATTTAGTGCGGCTGATTGGACCGGTTGTAGACCGCCACCCGCGCCCGTCTTTACGGCCCCGTGCGTCCGGGTGGGTGAACTGAGTGGCTCCATCGCTCCCGATCAGCGCAACGCGCCGAAAAGAAGACAAAAATCTCGTCAGCACTCAGCATTCGAAAAAAGTTCTTTTTTAGAACCAAAACGACAAAATATATGTTTAAGAACCTGAGGCTAAAACCATGGGAATGCAGTGGTCATTAGCAGAAATAACTGACCTCCCACCGTTTCTGTCCCACGGCCGATGTTCTACACACTCCCTCCCTAATAACGTGCAGGGTTTTTATCATTTAGCTCGTGCGCGAGCTGGGTGGCTGGGGCGGCTCGTGAGGGTATCGCCCCCACCTGACTGGCGAAGCTGCTCATCAGGCCTCCAACAATGACGCCACGCCGGCCATCAGCCGAATGCATACGTGATGAGCGGCGCGGCGAATCTCTTCCTCCGGGAGATTCCGGGACGGAAGCGCGGCTTTGAGGCTGACGGCGCCGGTCCGGGCGGCGGTGGTTGGTAGTGGGTGATGGGCGATGGGCGGTAGATGGTGGGTCGTTGGTGGTCCCAGTGAGCGGTGGTGGGCGGTGGGTGATGGTATAGGTGGGCGGCAGGGGTGGTGGGCGGTGGGTCGTTGGTGGTTGCGGTGAGCGGTGGTGGCCGGTGGTGGTGGTAGGTGGGCGGCGGGGGTGGTGCGCTTTGGGCGGTGGTGAGTGGGCGGTAGCTGGGACGGATTCGGATGGCACAGAGTGATAATAAAATAATCGAAGAACACCACTAATCTGATCGCCACTAGATTGCAATAGGCTCTTTAACAACTTCTGGTCAATCCATGAAAACATACAGATAGGTTGTCGTATATAAAGCGTCCAATCTGATCAGTGTCCTCGGATTACTTGAAGCTGATCAGCTCAGGGATAGGTATTACAGACATCAAATGCAGCTCTCGTATTGCACCAGAGGAATATCCGATGCATCCCTTGTTCTGCGCATTATCAGATGCATAACTGTTCTTAGATCAGAAGCTTTTTTATATACTGAGATCTTATTAACCTTGGAAATTAACGGTTGACTCGTTTGTTCCCAAGTTGACGCCGGACGTCCGCTTTGAGGAGTCGTGTACTTAGTTTGATAACAAAGAAACCATCATATATATAACCTCGCACAGATCGTCCCTTCCCCTGGACTCTGCCCACCACGTTCCGCCGCAGCTGGGTCGGTGAGGACATGAGTCGCTGTCATCTGGTGCTAAAGCGATGGCAGACACTGCACGTCAGAGCGTCATTAACCCCGGAGCACTGAGCCGCCACGTACCGCCCGCCGCGAGCTAAGGACTTTCTCGGAGACAAGTTATGGAACTGTGTGACATATCGCCCTTTCTTGTGCGATCATAAAGCGATGATACGAGCCGGCCCGGGCCATCATGTCGGACAAACGGAGACATCACATTTCATTGCGGCTGTTATTCATCGTGCGCACGGGCGCGGCTGTTCGAGCCCTGTGCGTGAGCGTGCGCGCGTGATCTTATCTCAGTCACACGCACACTGACGCTGTAACGAGCGGCCTTAGTTATCCATCGACAGATTCGAGACGGCGGATACTTCTGCTCGATAAGGCCTCCGAGGCAGACTTATGTTGGAGTGGCCTTGGGTGTACTCTGTAGTCTGTACAGACGCATTATTGCCGAATGGATGTCGTTTTAATGACCGAGTTCGAGTGATGCGTTACGATTGTTGGCTTCTACATAATTGGGTGCGTTCATACACATGTGGTTGTTATTTTCGATATGGTCTAGGAGTGGGTAAAAAAAGCTTTCTGTTTTGTCTTCCTTCACCCATATGCTCAAAAGCCTGCATTGTACTCAGCCAATCCTTGAATTTTAGAAACACAATATAGCACTGAATTATCCCTAGCGCACGTACTAATATTGTCGCACATCGAGACGGTGTTAACAAATATAACTCGCGCTCGCAAAAGCCTTCGATTCCAGCGTCTGTGGGACCATCTCCACACTTCGGAACAGGGTCAGAAGGTGATGCTGACTGGCCGAGGTCATGTCACCGAGCCAACGCGCTCCATTAACAGATCAAACAGCGCCGCGTCAGGAGCCCCTCCCCTCCCCTCCCCAGGGGTCATCAGATAGGGGTCGGGTCACACGAGACGAGGTCACACATAAGACGCCGCGGGTCAAAACGGAGACGGTCACCCGATCACTATTCTCGACTGCAGTGTTGGACACGACTGTCTGGAGTCAGACAGAGGACGGCCCGGTCCAGCCCGTTGCAGGGTGGTGTGTGTCTGGGGACTGACTGGAGGCTGTCTGGGTCCTGGCTGTCAGAGCCGGGTTGTCTTTTCATACATATAAAGGCTGCCTGTCTCGACTCGTACCAGATGATTGTCTAGAACATAACTGCGTCTACCAGACTGACTGTCCGGGGACTGATTTTCTTCTCGGTTCCCAGCATGTTTTCCACGTATGTCTGAATACCCATGAACATTTGGCTCTCCCTGATTTTACATTGTTGAAAATTCCTCTAAAGCTTTGGTTACGTAAGGCGACTGAACGGAAGACCACTTAAATTATTGTGAGAGGATATGAAACCACATGAACCTCAATTTTGTGCTCTGGGAACCATAAAACCATTTAAGTCGGTCAAACTGATTGTTCGGTGGATGGATATCGCTTTGGTTTTTACGCTGAAAGTTGAGTAATCAACGATTTCCGAAAGTGCCTAGGACGCAGCGTCCTCCAAATATAGCACGACTTTTCCATATCAACCAAAACTGCTACATTAACCTCATTCTACCAGAAAAGCGCATCTCCTATCGCCCATTTAGTGAACTTCAGAGCATCCCCTTTACCATGCAGACCTCTCCATTTTTCTCATTCCACCCCCTCAAACTCTTGGCCGCAATGTCAGTGACCCGACGTTTAACTGAGCGAGCTCGCACCTGGAGTGTTCCGTGGCGTTTTATTGTTCGTCGCAGACGGTGCAGTCATTTGGCCTTCTCCGGAAATCGATGTGGAACGCCCGTCGGAACGCGCCAAATGAGCAAACTTCTGGCCGCTCTTCTCGACATCCAGTGTCTTAATCAGCACCTCACTGAGCCGCCGGTCATCTCTGGGATTCCGCGAGCGGCCGAACAGCCCCCACAAGCTACCTGGTGAGCCCAACATCGCCCATTATTGGACAAGATAGTGCTGTCTTGATTGGACAGTGTACACGCCGCTTTAGGAAATCCGAGAAATGCCGCCGAGTTGTGGACGATGTTTCGAGGCGATGAGTGGGCGGACATGCTGACAGATAACGGTGATTTGTCTATCGATTATGTGTCACAGCGGGATTCGATGCTACAGTTGCTGTCGCGCATTGAGTGGTGCTAGCCGGTTGTGAGCTATTTTAGTTTTAACTGCTACTGGTTGTTGATTTGAGTTGCAACTGCGTCATTCAACTGCGTCAACAGTCATTCGTCAAAGCTGGATGACACTGAGCGTGTATCGAGCATTTAGGTCAGCAACAATGTTTTAGATTAGGGTCACCTAAGGTCAGGTTACCAGATGTCACAATGATCTTATCTTGAAAAAGTGGATCTCATGTTATATAGCTAAACCACTGATCAATTGTTTTAAATATTTCAGAGATTGACAGGAATGAATTCCGCGATTTTTCTGTAATCTATGTAATTGTGTTTATTTCGGATTTTCGATAATCGATATGTATGACCTGGGGTCAGGTTAAGTCCTGGCAGTGGAATATGTGTTATACAGATGCAACCACGTCAGATAGGTACAATATTTACAATATCTAGAATATTTGTTACAATATTTGTTACAAAATTTATTACAATATTTGACTGACCGTCTCCCGATTTGGGACAACAGTCAAGGGACACTGCTGAACACAAATGTCACAACCAACAAGGTCACAAAATGACTAACGCCAAGGCCTGCTGTGTGAGGGGCTCTATTACACATTACGGCCACAATAAATTACAATAATAATAACGAATGGCCATGATGCATTACTTGTTGTTGCGTGCCGCATTAAATTAATATCACCAGCAAGTAAAGACAAATTGCCCGGACACAATCACAATGCTTAGCACCCGAATAACAATGAGATCCGCCGCTAATACTGCTCAGACAATTGTGCTTACCGAAACACTCGAGTTCCGGCATCGTCTGTGCTCCACAGGGTTCCCCAACCGAAAAACAATTATGGCGTTCATTTTTCACCGTGCACACGATCTCATTTGAAACCGCTCAGCAAACACAGCAGCGTCAGTGAGTAACGAGGCCGGGGAACAATGATGAGCGCCATGAGAGGTCCGCCGCCGCCGCCGCCGCCGCCGCCGCCGCCGCCGCCGCCGCCGCCGCCGCCGCCCCCGACCCCGACCCCGCAGTTGGCTGCTGTCTGACTTTGTGTCTGTTGAGGAAAAATGATCGGACACTTGAATAGTTGCGTACTTTCACCAGCAGCACTGCTTGAAGCAACGTAAGGATGAAGACGAACCATGCAATTTAACCCGGCACCGCCTGGGCTATTTCCGTACCCACGACAGCCTGGGGGGTCGGATCCGCCCCCCCCCCCTGTTATCTCGAGAACCAATGGTCGTATCGAGCCCCGCGAGGCGGCGTTCGAAAGGTCTCTACGAGACCTTCCCAAAGCACTCTTAAGATTTTAAGATTGAGGTCAACTTTCGGGTCAAGGTCAGGTCAAAGGTCAAATTCAGGGGTTTTGCATGATTAGGCTTACGGACAGCAGAATCGATAGCTGCTGCTCGAAACTCACCAAAAATGACCTCAAAGGCCTAGTGAAGGTACCATGTGCATATAGGGGTCATACTAAGTACGGGTCAAGGTCAGGTCAGGTCACGAAAGGTCACGGTTTTCACTTTCTGCTACATAGTCGTGCGACACATGTTTTATGGCTTATTTTTCACGCCGAATCCGATGGTAATGGTTATATGAGACCCCAAGTCACTGTGCTGGTGATAAGTGTGCATTGAAAGCATAAAAAATCGTTTATACCATACATAACTAAACGAGGGCTGAGAAAAAAGGTCAATTTTTCAACTTTTTATTTTTGACATAAAAATGCACTTTACTAGACGAGCTTTGTCCCAGGAATCTAGTGGTGCCATTTGTTTTCACATGCGATGTTCAAAAGTGCCTCTAATTCACGAAAATGCTTATGACGTCACCATGCCCTATGCATGTTGTAGCTATTTTTTACAATTTGGGGGTCAAAAATCAAGATAGAAAGTTGAAATTTGGGGCATCTAATGTTCTAATAGAGCTCTACAACATATATTCCGTTTTTTTGGAAATTCCCAAAATTTTGGATTTTATTAGCTGTTTTCCAAAAAATATAGTTTTTTGAATTTTTAGGGGTGAAAAACGCATTTTATGGAGAATCCGAGATAGCCATTTTAAAAGAACTCGTTGAGCTGCGTCTTTTCATGTTCTTAATTAGCAATTTGCTTTAAACCCTGATTTTTGGCGATTTTTTTAAACATTTACCACTTTTTGACTAAAAACGTCATGTAGTAGCATCACTAAAATCGATATTCCTCAAGAAATTTTGGAAATTTTTTCTTAAAAATTGCACAGGAGACGTTAAATTGATGGGGGAGAAGGTATGCCAAGTTTCAAGTAGATAGCCAAAGTGGTTCATAAGTTATTTAAGAAAAACGGAGGGGGGGGGGTCGGATCCGACCCCCCAGGCGGTCGCGGGTTAAGTGCACCTTAACTGAGCTACTGGAAGCTCATATAATTCGCTACGTTTGACTCCATCGACTTCATATTAAATCAATTGTTTATCATATGGCATTATTTGTTCTATTGATTTATTGAGATCAATAAGAAGATAAAATGTTTTACCTAATCAAATTAATGAAATTAGACATTTAGCTATCGGTTAATCAAGAGCCTTTAATTATTTGTCCCCCGCAGACTTTTCAGCTAACTACTCTATCTTCACGTGTTTGTAAATCTGGAGACAATGAGGTAGCACGAGCTATCATAGGCCGGGCCCTCTACTGAGTGGTGGAGGACTAGAGTGGGTCACCAGTACCACCCAATAGCCTCCGGGTTATACCGAGTGGCCATCCTAGACCAGCATTATAAATGACTCAGTTCTCTTGTGTTGGGTGGATGGTGGTCACTCAGCAGACCATGTATCATTACTTATGCCATTGTTTGCATCTTAGCCAGCCATTAGGTGGGCGCTGAGGAGATAGGACTTGAAGCAGGAGAGTTAGCGAACACTGGACGGGACTTTCACCTAAACAGAAGATGGGAGCAGGAACTGATCGTCATTTATCGCTAGTTATCGCGGATTATTGTTAACCCTCGCCCGCACATGCCATTTTCCCATCCTAGAACGCACATGGGGGGGGGGTGGTTGCCACCCCCCCCCCGCGCCATTTCGTTCCTGTTGGAGATAGAGCTTAGCAGTAAAGACCAAAATGATTCTTTGGGAAGAGACGAATCCAATGATACCCAGTTTTACCTTCTCAGGTCAGTCATTGACCTTCCAGGTCAGGTCAAACTAAAAAATGTTGCTGTTTTGGGTCACCGTTGGATATCAAGTGTGCTGCTTATCAAATACCGATGACGATGCTGTTTTCTGGTGCCAAGCCAGCTAGAACCTCTTTGTCACACTACCCGACCAGAATTTTCCTGCTGAGGTCATTTCAGGTCAAGTTAGGTCAAGGTCAATTATATGTGTTTGTATGTCTGTGTGTGTCTGTGTGTATACTGATGTGTGCACCGATTGTTTTTGGGTCCATATTACATGAAATCATGATCTGAGAAGCTTTTACCAAAAATGCAGTCAAAAAACTTCAAAAAAAGTAAATTCAGCTTGCCTAAAACGCAATTATCTTAGGTGACCTAGGTTGACCTTGACCCTGACCTTGACCCCTGTACATCGTCAAACAACATGTTCCATGATAGGTAGGAGGTAAGACTGGCAAAAAAGGCCGAAATCAGGGTATCAAAAGCTCATAAGGCCCATGGCAAACGCAAGATGTTGAGAATTGGCCATTTGGGTCATGACATGACCTGAAAAACAAGGTCATATCTCCGAAACCAAAAATCACAGAAACTTGAAATTTTCAGTGGACATCAAGAAAGGATAGAGGAGCAGCTATACGAAAAATCAGCCTTCTAGCTCTAAAAATGTTGAGTGCAGAGCAGAAAGACTACCTGGGGGGGGTGGCAACCACCCCCCCCCCCCATGTGCGGGCGAGGGTTAACGGGCGTCTTGACGTGATTGAGATGTGGTTGGAGCACTCTGCAGAAAGTGCAACCGACTAGTGGAATTACAGGAGGTAAGATCCAGGTATGTTGCATGACACTTATTTGTGTCTGTTACAATTCATTTACTATGTACATATTACGCAATTACGCATTACGCATAGTCTTTTTCGTCAGCCGCCAATGGGGTTGGGAACTCGATTTTTTAAGAATGCATGAAAATGATCAAACTATTTTCACAGAATTTATGGTGCATACCATTGCCTAATAAAATCAATAAGCTGAGAGAAATGGGGAAAAAAAGATAGGAAACTTGTTTTGAAAAGTTCTTGAAAAAAGATGCTCTTGATGCTGCTACGTCACATGTCACCTTCTGCGGTTGACAAATAATGGCGCATCTGGCGCACCACAGATTACATGTTATATCAATGGGTGAAAGATGTTGTTTGCTTCACTCTGCCATTCGCGCTGTTTTTAACTTTAAATTATGCTAAAACATTTACGGATGAAATGTTCAGTGTCAAAAATTGATGTGTCTGCCGTGTACTATATTCCCACTTAACATGAGCGCGTGATAAACATTTTATGTACCTCGAATTTTCAAATGATAAAGATGATGAATCGGAGGATGCTGAAAAGCAAAAGCTCATTCCAATATTTGGACTACATTACGATTAAAATGTTTACATTCCTGTCATCTTATTGATAATTTATTTGTTCTTTTTTATGAAAATAACTTAAGGCGTTGAGAACCGAGGTAATTTGTATCTACCGTGCCTTAACTTACCAGCAACAGCAATCTATCTACGCCCTACGGTGGCAAGGGAGACTGTGAAAGAAGCGTAAGATGGATTATAAACAATTCTTTTGTGATATACTGAAGGGCAAAGTGCAGAGAAGAGCGTACAAGTCCTGTTTTGTGCCAGGCTGTTGCAGTAGCACTTATGAAACTCCGAAAACGATCTTCGTTCATGTCCCGAACAACATTACCCTGAGGAGATGATCGTCTGCAATAGCAGGAAGAGCTGATGCAAGTAGGTACTTTGAAATCCACTTTCAAGTCGGTGCTATTGTTGTAATGATCACTGTGAGGTGAGATATTTTGTGCAAGGGCTGAGTGTAATGCCCAAGCAATGACCTCCATTCGCCCCCTGACCGGTCAGGGTTATAAGATTTGAGTGGATGGCGGTCCGTTTGGGGTTCAGATGTCAATTGTATTTTGTTACTGTCAAACAATACATGTTATGCTGGCAGCGAATGTGTGTAACGTCGTTTTTCGAAGCAGAAGTTAGAACTGTAACGGCAGAGTGCTTGCTGGTCTCATCGTAAGTATTGTAAGTGTTGTAAGCAAAAGCATTGTCAATATTGTAAGTATTGTGAGCATTGATGTATGGTAGATATCACCTCACATGATCTCGGCTCAGATAACCCTCTCCGGTGTCCCTGTCAGTAAATGGCACTTGGATCATTACAGATAAGATAATTTGTCATAATTCTTAAAGAATTTGGTGGTTTTGACTTGTTTACTCGAGGTGCAGGTCGCATTTCAATACTTTTCCATAGGCTTGCAATGTAAAGGTCACGACTCTGACCTAACCTCAGGTCACAGATAAAAAATTCTGAGATATACAAACGACACATACTGCAGGTACTGTTTTGAAGACTTGATGAGAGGAAATAACTTCGTGAAAAACTCAAGCTCTGACGTGTTTGCAAACTTTTCTGAGGTGGGGTCAACAAACCCGCTCTGGTTACCTGACCTGACCTGACCCGGCATTTTTTTTTTTTTTTTTTGCTGGGATGTGCGCAATGAGCATTTAGGAAAAGTCACCAAATATGAGCTGAATGTCTCGCGGCGTTTGGCAATTGTACAAGAAAATCCTGAAAGGTCTCCCCGTCCGAAATAGGGTTAATGTGTATATGAAGAGTTGCAGATGCCAAACATACCCAGATCTAAGACTGCAGTTCTCAGCGCCGCTGCAACGTTTTTAAAACAAACATACATAGGACATACAAACATGTACATAGGATACATAGGATACATAGGATGACATGGAATAACCGCTCACGCAAGGAGCGGAGCTCCGCCCCGTCCAAAGTGGCCAACAAAGCAGAGACAGAGGCAGCATCACATCTTCCATCAAAGAACTGGTTTCTGGCTTGGAAGATGAGCTCCATCTTTGCATCCAAGTCGGTGCTGTCAGGAATCAGCTGGTCTAATGGAGTGAGAGTAGTGAGACGACTAGCTATTGTATCAGAGCTGCCTGGTCTTCGTAGCATTTGCACCGATTCTTCTCGATCGGACTCTGAATTCTGTCCCTCCTGCGTATTACTTGAGGCATTGCTATGTAGCTAAGTCTTTGGCAGAGTTTCGTTATCCATGCTTTGCAAACAGTGCCATAACAACACAGTTAATTAATCACCAAGCTTCTTTGCAAGTTCCAATACAGTTGAATCGCACGCGATTTGAGTGCAAAAATCAAGAAAAGTGCCAACTTGTTCTCGTAAAATATTTTGAATATTGACCTAAAAAAATGAGTAATTTCCAGATAAAATAACAGCGAAATCAGTTTTCGCTTGCCAATAAAACTCACAGATATTGAAGCTCCATTATTAAAGGAACATTTTAGTATATGCCATTCTTGATAAAACTTCTTAGCCACGCAATACCAGCGCAAAATAAAGAGACACTGAAAACACGACCAATCACTCCGATTTACCATAGGAAAATACATAGAAAATGTATGTCTCAACTGCGCCAAATATACAGACAGTTATATACCTACATGTGACGTCATGATTAGCCCGACCAATCAGAAGCAAGTTGTTTTCAGCCACAAATAATTAATTTCTGAACTAACTAGGCATTTTTTTAACAAAGTGATTTTAAATTAAATCATTAAAAATTCTGAGCTTTTTTATTTTACCAAAACATACAGAGCATGCAGATAGGTCCCAACCCTATTGCATCCATCACTTTCAATCTTTTCGGAAGTGCCCCAGCTACTCGCCATAGCTCATCTCCGTGTAGCACCAATGCCGGAAGAGACGTCACGCTGCAGCGCGGTGTGAGGTAGCACGAGCTATCGCGCGTCACTCACGCGTCACGTGTCCTATTTGCCACGGATCTATCACGCCCCGTATCGTACATCAGGCTCTGAAGCTCGGACGATCGTCTCGTCCGTCAGAACCCAGTTGGACCCCTACGAGGTGCTCACGGTGGTTAAATCCGTCTCAGTACCACCGACCGAGAAACGCGGAGGACTTGGGAGGACATTTCGACACGGCAGAGAGCTGCGGGGAGTGGCTATTTCTGCAGAATTGTGGATATGAACATACAAAAGAGAGTTCGTTGACATTTTCAGAGGAGATCGTTCGGACGAAAATCTCGGTCTGTCACCTGTGTTTGGACGGTCTACTTTATTCTGTCACACTGCAGAGAAATGATATATGAGACTGGTGCAGAAACAAAGCCGATGGTCAATAGCGTTTTTCTTGCTCGGGACTACCTATCACGGCCCACGATATGTTCGTCAGTTTCTCGTGTGCAATTTTTAGGTCATATAGGGGCACAGTTGGGTGCCGTGGATGGCCTGTGTTTAACATGCTAAGCTATAATTAAAGATTCGTCAGAGATAGACGATTTATGACTTATCCATAACAACTCGAAAGACTCCAAGCTCCAATTCGTAGAGCTCCGGTGTCTTCCTACCTTTTCCACTTACCCGTTCTCTTGATCGTAATGGTTCGTGTGAAATATGTTGCTTTTCCTAAGCTATATCTAGAGTCTGGAGTCTGGAGTGAGCTGGTTTCTGCACTGGAGGCTGAATGAATCCATCCACTTGATAACTTTCTGACATGAAATAAACAGACTAATGCTTTGAAACAATTGCAAGATTTCCACCTTTCAATAGTAAACTTACCGAGCACTGGTCTCTACCCAATTCTCTACAGACCCGTTTCGTCAAACTAAGCAATTGATTTGAAATATGTCGGCGTGCAATAAAAACATGTCTACGTACCAAGGCTGAAAATAAGTATCGTTGGCTGATGATCCGAACCATGCGATTGCACATTGATTAGAAGTGAAAAAAAAAACAGCAGCTCTGGCCAGGCTAAAAAAATCGCTTAATACTATAAAGATGCTTAACCCGCGCCCTGATGGGGGGGGCCATTTTGGCCCCCCCTGTGGTTTTTCTTAAATAGCGAGAAAACGGCGGCGCGCAGCGCCGCCAAATTTTGGGTACCTTACCGGGCATCAATTTGACACCTTCACACAAAATTTCAAGTCACAGGTCACCTCAGGTCAGGAGTTATTGAGGTCAAACTGAGGTCATGTTCGAGTAAAAATGAGCAAAAAACATGACATCTTGAAACGCTCACCAATTCTACAGTTAACAAGCAATTTTAAAGTTCTTTATGTGGTTGTGTAGAGAAAAGACGGCGCTACAAAACTGCTATCTCGGATTTTCGAAATTTTGGGATTTTGACCCCCAAAAATCAAAAAAAATGATTTTTTTAGAAAAACTCGAAAATTTTCCAAAAAATTTTCGAATTTCGAAAAAACCGGAATATATGTGATAGTCCCTGCGCTCTTCGATATACATACCAAATTTTAGATCGATACCTCTTTTTTTGGCCAAGTTATAGCGAAAAAACTGTTAAAAATTGATGACGTCAAATTTTTGAACTCAATTTTTAGCAATTCTAGACCTCGTAGCGCAAAACGGAGACCATCATTGAACTCCCCGTGACGAGCTGCATCGAATCGATACCCATTTTATGCAAAAATATCAACTTTGAAATTTGACCTAATTTGACCTGACCTTGACCTGACCTTGACCTGACCTTGACCAAAACGTGACCTAAACTGGCCCTGAAGTCTGTCTGACCCACATAATCGCATTTGTCATGTAAAATGGACCATAAAACATGTATCACACGACACTTTCATATTGTGACCCCCCAGTGACCTGACCTCTGTGACCTGACCTGGTATCAGTGACCTCAAATAGCAAAATATGTGTTTGAAGAACATTTCTCCATCGATGATTTTCAATGAAATGCATTTTACTCGATTTTACAACGCATTTCTTGAAATGCCTGTAAACGGTGAAAATTCGACCTTTGACCTGACCTGTGACGTCATCGGTTTGACCGAGGTCAATGAAATTGGGTCACAAGGTAGTTCCCCGCTGGGGCTATCCAACACCGTTTACCGCTTGTCGCTATGTTGCGTGGTTCTCGAGATCTGAGGGGGGGGGCCAAAATGGCCCCCCCCCCATCAGACCGCGTTGCTCGGCAGACCCCATCTGGGCGCGGGTTAACCCGCGCCCCACTGGGGGGGGGGGGCTATTTATAGCCCCCCTCCCGTTTTTCTGCAATAACTTCCAAACCGCTTGACGTATCGACGCCAAACTTTCAGCACCTTCGGCTGCATCAATTTGACACCTTGTGTAAAAATTTGAACTTCATAGCTACCATAGGTCGGCCGGAAATGACGTCAGAGTGACGTCATGTTCGTCCGATTTCGACGCAAAACATTGAACCACGGCAATCGCTCCCAAGAGCTCAGTTTTTAAGCTAGATCCAATTTCTTTACATGAAAGGACTCAGAATTGACCGCGCTATCAAACTGCTATCTCGGATTTTCAAAATTTTGAAAATTTCGAAAATTTTATATAATAATATTCAAAATTTATATTTTTATATTTTTTCAAAAAGTTTTTGACTTTTCGAAAAAAAACCGGAATATATGTGACAGAACGCATTATTATGACTAACTCTAGCAAGTTTTAGCTAAATATCTTAAAAAATGGCCAAGTTATACGCATTATTGCAAAAAAATTCACAATTATTAATTTTTCAAATCACTTTTTCAGTACGTATTTGACATCGTACACCAATATAAATGGCACCATCGTGTTCCTGAGCTCAAACTGCATCCAATAGACAACTTTTTTGTTGAAAAATTTTAACTTCAAAATTTGACCTTTTTGACCTGAAAGTGACCTGACCTAAGCTAAATTCGACTCAAAATGACCTCGAATGACACAGACGACATCAAATTCGAAATCTATGGCCTAAATGGACCATAAAACATGTGTCACGTGACCGACGCATGATATAATATTTTCGTGACCTGTGATGACCTGACCCTGACCTGAAAATCAAAGTACAAGTTTGGTACCCTCAAGGTATCTAGAGCATCTGTTCACGAGTGTGGAAACCAAAAATGAGCCTGATCTGACTTGTAAGACGGCGGCCAGAGCCCAAAATGTGAACAAGCCAAAGTGCTAATAATTTTTACTTTGACCTGACCTGTGACGTCATCGGTGACCTCGAGGTCAATGAAATTAGGTTTCGTTCGACAGTTTTTCCGGGGCTATCAGACGCCGTTTGAATTTTGACGATCAGCCCAGTAGTTTCGGAGTTAGGAGGGGGGGCTATGAATAGCCCCCCCCCCCCCCCCCAGTAGGGCGTGTTATACACAGACCACAGTGGGGCGCGGGTTAAAAACGATTGTACCTTGACAATTTATACCAAGCGGCAACGCATTACGGTTCTAATGGTGCTAAATATTCAACTACCATCCTGCCTATGCTGCAGAGCCCTGAGCACCAAACTGTTGGATGAAACTGCCTCTCACTGTCACTCCCCTACGAGCCGGATTTCCGAGCTCTGCCTCTGCCTGTGGGGACGCTCATCAGCCGTCTGCTCGAGCCATTAAGCTCGCTGATGACCGCACTTACACCCGCTGATTACAACAGTTACACACACTGATTGGCAGCGACACACCTGAACCGGCGCGTGCCACAGTCGAGTCGGGGTGTGTGTCGGGTGACCGAGGTTTACTGGGCACTTAAAGAGATGGTTCATAGCACATGGCACGGTTTGCACACGCCTGCACTCTGCCGGTTCAAGGGATCGGCGGGCGATAGGAGATAGCAGATCATAGACAGATTTTGCTCATTGTCTTGTTTGGTTTAAAGGCCGGAACACAGCACTCGCTTGCAAATCGCGTCGAACTCGCGTCAAGCGCGGAAATCGCTTCGTCCGCTGTGTTTTCACTTGCAATTCAGCTCACAACCCGCGTCGAAAACCCGTCCCGCTTGGAAAACGCTTTGCGCTCCCAAATCGCGGCTGAAACGCGTTGATTTTTGATTGCACTTGACCTTTGCACGTGACATCTTAGCATATCAATGCGTCTGTTTCATGACAAAATTTTATGCGGCGTTCTTTCGATGAAATTTTTTTAGGTTTGATATTTTAAATGACCTTCTCCTCGATCATTGATTAAAATCAGCACAGGTTAAAAGTTACTTTCTTTTGTAGGAAATTCCTTAAAAACAGTTGATGCCATGCCACACAGGTAGTTCATCATGCCACATTGGAACTTAGGTAACTATAATTTGTTCAGTCAATTTCAGTATTTTAGTCAGTATTTGTTTGCCACGTATCATGGTCACAATCGGTTGTTCAGAAGTTTTTCAAACGAATACAACACCGCTCTTGCAAATCTAACAACTGTTATCGTTCAATCTAATCTAGCAATTCATTCAATCTAATAATCCAACGATTACCATCCGCAAGTAAACTACATGTTTCTCCTTCTGCGTTATGCAAATCACAGGATATACTTAACCCTCGGCCGCACATGCCATTTTCTCATCCTAGAACGCACATGGGGGGGGGGGGGTGCCATCCTCCCGCGCCATTTCGTTCCCGTTGGAGATAGAGCTTCGTGGTAGGGACCAAAAAGATTCTTTGGGAAGAGACAAATCCAATGGTACCCAGTTTTACCTTCTCAGGTCAGTCATTGACCTTCCAGGTCAGGTCAAACTAAAAAATATTGCTGTTTTGGGTCACCGTTGGATATCAAGTGCGCTGCTCATCATATAGGTACCGATGGGCGATGACAATGCCGTTTTGTGGTGCCAAGCCAGTTAGAACCTCTTTATCACACTATCCGACCAGGTTTTTGCTGCTGAGGTCCTTTCAGGTCAAGTTAGGTCAAGGTCAATGATATGTGTTTGCATGTCTGTGAGTGTATGTGTGTATAATGATGTGTGCACCGATTGTTTATGTGTCCATATTAAATGAGATCATGAAATGAGAAGGTTTTACCAAAAATACAGTCAAAGAAACTTCACGAAAAGTAAATTCAGCTTGCCTATATCGCAATGATTTTAAATGACATGTTGACCTTGACCCTGACCTTGACATCTATACATCGTCGAACAACATGTTCCATGATAGGTGGAAGGTAAGACTGGCAAAACAGGCCAAAATCAAGGTGTCAAAAGCTCACATGACCCATAGCCAACGCAAGATATTAAGTATTTGTCATTTGGGTCATGACATGACCTGAAGAACAAGGTCATATCTCCAAAACCAAAAACCACAGGAACTTAAAATTTTTCAGTGGACATCAAGAATGGATAGAGGAGCAGCTATACGAAATCAGGCTTTTAGCTCTAAAAATGTTGAGTGCAGAGCAGAAAAACTACCTGGGGGGAGGGTGGCAACCACCTCCTCCCCCCCCCATGTGCGGGCGAGGGTTAACATGGCATTGCAGTCTTGTTTTCGAGTAAACGTGTTGCTCATGATATTTTCATTATTTTGTCAAAAATGGAGAACAGCCTATAAATTTACAAACGTAAAGTGTTTAAGGCCTACAGAATAAAAAATTATGTGGGAGATTCAACAACAGGATTGAATTGTAGCTAAATCACGGCATAATTTGGAAGTTGGATGAAATTCCTCTCGGTTTTCTACGAAACCACTTAGCCCTCGCCCGCACATGGCGGTGGTTACCACCCCCAGGTAGTTTTTACTGCTCTGAACTAAATATTTTAAAAGCTAGAACCCTGATTTTTCGCATAGCTGCTTCTCTATCCTTTCTCAGCGTCCAATTAAAATTGCAAGGTTCTATGGTTTTTGGTTTCGGATATATGACATTGTTCTTCAGGTCATGTCATGACCCAAATGACCAATACCCTGCAATATCTTGCGTTGGCTATGGGTCTTTTTAAGCTTATTTCCAAAATGCCTTGACATATTTTTGAAGCTTACCACGCCCCTATTTGTGGTTCAGCCTACGAAACAAGGCTGGCCCCAAGTCAAGTTAACGCAAGAGTATCTTTGCTAAAACGAGCGTGTGCGCCATTACGAGACGCAGCGATTGGTACCCGATTTCAAGGTCCCAAGACAACCGGTGACCTCTGAGGCAGGTCAAGTGGCCCAAGAAGCGGGTTCGTTTTTTTTTGGTAGGGGAGGATGGGGTAATTTGGCCGCTTTTTTAGGAAGCGCTGTAGCTCGAAACTGGCGACATACTTCTGCACTCTCTCAAGGCTGGCAGGTGTAGCATTCATTTTACTTTCTTATACAGCAAGCTGAAAATGATAGAGCAACTACTTATGGCTGAATTTTGTCGTTCTACAAAGGTCTGCAAAGCAGTTAAATTGCCCCGCTAGCAGGGTTATTTGGCCGGTGGGGTAGAGCAATTTGGCCGGTGTTAATTTGAGGCCTGGGTTTTATGCTACGGGCAAGTCAGCTTCAGTGCCAGCAATGGCATGTGTCTTTCACGCATTTTTAGGCTGACTCGATGTCGGACTTATCTTCGAATGATTTTGACTCAGGTCTTATTTCAGCATTTTCCTGCACAATTGAAAATGTGCTTCCTTAGCATGCACTTCTAAATCAAACATATGCATTTTATTTGTGGTGAGAAAAACGTTAACTGTTTATTCTAGTAAGGAAATAATCGACTAATTTCAATTAAAAAATTCTTAGCAATCGAAGAAATAACTCAACGTCTCAACTCAGTCTCAAATCTTCACATCTCATAGGTCTCCGATGTCTGCAAACGAGTTGTTAACCCGCGCCACACTGGGGTCTGTGTATAACACGCCCTACTGGGGGGGGGGGGGGGCTATTCATAGCCCCCCCTCCTAACTCCGAAACTACTGGGCCGATCGTCAAAATTCAAACGGCGTCTGATAGCCCCGGAAAAACTGTCGGGCGAAACCTAATTCCATTGACCTCGAGGTCACCGATGAAGTCACAGGTCAGGTCAAAGTAAAAATTATTAGCACTTTGGCTTGTTCACATTTTGGGCTCTGGCCGCCGTCTTACAAGTCAGATCAGGCGCATTTTTGGTTTCCACACTCGTGAACAGATGCTCTAGATACCTTGAGGGTACCAAACTTGTACTTTGATTTTCAGGTCAGGGTCAGGTCATCACAGGTCACGAAAATATTATATCATGCGTCGGTCACGTGACACATGTTTTATGGTCCATTTAGGCCATAGATTTCGAATTTGATGTCGTCTGTGTCATTCAAGGTCATTTTGAGTCGAAATTAGCTTAGGTCAGGTCACTTTCAGGTCAAAAAAGGTCAAATTTTGAAGTTGAAATTTTTCAACAAAAAAGGTGTCTATTGGATGCAGTTTGAGCTCAGGAACACGATGGTGCCATTTATATTGGTGTACGATGCCAAATACGTACTGAAAAATTGATTTGAAAAATTAATAATTGTGAATTTTTGCAATAATGCGTATAACTTGGTCATTTTTGAAGATATTTAGCTAAACCTTGCTAGAGTTAGTCATAATCATGCGTTCTGTCACATATATTCCGGTTTTTTCGAAAAGTCAGAAACTTTTTGAAAAAAATATAAAAATATAAATTTTGAATATTATTATACAAAATTTTCGAAATTTTCAAAATTTTGAAAATCCGAGATAGCAGTTTGATAGCGCGGTCAATTCTGAGTCCTTTCATGCAAAGAAATTGGATCTAGCTTAAAAACTGAGCTCTTGGAAGCGATTGCCGTGGTTCAATGTTTTGCGTCGGAATCGGACGAACATGACGTCACTCTGACGTCATTTCCGGCCGACCTATGGTAGCTACGAAGTTCAAATTTTGACACAAGGTGTCAAATTGATGCAGCCGAAGGTACTGAAAGTTTGGCGTCGATTCGTCAAGCGGTTTGGAAGTTATTGCAGAAAAACGGGAGGGGGGGCTATAAATAGCCCCCCCCCCAGTGGGGCGCGGGTTAATAGTGTTTACTAGCTGGAGATGTGACTATCAGTTTGGTTTGAGCAGAGCCCTAGCAACTTCGTCGTGCTGCTTTGCGCAGTGTCTTGATGAGCCCCTAGGAGACAGACTGTGCCGCAATGCCACCGCCAACGGCTATAAACCCAACCAGCTCGGTACGACGACCTTATCATTACATAGGTGTCGGAAACGGGAACGGGGGGAAAGCACCGGGGCACCGTGCCCCCCTTGATTTTGCCATTTTAACATTAGCCCTATGGGTGTTGCATGGAAAGAATGGGCAGTACCCCCCCCCCTTACTTGAAGGTGTTTCGCCGCTACTGCTTATCAAGTCGGCCGTTCCAGCTTAGCGATCCTGAGAGCACCTTCAAAGCTGTTCCACTAGCACCGGCAAAATTACCCCGCATTGCCACTCTGAAAAGTTTTGTCTACAAAGTCGTTATGGTTTTACGGAAATATATGAAATTACTCTTGAAAACGCTGAACATCTAAGCAATGGGACCACTATGTCAAAATTTGTCTACAGCCCAAAATTTACATGCCAGGCATGTAATTTTTCGAACGAAAGTAAAAGTTACCATTTTCTAATCAAATTTATGTTTTACTTGATTTGAAGAAAATTACGAAGGGGAAAAATCCACGGATTCCTCATTTTATGTTGACCGCAGTACAAGATACGTGTTCAGATTTCTTTAAACATCGAAACATAAAAACTAAACAATTTAATACATTTTACGTATAAAATTGTCAGTCAAATGAATACCGATGTGCTGAAAGCAGGAGACCACGCCGGTATTTAGTTAAAATTGCCGTAAGCCAAGGTGCTTTATTTGGTTTCCATGGTTACTGACGCTATTTCGCTTGCGTTTCGCGAGCAGAGAAGCTGAAAAGTTGAAACAGATTCAACTTTTCAGCTTGCAAATCGCGCCGGACTGATTTTGCTTGCGTTTCGCTCGCGTTTCGCTCGCGTTTTCCGAGCGGGATCCGGCGTGATTTCGCGGCGTAAAAGCGAGACGACCTGCGTGTTGGGAGCTGAAAATATGCCATGTATTGCAATGGGAAAAGCGAGACGCGATTTGCGAGCTTAAAAGCTGTGTTCCGGCCTTAAGAGTGTGTGCAGCGGAATATAATATGAAGCAATCAACGAAAAGCCCAATCAGTTTTCTTTTGTTGTATGTCGTCCACCTTACGGTGCAGGCGTGTTGAAGGAATATTTACATTCGTGGGCTAATGTAAATATAACCAAAACAGTACCTCATTACCAGCGAGGAAACACAGCCGGTTCCGTGTTGTTTGGAGCCATCCGACATCATCCGCCAGTACTTCCTGCCTTATTCACATGCTAATCACTTATTCAAGGCACCCAGCTGTTAAACGATTAGTACTTAATTTTAGTGCTGTAACACTTCACTTGGACGCTTCATTTATTTCTTCCGACCGGCGCCATTCAGCTGGGAGCAAACAGTTCAATGTCGTCCTTTGAGTGCGTTCGCCGGCGGCGCTGCGCTGGCCGTTGGTGTTCAGTGGTCGTTGACGGCGGGTGGCGGCCCGGTGCGTGGGCTCTCCGCCGATAACGCCTCGCCGTGTGTGCGCTGCCCGCTCCTCACAGGGTCGGTTTATGGCCGGCGCGCCGCAGATGAGAGGCGCCCGGCCGCCGCCCGTGTTTGCCGATGGTTGTGAGAGAGGCCGAGGGCGCCGGACACCCGGCTGGATCCACGGACTCGGCGGGGAGCTGGCCGGCAGACCGGCGAGTCGCCACCACACACGCAGCTGCACAATCACCCAGCTATTGTCCCGTGTTGACCGATCGAGTGAGCGCTGCCGCCGCGCCGGGGTACCGCGGTACGCGCTGTGGTAGCCGCCGCCGCCGCCGCCGGTTGGTCAAATACCGACCTCCAGCCATAACAAAACCCTGTTTGGGGACGCCACTGGGGGACCGGCGCCAGGGGTCACCAGTGCCGCCCCCCGCCCTCCGCCCGGCCCGGGCGGCGGCGCGCGGCTCAGGGCGGCCGCCCGCCCGCCGCCCGCCGCCGCCGCCGCCGCTGCCGCCGCCGCCGCCACCGCTCGCTCCCTCGCAGTCAGTCGAGGTCCGGAGACGGTGCGGTGAGGTGCGCGCCGGCCGCTGCGGTGAGGATCGAGCGATGTGTCAGCAGAGGTCGGTCCTGCCCGATCGCAACTGAGGGAAGCGAAAGATACCCGCCGTGTGGATTCCATCGAACGAGGTAGGTGCTGGATAGAGCTGGCGAGGCTGGTAGTAAACTGGCGTAGTGCGACCGCTCATGGAGGGTCAAGAGGCATCTGTTTATTTGAGCATACCATTGCAATGAAATGCAGCCAGGTGTGCAAAATGTTAACCTGGTTATAATATTCCAGAGGATTTATCGTCGTGCTGGCATGTTTGGAGGTGTTGGTGCATGAATGGTTATAATTTATCGCATTCCCGCCGACCGCAAACATAAAATTACGCCAGAAGTCGATAGTCGTTTCCATTTAATTTGCAAGGGCTTATGACCAATTAAGACAGAAGCAAGCACGAAATAATGACACATAATAATGAATGTTAACTTCCTGATGAGTCCATCAGGAAATATACATGTCGATGATGAAGAAATCACTTCAGGTGCTACTCGCGACTTTAATGCTTTGGATGGCTTCCACGATGATATATGAGGCTATGGATACTCGATAACGCCGCAATTATGGCCAATTCATCACCATTACTCTCATGTCATTCCATTGGTCATGCACGGACCATGGTGGTCGGTCGGACTGTTTCTGTTGGACTGGTGGACAATCGTTGGACTGGTGGACAGACATTGGACAGTTGCCGGTTGACTGATGGACAGTTGCTGTGTCGTTGGACAGTCGTTGTACAGTCGCTGGACAGTCGATACTGCAGGACTGTTGGACAGTCGTTGAGCTTTCTTTTGGACTTTTGGACAGCTCTCAAACTGTTCTGTCCAATACTCTACAGACCAATACTAAAGGTTGTGACCTATCGGCCGGCGGCCACGGCGCAGCCCATTGTTGAGATGTTGGCCAACTTTTGTCCGCGGGGAGTCTTATAAAAGTTCAGGAGCAGTGTGTCCCCATGTGGTGTCACGGGGAGTACTGTTTATGCCTGGTTAGTAACACAGGCTACTGCTGCATTAGGGTAACCATTGAGACGATTATAAGGAGCCAGGACATATAATGTAGAATGTCAAATGTAAGAATGTAGAACGTTGCGAGGTACAGAAACATCTTTCAAAAACAGACATCTTTCAGAAGCAAAATTTCCATTAAATATTATTCCATAAGATATAATACCGAAATGGCCCTCGCTATTCCCAAAAATTGGCTCATTTTCTAGCATCATTAGAAATCTTAGAACATAAGCCTCTTAGAACTGTCTTTTTTCACCAATCAAATCCAGACTACGAACTCGACTGCAGTATAACAGGCAGAGAGGAACCCACCGCATTTACTTTCTCAACAACCTGCTTCTAGTTTCCGCGAGCAGGCTAGAAGTTCAGTGGCGTGTTCATCCCAACTGACGAGGTTTGACAATGTGCTAGCTAGGTATGGTTCGAGTCTCTCATCACAACATTGTCCGCCCGCTCTTGTGAGACATTCACATACCTCTACAAGCTGAAATACTCATACACATTCTCAATGATTGTTTAGAGCAATATAGCGCATCTTCCTTCCCACGAAGCCAGGTTTTCTGATGTGTCACGCGACACTCGGAGCTGAGCGGACTATTTCATGTCCCATGACGTCATGACTTATCGATGACGTGTTTCGTTCGTGTCCGGAAGTGACTATTATCAGTCACTGCTCTAGCGATCGCAGTAGGACGAGCGTGGCAGCATCGCTGAGGGAGATTTACTACGGTATAGCGATAAGTTGTTGTCGTTTGACGATATGGCACTGATTAGACATGTGGCCAGATATTCGACTATTTCAGAGTATGGATGATGTTTAGAAACAGGGTACAGGTAAGATATTTGATTTGTGTTTGTTATTGAAAGGTAATGGGAATATTGTCATAAAAGAACCTTTGAAAATGAATCTCGGTTAATATTTATTTTCAAACAAAACAATGTATAGTATAGGTAGTACCCAGTTAACATTTTGGGAAGACTGAACAGTTCAGATGATTATTTCTTATGTATGGGAATTTGCTATATCTCACGAACGAGACATCTCATATCAGAAATGTCATTTTAACTACCGCGAAATTAAAGACAGTGGTTGCATCTGTTATTTATGATTTTGTGGGGTTCCACTAGAATTTAATAACTTTATCTCGGACGAGTATCAAGCTCTTGAGCCTCGCTCCAAGCCCACACGCGGTGGGCGTAAATGAGCGTATTATGAAGCAGACACATGCAGGCTTGCCTTGTTTATTTACTCGTCTCCGTGACTAGTTAGCTAGTAGTTGTCCAGAAGCCTGCAGTGAATGGCATATAATGCAAGTGTTAATCTCCTGTGGTTATGTCATTGTTTTTTAACGTTGCATCATTTGTGCAATGTTTATAATGGTCGCTGGTCGGAGTCGGCTCGTCTTTCTTATTCAATGAAGGTAAGTCCGTTGATGTAGTAAAGAAGTAAGTAAGATCATCGATGAAAAATATGTCAATGCAATAGAAATAATCGGTGCTTGTCTCCACCGCTGCGATCAGCTCAATATGGCGCCTGCTCTCTGCTCCGTCCGCTGCTTTATTACGTCCACTTGAGTTAGGAACTAGCTCCTGATTAGGAAAACTGCGAAACGGGCGCGGAGGGGTTGGGATGAGACTGGGGTACTGGGATGGGCGAAAGGGAGAGCTAAGAGTGGCACAGGTCCGCTCAGCCATTTTTTCAATCATACCAATTCAGACATGTGATGATTTTACTGATAACTGAATAACAAAGTTGAACTCTGGGTTGTGATGGGTTTTATTGGAATTTCCCACAGAAAATTAACGGTTTTCTCTGAAGATATGTCTATTACCTATATCTTTGTTAAATTTTTAGATTTTAAAGCTAAGATACAATTTCGAACAAACAAAGAAAGTAAACCAAAAGCAGACGCGAAAGTTGTCATTAGTTTACCTCGAATTTCATTTAGTACATAACTGAACGGTTCTCACTTCTCTCCCTCTGTCGCAGCTAACTTTGCTCGTACTTCAACAATGGAAGAAACAAACGTTCTTTTTAGCCGTCTGGTTCGTTCCACTCGCAGACGCTCAATGTAATGAAATCCCTGTCCTAGCCTACTCGCAAACGGTATTTAACGTTCCAATAAATTTAAATTCATTTCCGCCGAAAGAAAACTCAGAATGCGTAAAACTGATCTCACAGCATAGAACGAATTCCCGGCCGGGAGAGTAGGTAGGAGAAAGGATTGCAGTGTGAAATTCGGCTAGGGTCACGCCGGGAATAAGTGAGGAAGTCGTATGAGATTGGGTGCTCGCCGTTTCCGGAACCCCCTCTTGATAGTTATTTATGCCCGGTGGAGAGCTGTTTTACGCATGGCGGCGCCGATTTGGCGCGAGCGCCAGTTGGCGGGAGCGGTATTCGCGGAATGTAATGACACCTCATGAGCCACATTCCACTTTGGCCCGGTGCAGAAATGGCCGACCGACCATCCGAGCTCCGTGTCGTCGGCCGCTCGCCTAAGAAGCGGCTCAGCCCGGGATGGCACCGACCCACTTCGGCCAGACAGGTCGCTCGGGGAAAGGTCAGGCCCCGAATGTGGCCGCTGCATGCCCTTTAGAAGTGGCCCGAATTGAGGCTGTTTAGCTGAGCAGCAATCGTCATAGTGCATGTCGTCCACATTTAGCGCAAACACCGAGGCAATCTTTATTGAACCTGCACTACCGTATCAGAAGAGAGGCTGTGTAGTGTGTATCGAAGTGCTGTCAATCCTTTACACCAGCTCATATCTCTTTGTCGGGTTTCTAGAAGACTGAAGTGTATGTTTTATTGACTGATTCTTCAGTTATCAGAAGCGTAGCATCAACAATAGGCGTAAGCTCCGCACCTGTTCATAACCTTGAAAGCATCCCTCCTTGCCGTGTCAGCGCGCTGCCAATCTCCCTCCCTTCCCGTGGTGCATATTGGCTGCCCTGAACACACGGTGATTTGAAGGGTGTTTGCCTGGTCTGTGCGCTTCGCTGGTTGGCTGACAAACTCAGTCGTCGCCGATACATCTGGTAATCCATCGTATCTGTTGTAGTGGCAGACTCTGATACGATTAACCACCTCCCATGGATCGTTTGTGCGTCTTCCTTCGGGGTGTGAGTTGGAAAGGAAGTGGTGTATGTGTGGAAGAGTTCGAGTTTTCCGCCGGAGCTCATAGCTCATCACCACCTGCCGTCCGTTGCCGCCGCTCAAAACCCAGTGCTCTCCACCGTCTTGAGTTCATCAACATTGCACGGTCTAACGTTCACTGCCCTCCGTTTGCCGCCCTCCGTTCATAGAAACACCCGTCGTCTAACCGCTCACCACCCGTCGTCTAGCCGCCCTGAGCCCTCCACCCACCATCCTCTCTCAGTGGACACCTCCCACCACCCGTTGTGTTCTTCCCTAGCTCTTCCACCGCCACTCCCCTCCACCGCCCTTCCACCGCCACCGGCCGCTCTCCACCGCCATTGTCCGCTGCAGCTGCTTTTCTTCCTCTCACTGTCCTTCACCGCCACCGCCATCGTCTGCCCGTCTCTCCTTCATGGCGGCTGCCGCCCGTCTCTCCGTCTGTCCTTCCTTACGCCGTCTGCCCGCCACCGCCCGCCCGTCTGTCCTCCAATCGTCTGCCATCCCATCGCCTGTCTTCTCACCGCCCGCCCGTCTGGTCTCGCTTCGTCTACCCTCCGTCTGCTTGCCGCCGCGCGCCCGCCTGTCTTCCCATCACCTGTCTTCCCGCCGCCCGCCAGCCTGTCTTCCCATCGCCTGTCTACCCACCGCCCGCCCGCCTATGTTCCACTTCCCGTCTGTCTATCCGCCGCCCGCCCGCCTGTCCTCCCTCTGTCTGTCTATCCGCCGCCCGCCCGCCTGTCCTCCCTCTGTCTGCTTGCCGCCGCCCGCCCGCCTGTCCTCCCTCCGTCTGCTTGCCGCCGCCCGCCCGCCTGTCCTCCCACCGTCTATCCGCCGCCCGCCCGCCTGTCCTCCTGCCGTCTATCCGCCGCCCGCCCGCCTGTCCTCCCGCCCGTCCTCCTACCGTCTATCCACCGCCCGCCGGCGCCAGGTCGCCGCCGTCTGTGTTTGTTGTGCTCTGATAACACGGCGAGCCACGCACGCCGCCGGCATGCATCACAGCCGACAATACGTAACATAATACCCGCCAATAATGGGGAAACCAGGGCAGCGCTGCTTGCTTCCTGGATGGCGGCGGCGACCGCGGAAGTGACGGCGGGCTGGCGGCGGCGGCGGATTAGCGGTGGCGGCGATGGTGATAATGGAATTGACGGAGGCTGCCAGCGAAGCAGTGTTGATGGCTGCAGCTGCTAACCAGCCTGCGAGCCTCAGCAAGCTGCCCGCGTGCCACTATCGGTGCTACGATCTGGGCTGGGCGGTTTTTGGTGGGCGGCGGCGGCGGCGGCGGCGGGGGCGGGGGCGGGGGCGGCAGCCGCCATCGGTCACGTCGACTCCTCCCTGCTCGGACGCACTAATTAGCTTCATTCGCCGGAGATGGGCGTCCGACGATGGTTGGGTATGCACGACGCACTGCGCTGTGTTAGAGCAGGACCGAGCATTCGGTCAGGCATGTCGCCGAAAACGTAATCTATCCACATTCCACAACTGGTGTTCGAATTCTAGCAAGTAAATCAAAGGGTTGGAATAAACACTCATTCAAGAGACTTTTGTACACTGTACAGGCTCACTTTTTGCAATACCAAAGAATTTATGTAAGAAAATATGCTGCGGCTCTTTTTAGCAGCCAACACCATTAAAAGTGTTAGTAAACTTCATCGCGAAACTAGCAAAAAGTGAGCGCGGCTCCTGGGTTCCGCTGGGATGGCGTGTCTGATACCTATTTGACGGGAGCACGCTTCTGAGTGCGGCGGCACCCCGGCGAGTGGAACAAGAACGGAATTGTTGCTGCACGCTCGCGTGACACGGGAACTCCAGAAAGGACGCGCCGCAGCCGCCCGCAGGCCTTCCCACGCCCTGCCGGCTTCCCGCGAGGTGATAATGAATGTCAGTGCTAAGCAATTAAGCATGCTTGAAATACAGCGCGCGCCTGGGAGCATATATCTTGCTGTCGTGCCATCGCAGTTTTCCGTGACAGCTTGCCGGCTGTCAATGTGTACGGTTTAACTTGCATACCAAATAGAATCACTGAACTGCAAAGGATTTCTCAAATGCGACATCATTCGCACAACATTTAACCCTCGCCCATGTAGGGGGGGGGGGGGTTGGTGCACCCCCCCCCCCTGAGGTTTTTCTTAGCTACACGCCGAACCGTTTCAGATAGCCTGCTCAAATTTTTAGCACCCTATGGGGTATCCTTTGCGCAACTTTTGGTATTTTTTTTGTCAAGGTCATGTCAGGTCACGGAGTTATGACGTCATAAAGGGAACGACCTCCGGCCAGATTTACGCTAAATTGGAGATTGCTTCACATTGGTATAAATGCCGACTGACCTGACACACTGATGGATTGTTTTAGAATCATAACTGGCTGATTTGACATTGGTACAATGTCCGTTGACCTTTTCAAGGTTACTAAAGGTCAAGGTCAGGTCAGTGACCTCGGTTGACCTGTAATGACTTCTTGCACTTGTATGCCTTTTCGGGGTATTTTGATGCCCTGAATTCGAATTTGCTATCCATTTCAGGCATCGTCGATTGCTTCTTGTAGTTCATTTTGGGTCAGGGTCAGGTCAGTGACGTCACACGCCTGACGTGACCCAATGCACAAATGACCTTGCAGACTTCCAATGCTCCCAACGCATCATTTTTAGAGTTATGACATCGAAATACACACCAAACGATAGAGAATTGATCAAGAATCACGATAGTGAAGGTTTCAAGTCGCTATCTCTTACCATTTTGCCGCAATCGGCGCGGAAATCTGAAAAAGTTAGATTTTTCCGAAAATTTGACCTTTGACCGGTCATAAGTAGGTCAAATGTTGACCTAGGACCAAAAAATATACCACCAATCGCGAGATCTCGTTGAGAGCAATCCGTTGGTCTTTCCCGCTAAGCTCTACGACGCTCCGTTTTCAAACGCCAGGGGGGGGTCGCACCAACCCCCCCCCCCCCTGCATGGGCGAAGGTGGCAAAACACCGTTTACGGGCGAGGGTTAAGGTTTAGCCCATCATGCCTTCAAACCCATTCACAGACACGAATTCCAAATTTCGGATGCACTCAAATGCATTTAGGTGTGCTTGTTTGTCTCGCGAACGTTTGCGAACCTGCCTGTGCGCTGTTTGATGGTGACTAGCTGATTTCTTGTGTGTTCGTGTGTTTGTGCGAGTGCGTGAGCCCCCGCTTGTGTATGCAATATGCATGCTCGTATCCTGCCATCCCAACCGCAGTCTACGCCGGCATCCAACCACCGCCGCGCCACTTCCGTCAAACCAGTGCCATTTGCGCCACTGCGCCTGTGCTGCTCTCGCGCGTGCCCACACTCGTGCACGTGCTCACACCACGTGCCTTAGCTAGCCGTATCGCACCTTACCGTGTCACCGTCATGTTTCCTCATCACTGGCACTGAAGTTCACCTGGTCTCTGCCTCCATACGGAGCGGTTACCGCTCCAAATCTTCGATTGACCGCTCGGTCTCGGTCCGATCGTCACGATTGACCTCGATTGTGTCATGTTCACAGTCATCACGTCTCAGTTAACCACTCGTAGTGTCACAGGAGATGGACACCAAGCCACACGACGTGCTTGTACCAATTAGCATCAGCTTCATTGAGCGCGCTATCTATTCAAAGTAAAGCACCACATCTGGGCCGCTCAGTGGGCGACTCTCTGGTCAGCACTGAGAGAAATCTATCCGTCCGTCCAGTCGGACCAAACGCGCCTCCTCTTTGCATTTGCGGGGGTCCCGGTGACACATTGCACGCTCGTGGACCATTCGCAGTCGGCGCGGACCGCTCGACCCGTCCCAGAAAAGGTGCGTGACGGCGACGGTGGACGGCCGAGATGGGCGGGGCTGCGCCGGCTCAAATGAGGCGGGCTGGTCGCGGAGACGGCCGCGCCGGTCCTCCCTCGCTGCCCGCTGATAAGGCCACTGTTGTAATCAATACATAGGCGTGCAGCGCGCCGGCTGGGGCGGCGGCGGCGACCGGTCAGGGCGGGAGGTCGGTGGATCGGGGCTCTGCTGGAAACAGAGCACGGGTGGACGGTATTCTTACGAATCACACGGGGTCCTGTTTCGGACAGTGAATATGTATAATATACCGTGTGTCGTACTCGCGCTGTCGTTATATGTGTCTTGGTCGGTGTCGGTCTCGCAGATGAAGTGAAATCCTAACCAAATGGCCGGTGTATGTGGCCGGAGCCTCCTTTTCAAATAGTGTTAGCGAAATTCTTCCCTTGGGACATATTCGAGAAAAAAAGTCAGACCCGAGCCGGCAGCGGGATACAGGCTGGTTGTTGTAGGGGAAAGTGGGGTAAGACGGTCAGGGTAGGTAAGACGGGCACCCCTTCTGCAGACCAAACCAATAGCGCTACGAGCAAGAAAAGTTAGGACCAGAATTGCCTTTCCCACTACACACCACCATTCAAGTCTGGTGAATTTGTGTTCAGTCGATAATCTTTTATTTTGATTTCTTTAAAACACTCATTTCATTGAAAACATCCATAATGTATTGTGCAAGCTTTTGTGTACAGCACTATAGAGTTAAAAACTCGCAATCACTTGTGGTACACTCATATGCCAACAGTGTTCATTTACGGCGGATTTGCTTTGTCTGCATCAAATTGTCCACAGCGAAAAATCGTGCTGAACTTCTGACATTGAGTTTGGGGTAAGACGGGCAACTATGAACCCAATGGGTCTGTAATGGTGAAAATATTTTTGTTGCTGTAGGAAAAAAGAAGCATTTCTAATAAGAATATGTTCGATTCCGATACTCACAGACATGTTAGCAATATTCCTTCGGCACAGTTTATTCTCGAATAATGAATGTGAAAAACGGTTCTACATGGCTTCTGAACTAGGGCCTATATAGGAGCATACGCCTTCTGCACGAATCTCGTATACTGCCATTTCCGAAGCACTTGAGACCAACGAGCGACTGTATAAATGCGGCTAATCTCGGGCATTTGTTGCGAGCTGCGCTGATCGGTGAAAGAAGCTGGCCGTCTTGCCCTACCCATGTGACCGTCTTACCCCATGGGGTGGGGTAAGACGGGTTTTTGCAAGGTTTTGCAAAAATAGCTGCAGTTTATTTGTTGAATCAGGTCTAAGTCTCATCTTCTGGCAAATGAAAGTAAAATGTCTGAAAAAGGTTTTCACCCAGTTTCCCGTTTCTATGATGTTTCTAACCGGCCGAAAAATGGCTCCAAAGTTAAGGTGCCCGTCTTACCCCACTTTCCCCTACTTGTGGTGTAGAATCTCATTCCAAATACGGGACTGTGCTCATTTGCAGTATTTTTTTTTTGCGGGCGCTGCTTGACTACTGTGTTTCTTAATTGTATAGTAATGAGTCTTTTTTAGATTATTTCTGCATTTCCATGCGATGACGTCCTCCCAGTAGGACGTGGCTCCGTTTGCGTTGATTTATCATGCAAAAATCTCAGAGCATTAAATATAATCCGTGAATGTTTGCGAATCTGGTCATTTATTCCAGTTAAAGGGACTATCCCACCTTCTAAAATGTTGTTAAAACCAGTTAAATTGTGCCCGACTTTATAGATTGGATGACCAGGAACACGGTTCTGGCATTTATTTTTCATTAAACATCTTAGGCTTCCCATATTCCAAACACAAACTTTCAAATATGTGACGTCACAGCCCAAAATTACCTCCTTCCCCAGGCCACATTACTGTCACAAAGCTGATTCTTTTTACTCTGCAGGCACCACAACAAAGTTCAGACCAAGTTTTAAGCGATTTTTCAACGAACAAACCCATTTAAATCAGAGTGACTAAACGAGGTGACGTCACACTAACGGTCGCTCCATGTTGAAGATAGGGCCTTGCACAAGGCCCATTTTTAAATGAAGGGAACGAATTTCTTCAACACCAAGAGGCCGCGGGGGTTGCACATAGATAGACAGTGGTTTCTGAACCTCGCCGCAAACTTGGCTATCTCAACTCAAACCCCATGTTAAAGGTGGGATAGTCCCTTTAACGTCTATCGAATATACCATGACTGGTAATAAAGCAGCGTGCAGCACCAACATTTGGTAATATAACTCAACTCAAAATCGTTTCGCTGAGCGTGGACAAGCGATCGGAAATACTCAGCTTGGAACTGAGCGCAACGCTGAGTCCTATCGCGCAAACATTTTGTAATACTCTTCCACTTCTGGATAAATCGGAACTGAAATCGGACTCCCGTGAAAGCCTCACCCATTTAGGAATTAAGCCAGTCTAGCGGCTTGACCGCCGCCAAACTTGGAGGTGTCTGTGGCTGGTATAGCGTGCAGTACAGTGGCTCGGATTGTTTTAGTCAGTAGATAGTAACCACAGAAAGGCCATCGTATGTAGTGATCACAGTGGCCTCCCAAAACTTCCGCGGCACGTGGAGTCCAAATACCGACCATACTGCGCAACGTTCACTGCTGTCAGAAGATCGCTATAACGGTAGCGGTATACTCGTACATTACGGTACGGCCTCAAAACATTGACATCCTAGCGTCGCACTACTACATAGATCAGCTCAGTCTCCACACGAGGAATGTCGTTTCAAGCCTTTGACGTGGTTGTTGTTTACGATTGTGTTTAAGGGGACGAGGTCGACCGTGTAGCCAGGTGCGTGACCTGCCGCGCGGACGGCTCTGAAACTATCGAGTGCCGTGCTGAAGTGTTCTGCACCACCAGGCCTCAGGGTGGTTTGTGTGGGCTAAAACTGGCGACCAGGTGAGTGGAACGGTTCACAAAAACTTGGCACGCCCTCGTGGGAAGTTGTGCATTCATACAGCAGCAAAAACACCCGGCAACTAAACTGTAGTGTTTTTGAAATGTTAGGCAAAATCTTTCAAACAAAATACATAACACAGCATTTGTTAAGTCGTCAGCTTCTGCTTATTTTCTTGCGTAACTCAACATAAACGTAGCCTCTAATACAGACACGGGGTACATAGCTTATTCTCGCGTTATTTATACTTTATGTACATTTACAACGTTCATCCATCATAAATAGATAATTTACCTAAACTGCTCCCTGTTTTGATCCAAGTTTCGGTAACCAGTCTTCCATGAGACATGTCGCCACGATCTGGCGAAGAACCTTCAGCCACAGAGAGGACAGACAAGCCGTCTGGCTGGGAATCTACCCCATTCGTTCCAGTCTGCCCGCCTTTACTCGCGCGCATCGCACCGGAACGAACTCGTAGCACTAATCCGACATCACCCAGCTCCGTAATTCGGCCCCCTGCTGCGTCGGACACCGCGCCCAGTCGCCGTTCCCACCCGGCCAATGGAGCCGACGTTTGAATTCGCCATCGGATGTTGCCCCTGCCGTCGCCCCTTCCAGTCGCACCTTCTTCAGCGCCGTGTCCGCGCGAGGCGTACCTGCCCCTCCCCGGGGGTTCCTTGGACGCGTCCTGACGCCGGCTGGCGGCGGCCTCACATCGAAAACCCACCGTTTTCCCGCTGACCGGTCCCCTAGGAGAATGTCGCGGGCGTGTGCGCTTTATCCTTTAATCTGGAATGGCCGGGCCGCACGCCGCCGGCAGAGGCGGATGCAGAGGAGCGGTCAGGGGGGAGTCACGCAGACCGTCGCGCGGGGGGTGCTTTTTGAACCGGTGGGCCTCGTATACGCCCTTTGACAGCTCTTTGCGCCGGAACTGCGCGCTCTCCCTCAGTGCCGCGCTCTCCCCTTCGCAGGGAAAGTCTGCGTGAAGAGGCCACTCCTCCTCTACAGCGGCCGCCTGTGACCGCTTCAGATAGTCGCCCTGTCCATCTAACCGAGTGTCAGTGCCGCATTGACAAATGGTGCCCCCCAGAGTGCCCCCCGCGGCGCCGGGCCGCGCTCAGAACTAATTATTGTTGGGCCGCCGGTGTCCCCATGGACAGTCCCTCGGTGACCCATTCCCGGGCCGCGTTCCTTCCCCCCTCCCCCTGCCGAGGGGGGGGCAGACGCGGGACGCAATCACCTGTCCCCTGGGACCGGCACCAAATGAGACACCGGATCCGTCTGAAAGGAAGTAATCCCCCGGTCGGCGTGCGGTGGCGGCGTGGCGCGAGTAGCGGTGAAGGTATGTCGAGGAATGTGAGGTCGAGTCCTACCCCCACCGTCCCGTTGAAGGCGGGTTTCTCCGGATAATACCACAGGGACGCGTCCCCTTACCATCAGCAGCGCTCCCCTCCTGGTAGGTGCCGTGGCCGTGGAATCCAACCGTCGGATTAAGTCGGAACTCTCTGTGTGGCCTGGCGTGGGGCTATCAAAGACGGCGTCGTCAGGTGTGGGCTATCAAAGACGGCGTCGTCAGGTGTGGGGTTATCAAAGGCGGCGTCATCAGGTGTGGGGTCGGCGTCGGAGGTAGGGACGCCAGTAACGGACCAGGTGTGAAAAGGGTGGGCCTCAGTTGGTTTTCCTCGAAGTTTATACGGTAAAAACTAAAAAGTTCTTCTGCCTATCGCGGACATTCACGCCACATACAAAGCGAATGCGCAGTGCGCTTGCTTGTGGATCGCGGCGGAAGTTATTTGCGTCATTAAATCAATAATATGGCGCAGATGACAAAAGAAATTAAACAGATTCATAAGTAGTTATGCATTCCAACTGGCCATTGGCATGCTAAATATGTTCACTTCCTCATACCTCGGCGCCTCCACAATGGATAGAGCTGGCCAATCACCATATATGACCAACGTCCATTGGCATTGCAGGGCCAGTTTGCGCAGGGGTCCCGGCTCCTGTCGTCACACAATCCATCCACTCCAGCTTCCCATTGAAGTGTGGGCAGAGCTTCCTCGAAGACCGGCCGAGAGGCGGCGCCGCCGGCCGCGGGGTACACAAAGAGCCATTGTTGCCCGTATACAGGGTACGCCGAGTGGGGCGGAGTGCCGAATGGCTAGCGGCGGTCAGCCCGACAAGCGATCAGCGGCTAGACGCTGGTTCCCCGAGGTAAGAGACAGGCTCGCTGAGGGAGGAGGAGGAGGAGCTCTGTCATCGCTCATTGCTGAACCTGATCATCGATCTACCACAATGAGATAACAACGGCTTAGCTCGTGATAATAAAACGACTTCGAGTGAAGATATTCGATAAAGAATGATCCCGCCCGTGATGACAGTCTTGAAATTCCCGCATTGCTCGAGCCTGGTGACTTCAGACTGAACTTGTTAAAAGCAAAGTTTGTCTAACTGTTGCGCTTGTTTGCTCAGTTTTGGGAATGTTGAGACGAATAAAACGTTTTCTTAGTGGCTTCCAGGTAAATCCATTGAATGCAGCTTTGAAGGTTTTGTTAGCTCACAAGTGCTGGATTGAAACTTACAAACTCAAACAAAACAGGGGCGACGCACGCGAAGGCGGCGAAAAACACGTTCGGTTGTTGGTTGAACTCTGGAGTATATCCACGCACCCGCCAGCCGCTGCTCTTATTTCAGCGGAATCGATTCCAGCAGTGGCAGGGATACAACTCAGCCGGGGCCACGAGCCATGAAATGAGCCATTATTCCACGCTGGTTTATCAGTCAGATTTATAACCATGGGGACGCACTTTGAGGGTCCATGTATCGTGCTAATGGCACGCCGTGGAGGCAGTTCCCATGCGTCGCGGTCCGGTTCATAGGGTCCGGTTCTCCGTGAGCAAGAACAAGACCGATTTTGTGGGAAACAAATATCTCAAAGTTCTCGAATTAACCATTATTTGTGACCTGATAAAGGGGCTATTTTGATTAAATGTTTGCCATTCAGTGTTTCTTTGTACATTTGTCCATTTTACGCACATGCACTGCGATATTGCAACTGAGATTCCGTCCGTGCAACGGTAACAGATGAGTCACATCCCAGTTACGACATCGGTGCCGGTCGCCCCGTCTCGGTCCGGGCCAAGTCTGGCGCCAGCTAATGGCCTGTCTCCTCCAGAACGGCGCACCGTGGTCCACTCCACCCCTCGAACGCATACCGACGCGCGCGTCTCCGCCAAACCCGCTGCACTATCGCATTGCACCGGTTCAGCACTCAGCTCTCCTTTGGGGGAAAGTCTTCGGCGGGGCGTGCCCGCTCAGCACCGGTATTTCAGCGGGAACGGAGCGCGGTCACACGAGCCGCCCCTGGACCGCCGCACGGGACAGAGCGGTGAGCACGGCCAGGAATTTGTCCCGCGGCGTCCGAGCTGCTCACCCCGGCGAGGTTAACATGCCGCCCCGCCCACCGAGCCGCCGGCGCTGCTGCCGCCCCGCCGCTACACTGCATGTTACGCTGTCCCGACTGACGAACCGCCCACCCGGGGGTGTCACAACAGGGACGGGGCAGACGCACGCCTCTCTGCTCTGTCTCCCTCTGTCTCTGCCTCTCTCTCTCTCTCTCTCTCTCTCTCTCTCTCTCTCTCTCTCTGTCTCTGTCTCTGTCTCTGTCTCTGTCTCTGTCTCTGTCTCTGTCTCTGTCTCTGTCTCTCTCTCTCTCTCTGTCTCTCTCTTTCTCTCTCTCTCTCTCTCTTTCTCTCTCTCTCTTTCTCTCTCTCTCTTTCTCTCTCTCTCTTTCTCTCTCTCTCTCTCTCTCTCTTTCTCTCTCTCTCTCTCTCTCTCTCTCTCTCTCTCTCTCTCTCTCTCTCTCTCTCTCTCTCTCTCTCTCTCTCTCTCTCTCGCTATCTCGCCTCTCCGCTCCGTGTTTCTCACCTTCAAGGCTTCTACCTAGAACTCCTCTCTCCCTTCACATTATCTCCCTTTCTTCCATCCTATCCTTCGTTTCTCCGTCCCACCTTTCGTCTCTCCGGCCGTCGGAATCTCGGACGAATGAGGAGCGGCAGCTGGTTGCATGTCCACCAGCACAAGACAGACCATCCACCGACCCTCACACCCATGCCGAAACAGGCGCCGGTCGCGGCGCACCTGTACAAACTACCGTGGCAAATGTGGCGCACCTGCCCCGCCAGCTACCGCTGTCGCCGTCGCCGCCGTCATTGCAGGGCCATGCATCACCCACGGCGAAAGGAGTGGCGAAGAGGGGAAACGGGACAGCTCCATTCTCGGGAAGACGATGGGTGCGGTGGCGGCAATGGAGTGCGGCGACATGCCCCACGCGGTGAATCGCGGTGGTTGGATGTGGTTTCGCGGTCGCTGTGATTACTCACCACCGCGCGCCTGGCCGACAGTATGACTGTTGCGCTGTTTGGCGGCTCGCCAGTGTTGACCGAGGTCGGAGAGGAAGTGAGCCGGCAGTCCGCATCTGCAGGCCGGCTTCCGCTGCGCCCCCAGCTGTCGGGGCAGAGCTGGTCACCTATTATCTCGCAGGTGTCCGGGGCTGTTTTGGGTCGTGCCCGGTGATTCTATTAGCCGCCGGTCGGCGGTCAGGCGGGGAAGTGGTCACCAAACCCTGTGTTTTTCGCCGGGTGACTGCACCGGGAGTGTGGTTCCGGCGGTCAGGGACAGGTGGCGGCTCGGGCCCTCGCGGTCCCGCAGTTCCGCACGGGTCGGAAGCTCTGATCCGTCGCGCCTCTTCAGTACCGCTCAGGGTCAGTCAGCCGTGGCTCCGGACGGGGTAATGACGATATTGGGATGTCAGATATAGGAACCGAGGAGTGAAAACGCGTTGGCTGGCCCCAGTGACACTTTGCGTAAAATTGAGGACACCTGGGACTGGCTAATTCGCAAAGTGCCCAGTGGGGCTTCCGCTGATCTTGTTTGGGGATGGAGAATCCTCAAAACTACTCGACTATAAAGCGTGCGTGTCATCATATTTACACCATGACAGCTTTTTGTGCATTTTTTGTCTGGTTGATATGATACACGATACACATTTTACATGATCTTATGATCAATGCATGATGAATAGGCGTAAGATTGAAATGAATCATTTACTAGAAATATTTACTAGAGCTGCTCTTCAAATAATTGAAGTAAAAAAACTTCACTGCAGCCCCTGCGAAGTGCTCATTTTGTTCCATAGCGCTGAGACAACAGTGGGCCGTTTCACTCGCTATATCTCCGGGCGTAGCCACACTTCTGGTGGTCATAATTCAAACAGGGCATCGTAAGCGCCGAGCGGTAATTTAGACAGGACGTCCTAAGCGGCGAGCAGTTTGGGGGAGCGCCGCCGCCGGATCTCATATATGCCGTTCTCACTTCTACCATCAGGCCTCCGGGTTACGCGACGGCAGCAATGGGTTCCCAGAATGTCTTAGTGGACCGCGGCAGCTGCCAGGGGCGACGGGAGTGGCTGAGAGGGCGGCACATCGCCTCGGAGAAGCCGCCGAGCTGATGCCGCACCCTTCTTCCTTGTTCTCAGCGATCCCCAGACCCTAACTTTGCCGCTAACTGAGCGGAAATATTTGATCGAAACGTTTTGAGTTGAAGCTGTCCTTTCTTTCACATGCCAATTAGTGTGGTTGCCGTGTTTTAGGCCGATCACCAACCCCTGCAGTAACTACGATGTAACCATGTTGCAGCCCTCATTCCTCCGCGTGCCAGCCATTCCAGCAGCCGCGGCTCTGGTCGGGGTGTGTGCGAGCGAGGCTAATCAAATCATCAGAGCGGCCGCCTGATCCGCGCTAACGACCTCACGTTAACTGCAGCTCGCCAGGAGCGAGGGCCATTGTTAAGCGGATTAACGCCGCCCAGATTAGCTGTGAGCACTAACCGAAATGTTTGTCTCGCTTCTGTGGAGATAAACGCTGCCAGGTGACTTACACTGCTCAACGTCAACAGAATTGACGAACTGTGTTAAGTGTGGGAGGTGAATAAGAGAAATTATCGTAAACGCTAACGTTTGTGGCAGTCTTCTTTCGTTCTTTTTTGTGTTACGTCGCTTTGTATGCTGAATGATCTTTTTTTTATATACTAGCAATGAAAATACAGCACCTTTACGCTGTTAGATATACGATAAAGTTTTGCGCATAATACTCTTCTATCTCAATCAATTCACTAAACAATTCAAAAAGCAATTCACCGATTCTCACTACTCACTAGCACAAACACCCACTACCCACCCACCACACTGTGTTCCACATTCAGAACACTACCGGTTCGGCCAGGCTGCTATGTTTTCAGTCTCCATGTGAAAAACTGACTGAGCGTGACACCTGGGTCGTGTCAGCCACCGGGTGGTGTCGGGGTCGGGTCGGCTCAGGTGTCACCCCGTGTGAGGTGAGCCGCAGTTCCGGGCTGGGGCGGTGGTCGCCTCGGTGGGAACGGGTTGAGCTCAGCTGGAATCTTTGGGTCAGGGCGGCCAGGCAACACTGCTTAGCGCTCTTCGTGCTTGGTAGCGCTTCGTATCGATGAGTTTGACCTAGTGCTCCTGAAGAATGTAACAAGTGTAATCGGTCAAGGAATTGATGCTTTGCATCATCCTTGATCCCCTTTGAAGCGTTTTTATACTGTTGCTTCTGAGTTCGGTTTACCACTTACATTCACAAGGGTAAATGCCGTTATGTCGCTAGCTACTACGATCCACCTTTCTTTTCGGTCCTCCCTAATCTACTCTTCCATCTCTCCACCGCCACAACTCCAGCCTCTTTCTCTCTAGCTCTTTTTATATCTTACTTCCTTTCTTTTCCGTTTTCACTCGGTTCTGATATGTATCTCTCTCCCTGTCTCCTTTTTCTGCGGCTTCATTTCCCATAATATCCTGTATTTCCTTTCTTCTCAGAGTTTCCATCTCCTTTCATTTGTTCGTCCTCTTTTCTAGCCACCTCCCATCCTCTGCCGCCCGGCTCGGATCAGCCCCGCTCTCTCCCTCTCCAGATCTGCTCTCACCACTCTGTCTGACTCATTATCTACTCATGTTTAGCGGCGCCCCGCCCTCTGTCAACCTGCAATCATCGCCGAGGAGTCTGAGTGCCCGCCCGCCTCCCCGCTCCGAGGGACGCTGGCTAGGTCCTTCTGCAATGACAAGCCGCCCAGCGATGCTGGCGCTCCTCATTGGGCACAAACGCGTCACTTCTCTAATGTAAAACATGTGTCTGCCGGGCGGTGCGACCTCCCCAGCTGAGATTACTGGGTGTTCACCGAGCGGGGGGAGAACAGTGCTGTACTGCGCCAAGATCGTCGACGCAGCACACTGGCTCCAAACGCGCCGCGCATGGTTTGCCACTCAGTTATCGACCTTCGACCGGCGGCGCAACGGCAGTGTCAACATGCAACGATTGACTCGGTTCGCTCCAATACTGCCCAAACTTGGCCGTGTACTCTGTGCGGTGCCGTGCCGCTAAGTGGCAGACTCAAAGTCAGCTGATGACTGCGATGCGAATGCAAAATCCCTCTTCGTGAGGCCGGTGCACGCGATAATTCGCCGTGGAGCCGGCATGGAAGTTGGCTAGCTGTCTGTTTTGATTTGAGCGCCTCTCGACGGTCGGGCTCGCGGGCTGTAAGCGAATGGATTAGAACAGGCTGCTGAATCATCCGCCGACTAGCCGAGTTTGTTCAGTGACGTGCTCACTTCCCAATATTTGCATCACAATGAGATGCCCTAAACGGGCAACAAAGCAGGCTTCTGGATAGGAGGCGGAGCCACTGCCGTAAACGCTAATAAATACCGCTTAATTTAAGAATGCTAGTAGTGATATTAGAATTATTTAATATAACGGTCTTATATTTATTTATTGACTTCATCCTTCGAATTAATTGGACATAAAAGCCTAAAATGATGTTTTACTACCGTCGCGTAGTTTTCCTTGTTGTGTTTCGGTTATCATGCAATAACAGACAGACTTTGGCAATTGAGGGCGTGCATAGCAATTGCTTCGTAATTTAATTGATATACCTACCTATGTATTATCCAGCTGCAGGCTGAAAAAATAAATACAATAGGTAAAACATAAAACAACTGGGAATGTAACTGGTAGATGTGAACATTTACTTAATATACCAATACCTCTGACCTACTTTTGCGCAAAGTAGTTATACGTCATTGGTTTATTTATTATGATCGAGTTTAATAAATTCACTTGTTGACCGGGGGAAGCTGCATTCGGTTTTATCAGAGATAAAAACATGAAAATAGAAAATGCTAATTTTTGTCTATGGTCTTAACGGATGCTGTTCGCTATTCAAGCAATTTTGATTAAGAACGTTGTTGAAATCTACCGATAATGATTGAAAAATGAGGAACACATTTTTCTTTTGCATTTTTCATGCATATGAAAAAACATACAGGTGTTCCTAGTGATGACAGTCAGTCTGTCCGTCCGTATCGCTGACTCATCCCTCTGACACCTCGGCTCGTTCCACCACCTCCACCGCTCGTGGCATGACGGTGCGTCACATTCCTTCAACCCCCCCCCCCCCGTCTCCGGCCACAACAAACCCGCCAATCAGTCAGAGTGTGACACGACCAGCACTGCAATTAACCCATCACAAACACCTCAGAGCCAGTCTCGAGCGCTCCGCCGCGGAGCGAGCGCCGTCCGCCCTATCTGGCGACTCATCGAATTCGGCTGTGCACGCGGAGCAGATGAGCCGATTGCGGTGGTTACCCGGGGTACTTGATGGGTGTGACGCGGTTTGTGACGAGTGTGTAGTGATTGTGGTGTTGTGCAAGAGGGTTTGTTGGGCGTGCGCTGCATTTTGTGGTTGTTGGTATTGATGAAGAGTTTGTAGGACAAATCGGTTGACGTCTCTTTCGTTTCCAGATGGCGCGGCACGCAGCCAAAGTCTGTATTCTGCTCGCCATTGCGACTCTCCCGCTCGCCACCACTGCTACAAACACTGCGCGTCTGGTGAGTACCGCGGCGAACGCGCCACCCGCCGCGCCGGCCCTGTAAATCACTGCCCAGCGCCGGCTGGCCGAGCCCCGGCGATTATTATCGACAGGGCGGCCGATTTTGTTTAAGAATGCGGGGGCGATTGCGGGCGGTGGACGCTGAATGAAACGCGCCGTGCTGGTATGTCGAGGGCCGCGCTGGACGGCGCCTTCTGCTACGCACGCGCACCTGGCAGAGGGCTGAAGAGGAGAGCTGAGAAGTGCAATGTTATTGTGTCAGAGGCGCGGATCGCGGAGGAGCGGGGAAGTGCAGGGGCTCTGACGTGAAAGCGCTCTGTGCAGCACTACTGCCAGTCTCGATTGGCGGGTACTCACATCAACCGTCCGCTACAGCCGGTAATGAGCGGCTCGTAATGATGTCCTAGAACTTGTTAGCGAGATAGGAGATTATTAATTATGCCCTAAACATACTACGGCCATATTCATATCTGATCTAGATAGATTTGGTGCAGAAGAGGAACGCCTCAGTAGTTTATGATTTTATTGTCGTCGTAGAGCATTCAGCAACACCGTATGACCGACTTTGTGCATGACAAACGTTTGAGGGAAAGCTTATAAGAAACAGCGTTGGCAAAGTAGAGTAACTTCGTCAGCACAATGCGAGCAATGATTACAGCTGTTTTTATCGACCTCAAAATCTGTCTCTCTAGTGACACTTTTGTCAGGAGAAATTCGTCCCGCCCTCTTGTCGCTGTTCCCCTTCATAGAGCACGAAGCCAGCCTCATCCCGAACTGAGCCAAAGTGGGCCAAACGGCCTCAGCCCCATCTAGCACGCTCTCAAAAACCTAGCAACTGCGCCGCTCTCATCCGCCCTGACTGATGGCTTTTACCGGTGGGGGTCCCGCTTCGCACCCGGTCCGATCGAGCGGAAAAACTGCCGCTCCACGACGTCGCCTCTCGTATAGCAGCGCGCTGTGAGTCGACTGATTTCGTGCTCGGGATCAGGCGTGGTGCTCACAAACGACTGGCGTAGGGCAGCGCTGGGCGCCAACAACAGCCACCGTCAGATGAAGCTGATTGGTGACTGGGAAAAGCCCTCAGCTGGGAGCTGCATACGACGGGAGCTGTGCCCTAATCCTCAGATGTGCGTGCGGTCCAATTCAGGCCTCGCCGAGCGCACAGGCCTCTGATCTGTGAGCTGTGAGATTTCTGGACCGAGATTCCACGCAGTAATTGGCTCGGTTGGGTGTCGGGTCGTCGATGCAGAGGTAGGGACAGAGCGGGCAGAGGCAGGGACAGAGCAGGGAGAGGCAGGGACAGAGGAAGAGAGGCAGGGACAGAGGCAGAGGTGCACAAGAAACACTCGACAGATAAGAGGCAGTTGGTATAAGAGGCAGAGAAAGCATGCGTAAGCATTGGTATTAGCATATGTTTACTTTACTGATTTACGTTTAAAACAAAGATAACAATATTTATCAGCTTATCCATGACAAAGGACGTTTTAGAATCGACCATGCAACACCAGAACGCAGGCCCACTTTTCCGACCATTTTCTTTGTTCTGGCCACTAAATTTTGTCTCCGTACTTTCCGTGCGTCATTTCGGCTGCGCCATATTCGCCGCGGTGGTGAATATCTGGCGAATTCCCCAGGGGCGGGCAGTGTCTGCCGGCTGTGATTTAGGTGGGAGCAGCCTGTGGTTCCGAACACTGCAGCTGGTGTGGTCCTTGTTCGTGAGCCGCCTGTCGACAGCAGAAAATGGAACAGAAGTTCTGCAGTTATGCGGAAGGAGGTGCAAAACGTCACACCGCACAGAACAGAGTCTATATGAAGCATTGGATTAGATGTCATCGACGTCGAAGAGTGTCTCTGCTCTCTCTCTTCTCTGTTCTCTGAGCCAGCGTTGGTGGATGATGGTGCAGAGTGACAGTGCTCTCCTCAAGTTTTGATTTCAAACACTCCAAAATGCTTTGTTTGCATTCAGTTATCTCGAGCTCACGACGTCCACAGCTTTATGAACCGTCATGAGAATATCAAGCAGGCAGTAGTTGTGTATACAGCAAGATGCTGTTTGTCGGGCAATTTAGGTAGTAAAGCTGCAATGCAAGCTTGCAAGCAGCAGCGTCTGTGCAATGGTTTGTTCCGTTTGCGCATCTCTTGTCGTGCTCCGGTGACTTGCAATTAAAAATATAGTGTTTGAGGCATTCAACTCGTTGTATGCCAGAAAAATATTCTTATTTGTCTACCATGATTTAACCCTCGCCCGCACATGGGGGGGGGGGAGGGGTGGTTGCCAGTTGCCACCCCCCCCCCCCCAGGTAGTCTTTCTGCTCTGCACTCAGCATTTTTGAAGCTAGAAGCCTGATTTTTGGTATAGCTGCTCCTCTATCCTTTCTTGATGTCCACTGAAAATTTCAAGTTTCTATGGTTTTTGGTTTCGGAGATATGACCTTGTTTTCAGGTCATGTCATGACCCAAATGACCAATTCTCAACATCTTGCGTTGGCTATGGGCCTTGTGAGCTTTTGACACCTTGATTTCGGCTTTTTTTTTGCCAATCTTACCTCCAACCTATCATGGAACATGTTGTTCGACGATGTACAGATGTCAAGGTCAGGGTCAAGGTCAACCTAGGTCATCTACAATAATTGCATTTTAGGCAAGCTAAATTTACTTTTCGTGAATTTTTTTGACTGCATTTTTGGTAAGAGCTTCTCAGATCATGATTTCATGCAATATGGACACATAAACAATCGGTGCAGACATCAGTATACACACAGACACACACAGACATACAAACACATATAATTGACCTTGACCTAACTTGACCTGAAATGACCTCAGGAGCAAAAACCTGGTCGGGTAGTGTGACAAAGAGGTTCTAGCTGGCTTGGCACCAGAAAATGGCATCGTCATCGGTATATGATAAGCAGCACACTTGATATCCAACGGTGACCCAAAACAGCAACATTTTTTAGTTTGACCTGACCTGGAAGGTCAATGACTGACCTGAGAAGGTGAAACTGGGTATCATTGGATTCGTCTCTTCCCAAAAAATCTTTTTGGTCTTTACCGCGAAGCTCTAGCTCCAACAGGAACTAAATGGCGCGGAGGGGTGGCAACCCCCCCCCCCCCCCCATGTGCGTTCTAGGATGGGAACATGGCATGTGCGGGCGAGGGTTAAGATTTGCAAATAATGTAATTAGCTTACATTGAACATTGCTGCAAGCCTGCAGTGAAGGCGTTCCCCTTATGTTTTATGCAAACACGCAGCCGCTTTTATACAGTTTTGTAACGTGCATCTTTCCACCATATATTGCTGCAATGTCAGCATCGGGTCACCAGGACACGTTAACCCGGCCGGGCCCGGAGGGTAATCCCAACCACCGCAGCCCGGGGGGGGGGCGTTTTTCGCCCCCCCTGTCTAACTCCGTTAAATAAGAGAGCTACGGAAACAAAAGCGATACCAAACGAAAGGTCCCTACGAGGCGATTCTAATGCACCTAAAATTTTTGACCTCAGGTCAATTTTCAAGGTCAGAGGTCAAGGTCAAAGGCCAAAACCGGCACATGTGTAGTGATCTCAAAGTAAGCCTTCTAGAGGACGGCAGGCTGCATCAAACCGGCAAAATTGGGTGTCAAACGAAAGAAGAGAATCTGAGGATTCTGAAAATGTGCTCTAAATCAAACGTCAAGGTCAAGGTCACGCTCAAAATTGACCTCAAACTTGGCACTTTTTCGCACACCTTGCGTGCTAACTTCCAAGATGTTTTGAAATGTTTTGAGGCTTATCAGTTCCCTATTTGTGGTTCATCTTACGATACAAGGCTGCTCAAAGGTCAAGGTCACAGAAGAGTATCCCTGCTAGAGGCTATTTCACTTATTAAGTTAGTAATAATAAATAAGACAATTTTGCCATCCGGAAGCTCTAAATGAAGGCTTAGAGGAAAATAGATGCCAGATTCGTGATCAGCGGGTACAAATCCATCATAAACAACCTTTCATGTGTCAAGGTCAACCAGAGGTCATTCGAGGTCACATGAGGTCAACATGAAACTTGACCTTTTCCGAACAAAATATATATCATTCGACGCGGCTTGACAAGGCGAATGCGATGGTACCACTGCCGTTGCTCTAGGACCATTTTTGTCGAAGTTATTTGCGAAAAACTAAAACCACATTTCGGGGTCGTTGACCTGACCTCTGACCTCAGGTCACCAAAACTATTTTTCTATTTTTCTCTAGGTCAAACGCTACACAGCCGTGCTCTTAATTTGTCTTTATCTCTAAAACTCTATTTTTAGCAGTTATTTGAAGTTTGCGTCTGTGACGCCGAAGTTTGCCGTGCAGGGGTCTAGAAAAATGGACCTTGTGACGTCATCAAGGGGGCTAGGTCCAAATTTTTTACTTCAGAAGATGTCAAATTGATGGGAGAAAAGGTACTGAGAGTTTCGCCTTCCTATCCCTAAGCGTTCGGGAGTTATCGCAAATATTCGCCAGGGGGGGCGAAAAACGCCCCCCCCGGGCCCGCGAGGGTTAAGTGCATTACCAGATGGAAAAATGCATACAATGGCTTAGCAATTGATTCGAAGCTTCCATAAGGGCGCGGTCTTGCGCCATTATGATATGCCCTTTTTTACCTTCTTTATTCACCTTCTTCATTCACTAATTTCTTCATTCATTTACTTGCAGACAGTCAGACCGAGCGTCAAATGCTTGCTCAGCAAGTAGTGCTACAACCATTTCCCATGGTTCACAGTGCTTGAAGTGCAGGACGTGACATTAAGCGATGGACACGATTAGCACGAACCAGCGTGTTCCAAACGACTCCACCCATTGCCATCAGCTATCGACGCGAAGGCTTTGCTGAGACGATTTTTTGATAAGTCTGGGCACAATGTGTGATTCATATGACATGTTGGTCGTAAATTACCCAGGGAAATGGTCTGAATGGTCATCAGTGTTATACTGTAGACAGCTCCGCCATTAGTTTTGGCGCCAGTGGGGGCAAAATAGGCGCGAGCATCTCTCGATCTACCTTTTACATTTTATGAGTTGTGACTGACTGGGAAATATGAAAAACTCTGTTTATACTCTGTGTGTATCCTGTTTTATACTCATATAAAGACTTTTCTTGGTTAACCTGCATGCCATTTTATTTATGCTGTTACGCTTTCCTTTTGAGTTAGCGAATACAATATTATGACCAGTTTCACAGCTTGAGTTGCATATGAGTCGGCGTTATGCGTTGTTTGACCGGACAGTGACGTGGCTGTCCGCCCACCCGTCAGTTCTCGCCGGGTCCCCTGAGGGGGCCGCGGTGACAGACGCGATGACCAGGCTGTTCTGGGGAGGTCCTCGCGCTAAATCACCTCTTCATCGCCGTCTTGCAAAGCCGCACGAGACAACGCGCAAAAACGCGAAGCCATAAATGGCGCACGGGGACGTCGCTGTGAAGCTGTGTAATGTGTATGACAGTCTGCATATGGCAGCCTGCATATGGCGGTCGGCTGTTCTCGCCTGCAGTGACTGTCAGTTGGATGGCCCCGGCCCTGCGCGGCGGGGTAGGCAAATCTTGCCGGAGCACACCGCTTCTGTCAGGGTGATGTGACTTTGTGCGACGGCTCAGCGTGGCTTCAGACGCCGCCGCCGCCGCCGCCCCCGCCCCCGCCCGAGAGCTGCGGTCAGCGCCCAGTAGGCGCGGTCCAGCGTTATTTGATGGTCGCCCTTTCGATGTCCACCCATATACTGTGTGGCGATCGCCGCCGCCTCTGTGCAGTCGCTGATCTACCGACCGCGCCGTAGATTTGTGTCATCCGCCCACAATGGCTGCGAGCTATAGCAAAATCAGATCAGAGTTGATGGAAGGTGGTCTATTTTCAGTAGTCAAAGGTTCCGAGCCGTGTAACTCGTGATTTATAAGTTGCATTTTACTGTTCGGTAAACAGTCTACTGTTAACGCCAGACCCCTTGAGACCCTAATTTTTCGCGATTATTTTTTAAATGCGTGGAATAAAATCAACCATATTTTGGAAATAGCCATTTCAAGACCTGCCGAAACTTTTTCTTTAAATACATTTTGTTGTCACTTATATATTTGTGGCACTTGTCATTGACTCGTAATGTTAACTGTTTTTCCATCCTGGATAGAGGCTTTCATACGTCATATGACATTAGGCTCCGCCCACGACTGCGGCATTGATTGACCCGTGTCCATCAGCGACCTCTGTACAAACGACACCCCTGCCATCTGTAAAGGACTATGAATTTCGCTGACGCTTCACGTGCTATGAATCAATTGCAGCAGACAAACAAGTAAATGGTAGGCTCTTGTTGACTCTTATATATAGGACCAAGAGGACCATCACTCCTCAACCTACTACTCACACATGCTTCGGACAAACGTTGACGATTCCTAACAAATACGATTTTCGATGGAGGATATCTGCTTGGTGAAATACGAGCGAGCCTTATGATGGCAATTAACTCATTATTGCGTTGATCGATGGGTGCATAACGATGTACAAATCAGCAGCTACTTGATGAAATCCGACATCCCATAATTGCATTATCTGCAACGCCATAGGCTTTAAATACAGGTGAATATTTCTTAACCTTGTGTCAGGTATATGCCATCTGCCCGTCATTTGCAGCTTATAAAAATAGAACAAATATCCGCGAACATATCAGCCTTGTACAAGCAATGCGCATTGAGCATTTATTGCTCCTCAGTCATCATTTCGCTCTTTGGGCACTGTCAGAAAAGACGTTACGCACAACTCCGCCGGCTTTCGGCACCGCTCCACCGTCCCCGCTCCCCGCCACAGCGCGAGTGACCGCGCGCCGGCCCGAAACCGCCGCAGGCCAAGACCACAGAGACGGGGCTTAGCTATGACGTCATAACGTATCACAGACTGACTGGTGATAGCCTCTACACACCGGGTGAAAATCTTGCTCGAAATTTAGCATTAAGAGTCAATGAGAAGTGCCTGAAATATTGAAATGGCGACAAAATATCTAAATTGTAAAAGTTTCGGCAGGTCTTGAAACGGCCATGTCCTGAGCTTGGTTGAAATTCTTCCACGCATTCAAAAATGAACGCGAAAAATCAGGGTCTCAAGGGGTCTGGCGTTAACAGTAACAGTTATGCATAGTGTTAGAATGAGCAAGTCAAAAATAGCTCTTCAAATCAAAGGCTGATTCATATGAAAAAATCACACAAGAATCTGAATTCATTAAAAAAGAATACGGCTACCTTGGCCTTTAACAATACTTGTCTCATCCAAGGTCAACATAAAAAATGGAGGTCAAAGGTCACTCACAACATCCTACACCGTCCCCGCGCAGACAAGGTCACTGGGTTTGATCAGCGGTCAACGGCCGGGTCAGTGGGGTCAGGTGGACAAGTCGCGCCCATGAACTGGCTGCCGGCCCAGGCCACCGGGGTCAGGGGGTCATCTCGGCGGCCGGCTGACCTTATGACCTTGAATGGCGCCACTTGGTGACGCCGGTGGCGACTCGCGACCCGGCCAGGGGCCGTTTCGGCGACACTCAGCGGCCGTGGCCGAGTTACGAGCGCATCTGGTGCGCCGTCGAGCCGTGAGCTCGTTATGTTCCAGAGAGGAGACCAGGCGGAAGGAACGCTTCCGCGATTTTACCTTCTCGCATAGCCAGCTCTCTCGTCCCGTCATTTTACAGTCAGTGGGTGATGCTGGCCATGAATTGATCCCTAATCATAGCCGGGTATCGGATAGCAATAAATATTCCATCGATTCTGAAGCTAACCTTGATCTTCAATCATCTTCACGTTGACTCCAGTCCCGTTCAGATTTTCAATCCTGTTATATTGAAGGCTGCATGCATGCTACCCTGGTTCTAGCCTGCTTCGTCGCAAATAGCAAGGTATTGAATAGACGAAAATTATACTAAGCACAAATTGACGTCAGTATTGCGAACACAGCTTGCAAGGGAATCGGGCATGAAATCAAAGACCAATGGATGATGACCACGCTATGAATTTTCCTCGGAAATCTTCACAGACTTTCATGACACACCTATGTTAGAGTGAGTTCACTAAGGTCAGAAAGCAAGATGTACGGGCAACTCTACAAAAGTTGTTCGGCTTCCCGAAGTTTGCCAATTATGATCGTAGACCATACCTTTACTTACGAATAACTGGAAAGGTTAAACTAACACGTGTGGGGCGGCAAAATAAAGTTGATGGTCAATGTATGCTCAATTAATTTGCAGAACATGGTAAAACACTTTCGAATGCCCATAGTTATTCTCCACCTAGGTGGATGACTTATATCGTTCGAGTCCTCACAATCCGACCATGCAGCCCAACCAAAAAGAGCGCGATGAGTGGCTCATATTTCATTGATTGCGCCCCACAATCGTCAGCTGCTCCCTCGCAGAAACACGTGTAGGCTCCAGTGTCACTTTGCTGATGGATCGCGGCAGCTCCGGGTAATGAATATTTCATGTCGGCTATTCTCGCCATTTATCAGGCTTTTCATAACGATAGCCGCCTTAAAGAAGCCAGACAAACCAATTGATAATGATGTCGCGGCTTCCTTGGAAGAACCGTCTGCCATCCGTCGTGGCGAAATCCTTGTTCATTGGAACTCCGGAATATGGTGACATTTGAAAGGCAATCCATGTATACGAAAACGTCGAATTATCTAACGATGGTGTGATGACGCAGCAATATTCAAAACGCATGGCTGTGAAAAAGTTTGCATTTATTCGATTTTCAGCTGTTCATTGACAACAATACAGGTTATATCAATAGTTATACCCATTGTCCATTAAACCTGAGTTTTTATAGGCTCGTCCTGTCCCCACGGCCCACAGGTATCCGCAATTCCCGTTTGAGATGTTGGCCAGTTTACTGAGCGGCCCTCCTGTGACGGCGACATTGTCTCGGGTTACATTATGCAGCATGCACTGGCCTCTTGCCCGCAGTTTAGTTGATGTTCGGCGTCTTTGTGTGCCCCTGATGTCTACTTTGCTCTGAGCATGGCTTGCACGGTGAAGTTGGCAGACGGTCCCCAGAGGTCGAGAGTCGAGACCGTCTGATATTCCACTTAGTGCAGCTCTCAAACGGTCGACGTGAGTCAGATTTAGCCAAACAGAGACGATCAGAACCTTATACGGTGCCAGAGGAATCCAACAAGAGAAGTTTGAAATGATTGCAGTGCAGCGGCCACGCCACCAACTTAGCTGGCATAGGCGGCGGAACGGGGAGGGCACCGGGGCACCGTGCCCCCCTTTGATTTTGGCATTTTAACGTTAGCCCTATGGGCGTTGCATAGAAAGAATGGGACTAAAAGTCGGCAGTGCCCCCCCCCCCCCCCTTAAGGTGTTCCGCCGCTACTGTTAGCTGGGCAATAGAAAAAGAGTTGTGTGGCCTGCGCCCGATATATGCTCATTGCTCAGCAGTCAGCATGTTAAAGCTACTTCAATCCACTTCGAAATCCATATGCTCTAATCACAGCCAGCAGATGTAGACCGCTGACATGATCGCGTGTCCATAGAAAGGTAATGGTATCTCTTGCTGTAGTATTTTGATTAGAGTTGCTCGATCCAACTAAAGAACCATGACCAGATATAGCTCCATTTAGCCAAAAGGAGACATTCTGAGCCACTCTGAGCCAGACTGAGCCAGGGCATGAGCCAGACACAGAGCGCCATCCGTCCGCTCACCATTGCGGGACTGTTTGCTCGGACTGTGTTTTACCAGAGGTGCTAAACGGCCGGACGTGCCAGCCGCTGTTAGCACCTTCCATCGCTGGCTGCGTATGTGGTCTCTGTGGTCGCAGTGGTCTCAGACAGTGTGGTCACTGTGGTCTGTCTCAGACCCACCTATTCGCAGACGGACTTAGTGACGGACAGGCTCCCAGGAATTAAGAACGAGCTCAGATATGTTGAATATAAACTCAACATCGGAATCCCCCCCTTGCTCCGTCTATCCCACCGCCTTCGTGTTGTCTCTCCTCCGTCTCTTTCGCTCCCTTTCCACCTCTCTCTCCCCCTCTCTCTCTCTCTCTCTTTTACTCCCTTCCTCTCCCTCTCTCTCTTCTCCCCTCAATCTTTCTCTCTTACCCTCTCTTTCTCTCTCTCTTACTCTCTCTTTCTCTCTATCTCCCTCCCTCCCTCCCTCTCTCCCTCCCTCCCTCTCTCCCTCTCCCTCTCCCCCACTCTCCCTCTCCCTCCCCCTCTCTCTGACCCGCCGCGCTGATGACCGGAGATGACCGGGCGCTCGGACGCTGATTCGGTGACCGGTAATGACCCGGTCCGGTCGGTTCCGCCACCAGCCGCGGTCCAGTCCCCCGGGCAGTTGCGAGGTCCGGTCAGCGGGACCACTAACGGCACTCATTAGGGCGCAGACGGATTAGAGGAAATGTGTAACGTGCGAGGCTGTTAGGGAGACGCTGGTGGAAAAGGCTGTATGGTTAGGTTACTGGTTCAGCTACTATGTTGTTGATAATTTTTTAGATTATGCAAAGAAGTAAGGTTTGATCGCAGTAGATAATTTTTCGATGACTTATCATCAATATAATTGAAACATCTTTTTCAATCTTTATGCATGCGTGCGTTTACCTATAGTTGGCCCAGCGCTTACATAACATCTAAGATAAAAATTAGTTCCAGTCGGCCCTAACCTGCCGCAATTTAAATCCCTCGGTGCCGACCATGCCACCACCCTGCAGCCACTGACCACAGAGCGCAGCGCCTGCCAACCGGCAGTGACCACATTTTGTCGGCACCGCCCGCTCATATGGCGCGCCGTGATGTATGCTTTTCATTTTCGGCAGCCGTCCGCGACAGTGTGTTGGCCGACCTTTCGACCTCCGACATCGGGAAGAGTTATGGGTCGACCAGAAACAGATCGCCACGGTGCTGTCTCGGGATGTCTTTGAACGCGTGTCTTGGATTGTCTCGGGGTTGTATCGGACGGATTGTCTCAGACGTTTGTAGCGGTTGTCTCCGATGTGTGTCTCAGCTGGTCTCTGGAATATGTGCTAGGATGGAGACCGCGTCTGACAATGGTCAATGGTCACCCAGAAACTGAACCACGCCCGAAATAAATGGTATAATTGGGTGAAAGAGTTGGTCTTTGCGCTATCTGCCTTATAACAATTAATCGAAAAAAACGGATGAATTACGAAGAACAATGCTTACAGTCCAACCAATGTGATTTCGTGTGAATCAGCCTGCAGTATGCAATTTGCCAATGCAAATAGCTTATGTAAACGCTATAACCAGAATGCGGTTATCAGTGTTTCGTGGAGAATTCACACAAACCACGATTGAGCACCTTGCACAAAACATTAGCTAGTACTCTTATTTCGAAGGCTCTGACCTCTGACGCGCCCTTCTAATCTAGAAACACCAACCATTTGCGTAGAGTTTCCAAATAAATAATTAATATTATTGCACCTGATCTCCACTCCCATTCAGCTCGATATATTGGTACATCTATTTAAAACACGCGACAGCGAGGTCCATTTTATACCAAACGGCTACTCTCTGCTGCCAGCCACCGCCGTCCTTTAAAATCACACGAAACATCTCTGAATAAATTATTTGGTCACACCCTCTCGGTTCGACCACGCCCTTTTGATATCGTCGCTGCGCCCTCGTCCTGTCCTGTCCGTCCCAGTGTCCTCCAGGTCGTGTCACCTGACACCAGCAGGTCGTGCTGGTGTCAGCAAAGAATGAGGACATCGGTGCGGTCACACTTCCTGGAGAGAGGAAGCGTGAAACGGAACAAAGGGAAGCGCTGTGGGTCTCCGTCGCCTTCCTCATTATTTGTAAGCACTCAATCATCACGGCGTCTGTGGTTCAGTTCATCCAAAAACGTGCCGTGGAAATGCATGTCGGAGGCTGGACTCCAGCTGTCTCATCGCTCATGTTTCCGCTGTGGCTGGTGCCGGCCCACATCAGTCTCAACTGACCTGCCTCGCGGTCGGTGAGCCACCCCGCGTGTCTCACAGACACGTGACCTGCATTTGTCCGACGGCCTGTCAACACTCATACAGTGTCAGGCAGCGTGTCAGTTTTGGTGTCGGTGGCGTGCCGGTGTGTGTCTGGAATTCATGTCAGAACATTGCGTGCGGGTCGGAGGATTGTGGGGCACTCGGAGTGAGTTCCGCCCCGCCCCGATATCTCGCCTACGCACTGCGGGACGGGAGCTGCGGATCGCCGGGGTCAAGTGCCGTCTGGACAACAAGGCTGGCCTTGTTTGTCGCAGACTGAAACACTCTGTAAAGCGCGCTGATATAGCGCCACTGTTCTCCATGTGACTCTCCTTCTAAGGAAAGTGACGCATTATGCTCTGATTAGCGTTTCCTCCTGTTGTGCAATGCCATGGTCTTACGTAATTCTCACACTCAAAGAGGACATGGATTTCGTATCCCTTTTTGTAAGTACAACACTCCGGCCTTTAGTGTTTTCCAGTAGATTTTTTCTGCTCTGGTTCATCAGTCTGCCCGGCTGGCATATCTCTCACTTCACAGTTATGATGTAAGACGGTAGACCCTCGATCGATCCAAGGCTTCTGCCTTTTAACTCCTTCCTTCAACAGCCGCCGGCAGCTCACCTGCTTTATGCGCTGATTCTGTTTTCAACTCCGTGTCTTGAAATGAGTTTAAATATTGCACGGCACATCTCTCTCCGTCTTGTGCTGTTGTTTTGTCTGATGGATATCAAACAAAGAGGATTGATGCAAGGTTGTAGTGAAGCGAGAAAGCTGGGAGAGCTGGTCGTGAGGGATTTACCGAGCCAGGAACAAGGGACCACCTATAATTTTGATCTAGTAGAGAGACAGAGAGCTACGTTCGGTCATGCTCTAAGCATGGCCAGAGAGCATGTGGCACTGTTGTCCGATACATGGCCAAGTGCTGTTAGCATACCGACATATGGTGGGACCACTATTAGCCCTCAGTACATATGTATACTTACGGAAGCGATAGCCAAAAACGTATGCATTTGTGAGTCAGAAAGAGCCTCCCCAGTAATGGAACGAGCGGTGCATGATGTTTGGGTGGCTAGAATTCCCCTTTCGTTTTTTTATTGGGTATGATCCAATCTTTTTTGGATTTTGTGACGTTATATATAGCGGTCAGTAGCCAGTTCGTGGTCGGTCAAACTACCCGAGCTGAAATAATGAATAAGACTTTTAAGCTCGCCTGATTGAGCATTCCAGAAAACCTAGACTAGCATTCATGCGGAACGAAACTGATGGCATAAAATCGGAAGGCATTCATTTTCTCACAAAATTTAGCTATTATGTTCCATTGACTGACTTCGCAAAATCTGCAATGAAATGGGATGCGTTTGGTGATTGCCACTTGCCAGAGACAGATTTTATCTCATTGGGACCCAGACATGGACTGCCTCAAAACTGATAACACGGACATTCAAGGAGCAAAATGGGAATACATATTATGTTAAACCATAGGCGTAGGAACAGGGGGGTCCAGGTGGGCAAGTGCCCACCCACTTTTCGAGGCGGGGGGGCCAACCATGTGTTTTGGCCCACCCACTTTTTACTCGAGGCCCCTCGTCTCGATTTGAGAGGATGTCGTTATCTTCCAGAATAAACAAACTCGGTAAAAATAAGTTCCACGAATCCCCACGCACGGACTCCAAGGGGCCGTGATGGATCCAAGGAGGCCCTCTGTTCATACTTGTCAGTCGAAGCCCCTGAGACTGATGGCCTGAGAGGCCCTAGTGGATCTGAGGAGGCCCCAATATCCACACTGGTCTGGGGAGGCCCCTGACACTGGCGGTCTGGGAGGCCCCTCTATCCACACTAGTCAGAGGTCTGAGACTGGTGGTCTGGGAGGCCCCTCCATCCACACTAGTCAGAATAGGCCCCTGACACTGGCGTTCTAGCCGAGGCCCTACCCTCACTAGTCAGAGGAGGCCCCTCTATCCTCAATAGTCAGAAGAGGCCCCTGAGACTGATGGTCTGGGAGGCCTATCCATCCACACTATAGTCAGAGGAGGCCCCTGAGACTGATGACCTGAGAGGCCCTTATAATCACACCAGGCAGAAGAGGCCCATGAGACTGATGGACTGAGAGGCCCTTCTATTCATACTGGCCACAGGAAACCCCCAAAACTTTCGGTCTGGGAGGTCCCTCAATCCGGCACCAGTCAGAAGAGTCCCCTGAGACTGATGGCCTGGGAAGCCCTTATATTCACACTAGGCAGAGGAGGCCCCCGAGGCTGATGGTATGAGAGGCCCTCATATTCACACCAGTCAGAAGAGGCCCCCGAGGCTGGTGGCTGTGAGGCCCTTCTGTTCATATAACTGGCCACTGGAGGCCCTTGAAACCGGTGGCCTGGGAGGGCCCTCTATCCACACCAGTCAGAAGAGGCCCCTGAGACCGATGGTCTGAGAGGCTCTTATATTCATACTGGCCACAAGAGGCCCCTGAGACTGATAGTCAGAGAGGTCCACTCCTAATGAATCTGAGGGGGCCCTCTATCCACATTTACACTTTTCTAGGGAGGCCCCCGAGACTGATGGTCTGAGAGGCCCTTTTATTTATACTGTCCACAGGAGCCCCCAGAGATTAATGGTCTGAGAGGCTCTTCTATTTATACTAACCAGAGGAGGCCGCTAGGATTGATGGTCTAACAGGCCCTTCTATTTATACTAGCCAGAGGAGGCCCATGAGACTGATGGTCTGAGAGGCCCTTCTATTCAAACTAGGCAGATGAGGCCCCTGAGAATGATAGTCCGAAGAGCCATGCGGCGGCAACTGGCCGTGGCCATATTTCGGCTCGGTAGGGCCCCACAGAGCTCATGAGAGCACCTCAAGGGCTCCTAAGTAGACACGCTTATCCCCATAAGGGTGCCACGCCGGCTTCTGAAGGCCCCTTGTAGGCATCTAAGGGCCCTTTCCGGGCTCTAACAGCTCCACCCGGCTGTGATGGCTCCACACCAGTGTTTATGAGCGCCACACAGCGGCGCCTTTGAGGGTCATACTAGTGTCTATTAGGGCCCTATATCGGTGGCTCTGGGGGCCCCACACCGGCGCCTCTGTGGGACACCACACCTGTGCATCTCAAGACTCTATAGGTACATCTGAAGGACCCACACCGACACCTCTGAGGGCCCCACACCAGTATCTCGGAGCTCTGAAGGCCCCACACCGGTGACTCTGAGGACTCACCGGCTCCTGAGAGCACCATGTTGATGTCTAACGGCTTCACAAGGCCACTGAAGGCACCACACAAGCTGTCACTGAGCTCTAATGTCCATGTACCGGCCTCTGAGGGATTTAAGCCAGCACATTCATAGCTCCACACCAGCAATTGTAACGGCTTCACTCTGAAGTATCTGAGGGTTCCACACCGGTGTCTCTAACCTCTTGGTTCTTTTTGTATACTGGGATATACATCGTCTTAAGTCGATCTCTACGGAATTCACTAATGGCTAGGCTATTTCATGGCCATGCGTTGCATTCTTCATGCCATGGTCCGCCACCTGGTGGCTGAATTTATATCCTCAACTTGAATTTGTTGACGCCTCAGCGCTTCAATCTTCCCGGTATCTCGGCGGTCGCAGCATAGAGGTACGTCTCCTAATTATTTTCCTGTTATTTCTTTTTAAGAGTATGACTCATCGAAAACTGTTGTTTTGCTAACATAACCATTCGTTGTTGATCATTGCTTGCAGGTTTTGTAAACAAAATTGTGTGTTTGAAACTTTTCCAGAAAGAATTAAAGTTCATGTATACTAAGGTATACAAATGTCCTTGGCCCGAAAAATTTTGAGGTGTGCTTAAGGAGTACCTAGCACTACAATTATTGGGAGGAATTGACCTCTGAAAAAATAAATGTACACCCGAGTGACCAACGGGATCCTGCACGACGGAGAAATGTAAACGTCAGTATACAACGGACTGTGCCTAGGACTACACCTTTTGTCAGTTTATTTCGGTACGTACGCGTCCATTTTAGGACTAGCGGATTCTTTGTAGACATCCCGCAAAGCTATGTATCAGTAAAGCATTGCATGTCGGCCGCTTATACCGGTGATCGGCATTAGAGCATTTAATTTCGGCGGCCCAGCGAAAGGCTCCCGTTTTCGGCGTATCTGCAATGTATTTCGGCGATACAGCCGGAGATTGGAGACTGCCGCACGATATTTGAAGCAGCGGCAACCAAATTCGGCGCTATTCATTCAATTTCGCCGGCTGTTTGGAAGCATTTAGAAACTCCTTAATTACATAATAAGCTTGTTATGACTCTGTGACTTTCTCAAGCATATTTCATGGCTTTTCCTTTAATTACTGTTTCATTATCTCCTTCTCATTCTCCTTTCAGACCGCCAAATGCATTGGCACTATCCAGTGACGAATATGACGTGATGCATGTATGTACATAGTTAGGTAATGTGGTTCAAATAAACATGAAATAACTTCCATTACGCACGAACTGACAGCGGTCACTGCTTAGACTGAAGGCGGCTGCACAATAAAGCCAAGCCGACAGGTGTCATGGCACGTGTTTGCTGAACTTTAACCCCGCACGTGCGCGGGACGCGCCAGGTGTCGGCCGGGCGGCTGTTCAAAGGGTTTGAACTCGGAGCGCAAGGCTGGACAGTCGAGTCGTCGGCAGGAGCGTTTGATGACGGGGATGGTGTGTGTGTGGGGGGGGGGGGGCGTGTGGCACGAGCCTGAGTGTTACGAATTTGGCGCCGTCTTTGATGGTGGTAGGACGGTGAGGGGAGGAGCGGTAGCACGTGACATTAAAGCGGTGCCGCGCCACGCACAGACTACAGATATTACACCATGGCGGTTGATCAATAGGAGATAAAACGAGCCGGTGAGTGATACCGGATTGGTAGAACTTATTCTAATATTGTTATGATTGGCTGAAGGCCGTTTAATTATTTTAACGCCCTGCTTTTTTAGTGAAATTAGTCAGTGTTTAAGGTGGGGCCATGGCGCTCAGACGTCAATACAGGCGGGCTACATTGGAAGAGAGGACAGCTCTTATTCGAGCCCATGAAGATGGCGACGATTATTATCGTGTCGCAGAACAGCTGCAGATTCGTCGCGGGACAGCCTGGTCGATCATCGCCCGCTATATCCGGACGGGAGCTGTGGCTACACTTCCGCGTGGAGGAAGACGGCCAGCCAAGCTGGACAACGAGAGCATTGACCTGCTGGTCATGTGCATCGAAGAAAACCCACAGTTGACGCTCAACCAGCTGAACAGCATTCTGCGGGACACATGGCCAGGAAAACAGCAAGTGTCCACCTCGACAATATCCAGGAGCCTTCATGGGGCTCTGATCAGCCTCAAGAAGGTTGTGCCCCAGCCTGCTGAAAGAAACTCAGCAGAGGTCAAGGCCGCACGGATGGCATACGCCAACTGGCGAATGGAACTGCACCCTGGGGCAAAAATCGTGTACGTTGATGAGACCGGCTTCAACCTCTACACGATGCGCACAAGAGGTCGCGCACCTGTGGGCGAGCGAGCCATCCGCACCGTGTGTGGGTCCAAGGGAGCCAACACCTCCGTCATCGCTGCCATTTCCGACCAGCATGCCGATGGCGTGCTTTACTACGAGGTCGTGCAGGGCGGCGTGAACCGAGAGAAGTTCGCCAACTTCATGCAGAGCCTGAGCGCCATCATCGGTGAACATGATCCGATCAAGATTGTGATGGACAACGCCCCCTGCCATCACAACATCGGGCAGCTCGTGGTGATGCCCGATAACCAGGAGGTGGTCAAGCTCCCTCCGTGGTCACCCTTTCTCAATCCCATTGAGAACTGCTTCAGTGTCATGAAGTCAGCAGCAAAGCGGCGGCTGGCTGAAGAGCAGCCTCGGCTCAACAGCAGAGAGGCTGCGACAGCGGCTGGATTCACAGTGAAGGCGTGGCGGGATGAGCTGCTCCGGCAAGCTATCGTCTACTCCATGGGCGCCGTCACCCAGGAGAAGGTGGCAAACGAGTACCAGTTTGCGAACTGGCACGTGCCTGCCTGTGCTGCCGGAGAGAACATGCTGGTGTGAGCCAGAGCATAGCTACGAGCTTCAAGATCCTGTAGGATTTGTGGTCAAAGGTGGTTTCAGGATAAATGTGTTTTTTGTTTGCGTTCAGTTCAGGATTAAGTATTGATGGATAAGTAACTAAGTTTGTGTTATTATGCGTACCCTACCCTGTACCGCGAATATGGCGAAGGTAACATATGTGTACACATACGAGTATGTATATATGAAGAAACACCCAAGCCATTGAACCCACCTGAGGCGTTGCGTTTGATGCAGGCTTTCGTCTACTATTTGCAATGTGGAAAATAAAGGTATGAAAAATCGATTTTTTTACACTGTGAAATGGAACCAGCTCATTCATCTTGTTTATAAATCAATGCCAAATCATCGATTTACATATAATTATACAAACGACAAACGCGAAAAATCGCTACTAACGCTCCAATACTGCGGCTGTTGAAATTTGCTCGGCAATACCTTAATTATGACGTAAGAATAGGGCCTACGGGATACGGTTGTTGGGGGTTGTGACGTCGTGAAGGGCTGTGAAATTGATTTACAAGATTTAATATGTTGCTGCACCCAATACACGAAAAAGACTGCGCCAGCAAGGTTCTTGTGAAATAACATATATGTAATTATTATGTACCTAATTATAGAGGGTCTATCCCTCTCCCACGACGTTAAAAATAACCAAAAACTGACTGGACGATTCCTTCAGCCCTCTCAAAACATTCCTCCAAAAATGAACTCTCTGGGTGCCTCCAGTTACCCGCCGAAATTGAATGAACAGCGCCGAATTTGGTTGTAACTGTTGCTAAATAGCATGCGCTACCTCCAAACCTGCGCTGGCGTCGCCGATTCTACTTGCGCTATCGCCGGATATGGAGCGGATTGCCGCTGTGCCGAAATTGAATGCCATATTGCCGACTGCCTGATTGGTGCCGAGATATTATGCGGTTCTTGTACATAATATTGCGGGATGTCTACAAAGAATCCGCTAGTTCTAAAATGGACAAGTTCGCACCGAAATTAACTGTCAAAAGGTGTAGTCATGTATACTGCAGTATACATGGTTGCTGGGTTAGTTAAAGCCATTTTTTGTGGCTCACAAACAACATTATGCCTTCAAGTGGCTCTGTGGTTGAGCGTTGACATTCTTCGAATCGTTGGCGACCTCAATGACCGTAGATCCTCACTCAAAGTTTGATAAATCGCCCGATGAATTAGAATCCGACCCCTTAGCACAATGACATAGGCAAGCACCTCTCTAAAACACACCATACGGCGATTTTTTTTTTAGAGATGTCGCTTCAGATAATGCTGCAAGGTCTTCCTCTACTGTTTATCGATTCGCAACATGTGCTACAAGTTCCATATCTTCAAAGGAAATGGCAACTTAAGACCTAAGAGCAGTGGGCAAGGGGCAGAAGAAGCGGAAGTTAAGGACGAGCGGTGTTGATAATTAAACGTGTCAATACTATTAGCCATTTTACGCCCTAAACAAACGAAAAAATACGCTTTGGTGATTGTATGGAAGTTTTCATTGGTTGCATTTCAGTCAGATTTTATAGGCTTTGAGTATTTTTGTATATCCCAGTATACATGTCATTGCGCATGCGCGATGACCTTCACGGCTGAAATGTCACCAATCTGGTCATTATTGGCACCAAAGCTCTCAGCCAAAAAAGTTTCGTTGCTCTCCATTCATGGGCTACTTGGCGGGACTCAAGAGGCTAAGGGCCACATACCGGCATCTCTGAGGGCCCCATACCGGCGTCTCCGAGGGTCCACATCTGGCAGGCACCCATCAGCGACTGAAGGTCCCACACAGTTGACTCTGAGAGCCCCATCTGCGTCTGGGAGCACCATGCCGTCTCTAAGAACCACAGCGGCTCCTCCGTCGAAAGATGGGCGTCTGCATGCCAAAAGGGGAGCGGTTCTGAGACAGTAGGGCACCTACGTGCAATAGAGGGGCGCCTATGAAGCCCATAGGGGCGCCTATGAAGCCCATAGGGGCGCCTCAATGCGAAAGAGGGGCGCCTCTGAGGCCTACATATATGGGCGTCCACATGCAATAGAGGTCTGCAATGCAATTGATCAATGCCATGGGGGTGCATTCATAAGAAATAGGGGCGCCGGCATGGCAAAGAGAGGCGCCTTCAAGTGTCCATAAAAGAGAGACGCCTATGATAAGCGCACATTGTGTGCGACAACGGGGCGACTGTGGGACATAGGTATAGGGATGTCTCTGATGACTATACATAGGGCGCTTATATGCCAAAGAGGGCGCCTATGAAGCTAATGGGGGCACCTGGGAAACGAGGAAGACATTTTTGTAAGGGTTTTCAGGGGTCATGCGCCATTTGCGGCAAATAGATTCTTTAAAAAAAATCGGAGGGGGAATAAGTTTTAAAAATGGTGCGGACTTTCCGCACTGTTCCCTTAATTAACCCGCGCCCCGTAGGGCTATCGACGGACCCTACCACCCGTAGGGAAGGGGCCGTTTCGCCCCCCCCCTAAGATCTCGGAAATTTACGGGCCGATTTTCAAAATTCAAACGGTGTTCAATAGCCCCAACGGGGAACTACCTTGTGACCGAATTTCATTGACCTAGGTCAAACCGATGACGTCACAGGTCAGGTCAAAGGTCGGATTTTCACCGTTCACAGGCATTTCAAGAAATGTGTTGTGAAATCGAGTAAATTGGTAATTTATTGAAAACCATCGATGGTACATTGTTCGTCAAACACATACTTTGCTATCTGAGGTCACTGATCCCAGGTCAGGTCACAGCGAGGTCAGGTCACCGGGGGTCACAATATGAAAGTGTGGTGTGATACATGTTTTATGGTCCATTTTACATGACAAATGCGATTATGTGGGTTAGGCAGCCTTTTGGGCCAGCCTGGGTCACATTTTGGTGAAGGTCAGGTCAAGGTCAGGTCAAATTAGGTCAAATTTCAAAGTTGAAATTTTTGCATAAAATGGGTATCGATTCGATGCAGCTCGTCACGGGGAGTCTAATGGTGGTCTTTGTTCTGCTCTACAAGGTCTAGAATTGCCCAAAATTGAGTTTGAAAACTTGACGTCATCATTTTTGAACAATTTTTTTTCGCTATAACTTGGCCAAAAAACAAGGTATCGATATGAAATTTGGTATGTCGATAGAAGACGGTAGGTACTATCACATGTGTTCCGGTTTTTTTCGAAACTCAAAAAACTTTTTTGATTTTTCGGCTAATATATCCAAAAATTGCATTTTTGATTTTTGGGGGTCAAAACTCAAAAATCTCAAAAATCCGAGATAGCAGTTTTGTAGACCTGTCAATTCTACACCTTTTATGCCTGATCATTTTTATGTATCTTCAAAGCTGTAGGCCTGACAGGTCTTCTTGCGAAGGTCTTTTTTCGGTCGAAAATGACTGAACATGACGTCATTCTGACGTCATTTGTGGGCGACCTATCATAGCCTCTGGATAAAGTTTTTGTCACAATGTGTAAAATTGATGACTTGAGGGGATCTGAAAGTTTGGTGCCGATATCTCCAGCCGTTTAGGAGATATCGACGGAAAAGAACAGGGAGGGGCCGTTTTGGCCCCCCCCCCCTTACGGGGCGTGGGTTGGTTACGCCCCTGGGTACATCTGCTCGATCTCAGAAGCTAGATTTGGAGGTCATACTTGAAAGCAGCCAGCAGGACGAGACAAAAGTTGGAGGCCCCTGAAAATAGGAGGCCCCCTGGAAAAGGAGGGCCCTTGACAGGGTGGCCCACCCACTTTTCATGACGTTCCTACGCCCGTGTGTTAAACGACCACGAGGAAATCAATCAAATTGATTCGTTGAACACAGGGTGACATATAGGGTATCAGTGGCAAATTTTTGCCCACAATCCTGTCTCCAACGACACCCTAACTAACTCCAGAGGTCAGCTTCAACATGCCTGTGAAGTGAGCACTGTGGCAAATTACAGTCCCGTGAAACTATGGTTCTGCACTGGAACATAAACTTCTGTGCACCAGACACATGGAGAGACAAAAGTCTATCAGTTGATCAATAGAGCTGACTGAAGCATGCCCTGTCTCGAAGTGACAATGAAACTACCGACTTATTAATTTCACTTTCTCATTAAAAGATCCTAAATTCACTGACAAACTTATATTGAAAGATTTGATATGGTCCTCTGCAGAGCACATCGTCCATGATTGTCTAAATACAAATTTAAACGTTTTGAAGTAAAGTTAAGCCATTACTTTACCATATGCAAGTTGTGCGACCAAGAAAATATAAATCCCCTCTCCCACCAGGTTGTGTTACTTGCCGGTTGCGGTGATCCTCTCTCTCCCGTGATGTCGCCTTCCGGCGGCGCCTGTTCGTCATGCGTCCCTGCAGATGCCGACCGTCTCCCGAGACACCAGATTGTCGCCCGCGCGTCACAATTTGCATAAACGGAGCGGCGACAAGCCCTTCCTGCCTGATGTGGCCCTGCGGCGTCATGGAATGGAGGAATGTCACAGAGGCGGTGTGCGGATGGGATTCGGCACGAATTCGGCACGGATTTGAGCGAGAATCTTCATGGATTCAACGGAATTTGAGCGACATTCACCGGAACTTTGATGGTACAGATGGCATTCAACAAAGTTCAAACTCCACAACGGAGTCATGGGTACAGCCTACACGTGATATTCAGCAGAAGGCATGGTTTTTGGTGTGTTACTCAGAACATTCCTGTCGGGATCATTCTTGCCAGTGGTGAAGAGCCAACTTGGCAGAGTAAAGGAGGCTTTTAATTGCGTATGAGCACGAACCGAACTACCTGCTGAAACTACTTGCCAGTGGAACTACCGGGATAGGTATTTAGGTAACACTTCACTTGAGTTATTCGGAAGGTACTTTGCACATAACTGCGCCGTGGTCGGCTGGTATTTTGAAGAATGAATTAATATTTTGTATCGGAGCCGATGAAGACTGTAAAAATACCACCGTACCTGTTATTTTTTATAGTTGCTTAAAAGTCTGCTAACACTCCGGCTGTAAAACACAGCTCATAATTTCTTCGATTTCCTAAAAAAGAACGAGGTGCAAAGAGCAGACGAAACTTAACTGAAGTTTTGCATCCGTAACTACTCGCCACCTTACAAACATCTGGGCAATGTAATTACTACCAACAACACAGCTAATGTGGTATCTCATAAATAGCTACCTGGTACGTCGGGTGTCCCAACAGAGCCAAGAACACACAGACTCGCCCCGGGAGGAAGCCATCACCCGTGGCTTCTGCGGTAGCCCGGGAGCCTTTTCTGGCGCTGAGACCTGTCGTGGCCGGTGATAGTCCGCGGGGGGGAGACAGGGGATGGGGTGAGGGGAGGGGTGCCACTGCGAGCTGCGGCAGCCCACGCGGGGTGGAGGGGCGAGGGAAGGGGGAGGGGGGGTCCACGGCGGGGCGCGAGGGAGGGGAAGGGGATGGCTGCCACTGCGAGCTGCGGCAGCCCACGCGGGGTGGAGGCACACTGCCAGTCGAGCTGTCGCAGCCGACAGATGGAGCCGATGGTCCGGCCTTTGATTGATAATTGGGGATTAGGGCGTGCCGAGAGTAGCGCTCAATCGGCCGACCTGGCAGTTGGTACGGGTGGAGCATTTCACCGCGCTGGCATGAGCTCTGATGGAGAGCTTTCGCAACGTTTTTAACGGCCAGCTGAGGTGTGCAAAGGAAAATATACCGATAGCATGTTACGCTGTAATGTCTGGACCACCGGCTACAATTTAGTGCTGCTGCTCAGTGCTCACTGCTCATGGACCACCCTGAAGATTGTGGCGGAGCTACCCCGTGCCCGACTTGGCATGATTAAGATGCCGGTAGAGAAACATAATTTAAATATTGCTTGTCAGTGATTGACTGACTCAGGTAGACGACGCTATCTTATTCCCTCAGGTTAAAGGTTGATATGTTGTCCTCAATTTGACGGCTGTATTTGGTGCCTTTAGGTCGTTCACTCAGGGTGACGTCTGTTGTTGGTGCCCTCAAGCTGACGTCTGTATCTCGTGTCCTCAGGTTGACGGCTGGACAGAGTGGAGCGACTGGGGTCCGTGCAGCCAGCCCTGTGACGGCGGCGTCACGCGACAGACGCGCATCTGTCACCGGGAACACGGCTGTCCCGGCCTGGGCGTGCGCCGGCAAATGTGCAACATGCAGGTCAGTCATCAGCCGCCCTGTGTCATTCCTTGCAACCGATTCCGTCGCTTTGTCACATTACTTGTGGGAGTTCCATCAAATTTTCTGTGATTCTTTATTTCTTTCCAAACTCTCTTATCACCTTCCCCGCAAGCACAACCATTCTCCTTGTTGCTCGCTCTGCCCTCCTCATCAAACTCTTCTCCATCGCTTCTTCCGTCACGTTTTGTAACGCTCTATACTTCCGTCATGTTCTTCGCCACGTTACCCGTCACGTTTTCCGTCACGTTTTCCGTCACGTTCTCAGTCACGTTTTCCGTCACTTTTCCCCTCAACTTTTCCGTCACGATATCCGTCACCCTCTTCATCTCGTAAACGCTCTGGGTATGCCCACTAGCTGGGTGGCGCCTCCATTGACCGGTCGTTCATCGTCGATGTGCCGGTCCATCTGAGCTCCGGGCCGCACTGACACGGCTCATTTCCTGATGGTTTGACCCGTCGACCGATCCAGACCGCCCGACCTGTCCAGACTGAGCGGCCCATCCTGCCGTAAAACCAGGGATGTCCGTCATCCAGAGTCTGTGAGCGGCGTGCTAGTTCAGCGGCAAGTGCTCCACGGCGACCGGAATGCACGGGAGCGCAACCGTTATGCTCTCCGCTTGTGTGGATTTGTTTAGAGCTGAAATGTAGGATGATTTTCGAGGACTAGATGGAGTTAGGCAGGTTTATTGTTTGGATGTTTATGGTTCAAATTTCAACGAGCAACACAGCTTATGCATCGTTTTGCATTTTTCACGGATATCCAAGGTAACTATACCTATTGTTTTATCGTTACATTGCTAACATGTTTATTATGAAGACTAATCTTTCCCTCAAGCTGCTCTAAAACTCAGCATATACGATGTATTTTGACGTGAGTCTAAACAATGAAGAATTGTTCGGTTCTTCAAATTAGCTGACTCAGAGTCCCGACTCACTTGACTCCCCGACTACGCGCGGTTGTCTCCCGGTAGACTGAGTCAGCTCCCCCGCTCCGCCGTCGCCGACCTCCGGCCCCATCTCGTGCCGGGAGAAATTTATATCGCAGAGGGACGTGATATTTTCTTGGTCTCGCGTCTGCTGACGCCGTGCGTTTTTTAATAAAGTTGTTTGGTGGAGCCACTACAGTGGCGGAGGCGGCCGGTTTCTGCAGGTAACTTGGTCCGCGTTAGAGCCAGAGCGCAGTCAATAAGCAACGACCACGCCGACATACGTCCGTATTAACCCGCGCCCTGCTGGGGGGGGGGGTGTTTGAACACCCCCCCTTGTGGTTTTTCGCGAATATCTCAAAAACGGCGGCGCGGAGCGCCGCCGTTTTTGGTACACCTTATCATACATCAATTCTACACATGTTGTGAAAATTTCAGACCAAGGTCATTCAAGGTCAGGTCACCAGGTCACTTGAAGTGACCTCACCTCATAAGAAGTTTCAATGTCTGTCAAAGCTACACCGAGTGACCGATCGCTTTGAAACTTTCAGCGATTGCTAAGAGCAATAGCATGTACAAAATGTATATCTCAGAATTTTGATATCGATGACCTAAGGTCAGGTCAATTTTGCGACCTCCCCATTATAAGTCAATGGGAGAAAATTGAAATGCGCCTCTTTATGACGAAGGACATTATAAACACTCCCAAACACTGAATTACAAGTGGTTTAGGCACACTGAACATGAAAATGATGTCCATGACCCCTGTTTATGCCCTGAGGTCATCTTAGGTCACGAATGGTATCTAACAGTTTTTCGCAAATAACTTTTGATAGAGGCATGCTAGAGCGCTGAAAACGCCTTAGATGTGTTCAGCTCGACGATACGGATCGACTGATATGCAACATGACCCTTCCCGGTCAGGTCATGACCTTGACCTGAGGTCAAATTTTCAAGTTGACCTTTAAAGGTCAAGTTATAGTTCATTCGACGCGTCTTGACGAGAGGAACACGATGCCGGTAAAAGGAAGCTCGTACAAGGCTTGGGTCAAAAGTTATTGCAGAAAAACTGTTTCCGAAAAAAATCGGCTATTTTTGCAGTTTTTGCCCCCTGCAGGCAAAACCGTTGACGTTAGGTCAAATCTGAAGGAATTACTCAGAAAGGGCGTTAACAGGGCTATCGAATGCGCTTTTCCGCGGCGCTGTAGCTCTATTGGTTCCCGAGTTATGCGTTGGCTTGTTGGAAATTGTCGACATTCGACCTGGAAATCGGCGAAATTTTGCCTTCAATGACCTCTGGTGACCTGACCTTTGACCTGACCAAAAAATTGACTGGAGTGATTTCGTCATTATTTTTGACGCTCTTTCGAACGCCGCCTTCGGCGTATCGCTACGTGGCCCAGGAGCCGAGTTAGAAGGGGGGGTGTTTGAACACCCCCCCCCCCCAGCAGGGCGTGGAAATCCAGGACCCCCAGCCGGGCGCGGGTTAATGGAAACACGTAAGCTTTGCGGAAGAATGAATCGTTTCAAATGGCCATACTACGGTTCTAGCAGAAACGTGTGAAATGAGCGTCAAACTTAATAGTCTTATGGAGATAGAGTTCATGATATAACAAATAGCAAGCGTCTATAATCTATATCTAGTATCTACACTAAATGGTTTTCTAGCTTTCCAAGCAATAAGGCATGCTTGAGAAGCTGTCATTATGCTGTTTACTAACTAGTATATGCCTAACGGCATAAATCATTATTGTTATTTTATCCGGCACTCAGAACGTGTTTGGTCAAGAATTGATTCGGGCGGTCCTTCTGCCTTTCCACGGACTCTGCCTTTCCAAAACTTGCCCCGTCTCCTTCCCACCCGTTCCGTATCGCCTGAAGCGTCTTGAATAATCGTCCTCTCGACTTTCAGCCTAAATTAACGCCAGTTCATCCGCGCATAATCGATAGACACCGTTTGTAGTCGCAAATAATGGGTTTCTTCCGGTCTTAAATGCCTTGGCTTACGAGGAGCTGCTGCTCTGACAGGGAGCTACCGTAGCTGCTGAAGGCGTCTCACCAATGCTGCCCCAGCCGCTGCGATCGTTCAGACTAGCGCATCGCTCAGTCATGGCAGACACATTTTGACAGGCTTGACGCGGGGCCTGTGTAGCAAACAGGACGCACGTCGGTTCTCCTGCGAACGTGACCTGACGAACTGACCACAGACGGTGTTGATCCGACCTCGTTACCAATGCTAGAGACCTCCAGGGGGTGGGGGAGGTCACAGGTCATGACCTCCGTCGACCCGGCGGTCAGTCGTGTGGCCATTCAGCGCATAATTAGTCGCACCCCGTCATAACTTGTCGGTTATAATGAGGCGATGGCGCTGGATGGGGGCTTCTGGTCGAACTGAGGTTAAGGGGCGAAACTTCTCCGAAAGATGGCTTCCCGTGGCGTCTGATGGCTGAGGAGGGTACGCCACAGAATAATGATGGGAAAGCCGGGGAGAGGGTACCGACCGAGACTTGGGTATTGGTCAAAATATCGTTGTTGAAGTGCACTTGATGTGCAGCATTTGATTGCATCTGATTTCTGCTTACATTGTTTTATGATAAGATAGGAAGAACTATAAGTATTTGTTATGATAAGAGCGTGAAAGGAATGCCGATAGTCTTGATGATCAATGGTTATCGTGTGTATGGCGGATCAGCAATGCCAACAATCCACCTCCGCACCTGTTGCCGACCAGGTTCAGACAACCTGATGCTATCTGTAAGTGCAAGCGTTCGGGTCTGACCTTGATGCTATCAGTCACCCGTTGTCGCCATTAACCATTTTACGTCATGGCATCATGACACAAGCTTTATCAGGGTGTCACGGCTTGTTAGTTGAACTGCACCACTTGCGTTCACTTCCCACCCTCTCATGTCCACTGGCACTCTCCACAGTTCACATGTCATTTCCACCACTAGCATTCACCTTCCATAATTTCCCATCAACCTATACCACGACTCAACGATCCATCCACATTTCAAGTTCCACCAATCGCCTCAAGTTCAAGTTCGTTTATTCACGTCGAATCCGCTCTCATGCGGCTTTTCACCAACGCACGTGGAAATGGTAAAACGGGAGATGGAGAACACACACTCATCATACATAACTACATCAGAAATTCACGTCATCATCGGGAAGATTCACCACACCGTTAACTATGGCGATTATGTCTGGGTCGCCAGCAGGTGCGCCCTGACTGCTCGTTTAAAGGACGACTGGCCATCATACGTCGCACAGAACTCATTGAATGCATTGGCACCGCTATACACTAGCTGCCTTCTACCCGCCTCGGTGCGTATCCGAGGTAGCCGCAACCGCTGTGCGTACCGGGTGTTATGGCCGTGATCGTCTGCGGTTTCCAGCCTGGATGCGATATTCGTCGGCTGTCCAGTTTGTCGAATGGTTCGCACGATACATATTCTGTGATAACGGGCTAGGTTTGTCGCGCTCAACCACTTCAAATCTTTCAGCACATCGGTCACATGACTATACTTCCGGCGCCCGCTTACTACTCGCGCACTGAAATTCAGTACTCGCTGCACACGACTGAGTTCAGTGGCGCCGCATGTCCCGTAGATGGCTATACAATATCTCAGTGTGGACACGACAAGTGAGGTAACGATCGGCTTCAGTGTGAAGGGTGGCAACACATGTCTGGCGTGGTTGAGTGCTCGCAGCGCCCCCGTACACTTCGATGCGACGTGATTGACATGCTCATGATACGTCAAGTTCTTGTCAATCACAAGTCCAAGGTTTCTGACGGTATCAGATTCGTGAATCATGGCTCCAGCAAACTTAATGCTAACAGGCGACAGTCCCTTCAGCATCTGACGCGTACCGAGCACTATCATCTGCGTCTTGGATGCGTTCACTTTCATATCATTCGCACAAAACCATTCGAAGAGCTGAGACAAAGCTTTCTCCATCCTCACAATCAAGATATCAAGATCCGCCTTTTTCCCAGATATCAGCAGCTGGGTATCGTCGGCGAACTGGACGAGGGTAACATCGGGTACATGGAGACACATGTCATTCGCAAATATTGAAAACAATAAACAGCTCAGTGATCCTCCCTGAAAAACTCCAGATGTGATCGGCAGTGACTTGGAAAGCATGATCGAACCGTCTGTGTTACGAACTTTAACTTGCTGCGAGTGGCCGTGAAGATAATGTTCGAACCTCCACCACTTGTATCCACCCTCCACCATTCCGTGTCCACCTTCCACCATCCACATCCACCGTCCACCTGCTCCACACACCAATACGTTAAACACCGGTGAGAATCCCGGCTCGGCCGTCGCATGGCGCTGCTAATGGGCCACTGTTGTCGGCGGACCACAATGCCGACAGAGGGACAGGTGCCCTGCCGGATGGCTTTGCGTTGTTCCTCGCTGGTGACGAACAGACATACACCCACGGCTCAGGGTGCCATGCTGGATATAGTCGTGTGTTGTTGGCCGCTGGTGACGAGCAGACAGACATACACTCACAGCTGTAGGTCATTGGCCCATTATGGTGACTGCTAGAAGTGACTGTTGAACGGTTGCATGGGCTGGGGGTGGTAGGTTAACCTAATCTTAGTGGTTTCTTGTGGCCTCAGAGCGGTTGATTGTTCCCTTAGGTGGTGGGTAAACGCATTCTGCTGCCCAGTCATTAAATGCATTTTATTTCTGGTGATTTAATTTCATGAAATGTCCCGTAAGGTCAGATATATTTTGTTTTATTCTTATTAACAATTTTCTTGTTATCCCGTCTGCAGTAGAGTACTAGTTTTGTGGCTAATAGATCTTTCATGAGTGATATAAAGTGATTTACAGCATAGCCTTATTTGTTGTACTTAACCTCGTTTCTTGTAACTACGCCTGTCCTTTGCTTTTTGGCTGGCAGGTCAGCCTTCAACGAACTGTGTTGGTTGTCTCTTTAGCGTGTCTGTTCTCTGTCCCGGGGCCCACGGGTGTGATTTAGGCCTGCTCCGACTCAGGTATTATTGAGTTCAGAGGTCCCCTTTGAAGTGGGCGGTCTAACTTTTTAAATGAGCTGTCAGAAGCAAAACAACGGCTCATCTTACACTAGGCACAGCATAATTGGTCGCTAGGAAAAACGAGCGAGATCATTTGACACGGGACCTGGCTGCGATAAGCCATTCCGGACCATGTGCAAGCGAGTGCATGCGAGTGCAAGCGTACAAGGCAAAGGTGGTGCAAAAAAGTTTTTCGTTAAAGCTATTTTTAAGACGTCATTATTGTATGGCACGTTATCCTATCTTGACCTATCCTATCTTATCCTATCCTATCTTATTATTCTACTTGATCAGTAGATATTCTAGCAAGCCATAATTTTCTTAGTCATGTGTTTTAACCCTCGCACGACCAGGCCATTTCTCATAACACGAACGACCAGGGGGGGGGTTGTTACGACCCCCCCCCTGGCGTTTCGAAACGGAAGGTCGTAGAGCTTAGCGGAAAAAACCAACGGATTGCTCTCAACGAGATCTCGCGATTGGTGGTATATTTTTTGGTCCTAGGTCAACATTTGATCTACTTTTGACCGGTCAAAGGTCAAATTTTCGGAAAAATAGACTTTTTTCAACTTTCGGCGGCGATTGCGGCAAAACGGTGGGAGATATCGACTTGAAATCTTCACTATCGTGTTCCTTGATCAATTCTCTATCGTTTGGTATGTATTTCGTTTCCCTAGCTCTAAAAATGGCGCGTTGGGAGCGCCGGAAGTCGGCAAGGTCACAGTCGGCGGCAGAAATTCGAAAAATCAAAATTTAAATTTTTGAAATCTGATTGTATTTTTGGATTTGGGAGGTCCATTTGCTCCCTATAGAAGCTAATATTGCTGCATATTCCCATTGAGGTGACAAGAATTAGCAAAATAGTGGTTCGGGCGCTTTTCAAAAATAGTACCGGACGCTGTTCCTCTTGTGACGTCATAGCTCCGTGACCTGACCTGACCCGGTCAAATTTCTTATACCATATGATAGCCAATACTTGCCCCAACATGCATGGGAAGTTTCATCACGCTCCATCAACCGATGTCCGTACCACCGGCAGGAAACCTCGGGCGTTGGCACTCAGTTTGTGAAAATCCGGCCGGAGGCTGTACCTCTTATGACGTCATAACTCCGTGACCTGACATGACCCGATCAATTTTTTTTCGGCAAAAGATGCGCAAAGGTTGCCCCAGAAGGCATTGAAAATTTCAGCCCGCTACGACAAGCCGTTTAGCGTGCACTTCGAAAAAACCTCAGGGGGGGGGTTGATACAACCCCCCCCCCTAGGCGTTCTAGGGTTAAACCGGAGCTGCAAGTTTTCGTATGCCGTGATGTGTAATTACGTCCAGAATTATGCTCGATGACGAACTGCTCCAAAGATGAATCACTCATTTATCATCTAAATTGGTCTGTCCGCTCTTGCCTTCCTGACCAGTGCTCTGACATTTGCTATTAAAATAGCACCAAACCCAGGATTAAGTGACTACATTAGCATAGCAAAGGCGCGACATGCGATCAAAAGTTATCCCATTTTTAAAATCTGGCAGCGCCCAACTTGCAAACTTCTCTTCATTTTTTTGAATAATGAGGAACATTTTCAGGGGAACTCTGGACACCACCGTGCATTCGAAGCTTTACGCTACCCACATAATGCAGTAGGTGACATGTCAGTATTGATTCTTAAGTACAAGATGTATGCTGACTTATTTCAGGGAAGCGGAAGCCTCGTTTTTGCATTATTTCTTTCCTTGCAGGAAAAAATGTTTATAAGTGACCAATAAACATTAGCCACTACAGCCTATAACAGCCTACAACAGCTACAATAGCACAGTGACACGTTTATTAAAAAGCCGTAGAAACCTACATGCTTCCCCGTGCAACCAACTCGCACGAAAACCGTTTTACCATCATACTTCTGTCGCCCTTTGCCTCGCCTTCTTCTTTGTTTGTGTCCTTCGATCTGATAGGTATAGCCCAATTTTATGTGTTATATTCTATCCACTTCCCTGCCATTTATCAGCAAATCTCCCTTTATGCCTGACGCATTTTTTCTAGCCCCTCTCTGCCTTATTTCAGATATGCCTCTTAAATCATAACCCCACCTAGCTTTTTTATACACGCGCATTTTTTTTTTACCTCACCTATACCAGGTTCGTGTCTTTTTACCCATTGTCCTTTTTTCAGGTGGGCATCTTCTGGCCCCACCCCTCCTTCCTAATGTGCATACTGGCCGCTGGGTATACTTTTACCCCCCCCCCGCTCCACCCCTACCACAGGTGATTGTCTATTAACGCCATCTGTTGGAGATATGGCTCTTGAATCGTAATCTCACATTCTCCCGGTGTCTCCTCTAACCCCATCTCGCCCTATTCCAGGTCTGTGTGAACGCCACTGACCCTCGGGTGGCTCAGTGCGCCGCGTACGACCACCGTCGGCACAGCGACGGGCGCCGCTACCGATGGGAGCCCTACCCGGACCTCACCGAGCCGTGCGCCCTCACCTGCCGAGCGATTGGCACCGGCCTGGTGCGGCAACTCTCGCCAAGGGTTATCGATGGAACCAGGTGCCGAGATGGGAGCTTGGACATCTGCATCGACGGAAAGTGTGAGGTGAGTGAGACGAGGTGGGAGATTGCGCAGGAGGTGGGTGGTGTGAAACCAGCTGCGAAGATTGGTAGACAGAGGCCAAAGACAGACATAGACGGCAGAGCTTTGTTTGTTTAGATATTTTGTTTACGTAAAAGTAATTACTGATATAAATGAAAAAGCATTGACAAAACGTTGCCATTTCGGCATAAGCATTGGCACTTTGAGACTATTTGAGATACATTCTGTTATATGCGCCAATGCCCTTCTATGACACCACAGGCTCTGGCGATATTTAGCCCGGCTACCGATCGATGCATTCCAGGAGGTCATGAATTCGCCCTCGTAACTTGGCCGGGTCACCGCCCACCGCGCGTCAGTTCCGATCCATCAGTCCGATCAAGGAGCTGTGACGACCCACGCTATCCGACACACAGCGACACATTGCAATGGAGGGGTGCTACTGAACCGTATCGGCACCCGTGCCATGTTGTATCGACTGTCAACGACGACGACGACGGCGATGGTTTGTGCCGCCAGCGGTCGTCGATGGACGTCGCGTCGATGCCACTGTGAGGTGACGACGCGTGCTGGCGTCGATCTTGCCCGAGTGGCGTGACACTCCGTGGTACTCGATCATACCCGGTGTTACCTTGGATGTCCTCATGTCACCTCAGGACTTCCTGTACCCCAGCCATCCCAACTACCACAACCCCTGAGTCGATCGGGAAACACCTCTTGAACTGCAGACTGCACTATCCGTGGTAGGGCAGGAAATCCCCAAATACAGGTCTCGCAAGCCTCCAACCGTCGTCGTATCCGAAAGCGTTCATCGCCCTATCGAATTTACCGTCCACGGCTGCGACGGGGCTTAACGTTTGTCTCCGGAGATAGCAGCGCCAACGCATTGTCGTCGTCGCTCTGGTTTCGGCTTTGGATCCGATAAGTCAGGACGAATAATGCCCGAGTCGTCGACGCCTGATCATCCAATTAATACCAGGGGCTCCCGACGCTTGGTGTTCCCAGCAGCGTAGGCAGCAGTGTGGGTGTCGACAGCGACAACGACGGCGGCGACGAGAATGATATACCGGCGGCATGAATAAAACTCGCTCTGTGCTGCGTTACGCTGCCGCCGTAAAGTGGTAAGGCGGCGAGCGATGCGCGGCGCGGCGGCTGCGGCGAGCCGTTAATTTGGAGCTCGGCTGATGCGAGCGGCAGCCGTTCTCGTTACTGATTACGGCCGCTCATGGGAGAGATAAAGCCGGGCCGCCGTGAGTGGCACGGCCGCCCTGATGAAGTGCCTCCGGATTTGCACCGCCGCGAACGACGGGAACGCCCGGAACGTGCGACAGAGAGGGTGACGTCATAGGCTCTCATGACGTCATCGAGCGACCGGATGTCGGAAATGGTAGAGCGATGTTCCATATCGGCCCGTCAGGAAAAGTAGTCCGATCGATGTTTTCATATCTGGGTCGAGATGACCTTGTGAAGGGGCAAGGCTGTTTTCAAAGCCGCGCCGCGCTGGAACCTGGTGCCGGCGTATCAAATCCACCTCAGATCCCCCCAGATTCCATCAACCGACACGGGCTTTCCTCTAATCTCCAGAGGAGCGCACTGATCGGTCGGCGGCTGTTTTTGCCGCGGCCGCAGTCGGAGTCGGCGACCGGCCGTCGCAGTCTGGCGGAGCTGACGGATTGGCCGACCGAGAGCTCCGGGTCCGTCGGCTCTTATTATCGCCGCGATGGATCACGAACCGATCCGTGGCGGCGGCTGCCATGACCCGTGCGCTGCCGACTGGTGGAGGGACGCACTGCCGGTGGTGCAACTGGATACAGAGGCTGCGAATGGGGCCACGGGAAGTCTGACGATCTTTTGCAACGCGAAGCACGGTGATTTTCATAATGAAATCACATGCTAAATGAAATGAGTATTTTAACTTTCCAACAAAAATGTAAGTCGGTCATGTCAGCCAACTTTGATAAAGCGTCTTCATTGACCCTGAATTTAGCAAAAAAAAAAAACACATCCATGCATATTATTCCATGTTTACGGCGTTTCTTGTTTGTTGGTTTGAGTATGTGGAACGTGGATCCATCTAAGGCGTTTCGCAATTTGGCGCCAATGGAAAAATCGACGTCATCAATTTTGGGTTAGGACATTTTGCATATAGTTTGATTAATTCAGCGCTCGGCGGCTCGTCCAGAGTTCCCATCTGTCCAGTCTCTAGAACATAATGCCATATTCACCGGTGATTTGCCGTGATTTATAAGATGGCCCATACTTCATGCCGAGGCCGTGAATTCGTTTTCGTTTTCCGTTCTGTCGCCGAGCCGCCGGCTGGAGGAGTTGTCTCCTTCTGAGACAGAACAGAGCCGCGGGGATCTGCCCGGCGTGGGAGCACACTGCTGCCGCCGGGACACTGTGTCGTTTTTGTGCCGGCACGTCTCAGTTGTGCGCCACTTCTGCCGCCGGCGCGGCTCCACGGCAGAGTCCGGCGCTGTGCAGTGTGGCGCCGTTAGTCGGCGGGCTAGCGAGGAGGAATGCTCGTTTTTCTGCGCCGGAGATGAAGTTTGCCGGTGGATGAGGCGGGAGAATAAGCCACAGAGCAGCTCCTAATGCGGTGAATAAGTTTTAAGTCGGGATTTTACTCCGCTTGATGGTGTTAAAAAATGCAATTAAAGTTAGTTTCCAGAAAGGCCAGGCTGTCAGGCTCTTACCCGCGAAAACCTCTTGCGAAATATGACTTGCAGTAATTTGTGATTAACTTCATGTGAAATGAATTCAGGAGATCGTACATAGGTCGTGGTTTTCAACGTCTAAATGACACATCTAGCCTTTCTGTGCGAGAGGTACGGGGTATGTCCTTTTATAGGATCGGTTAACCTCAAGCTGAGCTGCGGAGCAGAATTATTCTGCAATCATTCGCATGATAGTCGTTCAATGCTAGACACATAACATGCCTTACTTACAAGTCAATCGCATTATTCTCTAATCCAATAATTAATTGGTCCCGCCTATCTTCAAATCAGCTACAGCAAGACTACCATTTGTGTAATCGAGAGCAATACTGAAACCAATGGATGTCATTCAAAACACTGTCGAAATCGGAGCCGTTTCTAGCCGTTTTACCCTGTCAGGCTGAGAGTCGCGGCCGCTGTCTCAGTCGCGGTCGCTGTCTCAGTCGCGGTCGCTGTCTCAGTCGCGGCCGCTGTCTCGGTCACGGCCGCTGTCTCAGTCGCGCTCGCTGTCTCAGTCGCACTCGCTGTCTCGCGCTCGCAGTCTCGGCGCTCTCCAGACCGTCTGTCTGGCCGGTCGGTCCGTCCAGTGTCACCGGGGATAAGTGGTTGGGTGCAAACCCCGCGCCCGTTGTTTGGGCTGCTGTCGGCGCTGACCGGATGACTCAGAGGGTCAGCGGAGATCCGGTCTGACCCGTGCCCCGAGGCGCCGCTCTGTCGGCGGCCGGCGGCACAGTCGACGGAAGTTGGCCGCATGCCAGCAGCCTGAGCCGGTCCGCCCCGGGCCAGGACCCACGAAAATCCGGCCCGCTCCCTGCATTGGATCAATACGGAGCGGGCCGGGCCGGGCCGGGTGGGCCGGACACAGCGGTCGCGCACCCACTCCATCCACCGCTGTCGTCCGCCGGCCGGCGCATTACGAGCGGATAGAGCGGTCACCGCCAGCGGTCCTTGACGTCAGCCTGACGGAGTAATGAACAGACGCTACAGCCGGCACGCAGACAGGTGTAAAAACTCTCATCGGCTCTGTTGTTTCTTCTTGTGCTATCACCGTTTGTGGTGCGCCGCCCTCCGCGCCGCCGCCGCCGCCGCTGCGTCGCCGCTGTCGGTCCTATCCCGTTGAGGCGGCTGGCTGTACGCTGCTGTCGGCGACAGGGCAAAAACAAGAGATCAGCGCGAACCGACGTGGCCAGGGCGAGGCTGGAGATGGCCGCAGAGATCTGTCGCCCCACGCCGGGATGAAACGGAAGCGAAACATGCGAGAAGGCGCGAGACGATGAGATGGAGAGGTTGATGCCCCGTTGGGCGGGGAGAAATGGCCAAGCCTTGATCGGATCGGTAGGATGAAAGCCGTCGAGGAGAGGTACAGTTATTTGTCGCGATGCGACACTCGAGTAAAATAATCGTTGAAGGTATACTACTCACGTAAAAGTGATAGGATTGAGAGGTTCAGTGTACGACATGTGTTGAAGGCTGGATTGATTCACAGCTCTTTCAAAGCAGTATCATCTTTGCAGGAAATGCACAGTTGAAATGTCTGAAGGATATATCATTAGCTTGATAAGATAAGGTTGACTTAATGCCTTGAAGAAATGTGAAATATATGGTACTTGAATTCTGATAATGTTTCAAACATCTCTGAAGCTTTTCAACATATCCATCCGTATTCTGGATATATGGAGCACGCAATTATTTCTAGCTGTTGTATCGCTTTAAAATTCCTCGAACTCATACCTAAGTTCTTTCTGTGTTCACAGTTGGGCCACGGAAAGTAATTGCAATGATGGTTGCATTTCAGTTACATTATCTTTTGAATGCCATTCAATTTCCAGACTTCAATGTGAGGTCGGATAATTATGTTGTTAATCTTATGTCCTGACCCGGCGTAATAATTCTCTGACATGCGTGGCGACTTACCCTGCTGACATGCTGGGCGGCAAAGGAAACATCACACGCGATTTAACAGAGTAAGCTTCTTATTTGATTGAGCGGCCACCGTCACGTTACCGCAATGGATAAGCTGGGCACATGTCATTGCCCCTGTCTTACTACACTTACGTGGGGATCACTCAGCCATTCACCTGCTGAAAGTCTGCCAATTGCAGTTACAGGGCTAACTGTAAGATTTGTGAAAGAGTGAAGCAGACATATATAACAGATAACGCCGTCATATCTTTACCCACATGACGTCATATCACGTCATATCAAGCGAATAACCACATCAAAGAGCACACTGCACGGCGCCTATCGGTTCAACACAGTGTGTGGTAAACATCTATGGAGCAAACAGAACGACTCAGCTGAAGTTACGCAACGGCGAAGCAATGACTGATCTTCATCGAACGATGAGAATGATTGGGCTAGAGTTTTAAGCTGACTGGGCTAGACTTTTTAAGCTGACTGTCTGTTGACACAACAGCTGCGCAGTGTGGCCTGACCGACCTGACCCGGTGACCTGAACTAACACTTTGTCTGACTTAAAACACCTGACCTGACCTCCGTGACCTGACCTCGCCGTCTCTCTGCCAGCCTCTCGGGTGTGACCTGCGAATCGGCTCAAACCGCACAGTGGATGTGTGCGGAGTGTGCGGCGGCGACGGATCCAGCTGCAGCACGGCACACCACTTCTGGAAGGAGAAGGAGATCGCACCCTGCTCGGCCACCTGCGGTGGAGGTAGGTACTGTGCAGACGTACCCTGCAAGGTAGGCACGGGCGGTGGACACCTCTGTGGTGCATGTCTGCAGTTCAGGGATCGTTGGTGTCCCCGGTCTTTTGCAATGGTGAGCCTCGGTGTCACTGTCATGGGTGTAAATCATGTTTGAGTGTGTGCCAAAGAAGCTGACATTTTTCTTAGTACCCTTCGGATGATCACGATGGTCTTTTTTTTTTGGGTCTACAGGGTGATTTTTTTACAGGGCAAAAAGTTTTTAAGCCTAGAGATACCAAAACATATAACAAACGCGAAAAAAGTATATCCATGTGAAAGGAAATTGTTTGTCATTTTGTTTTCAGGACCTTTTAAAGACTTCTTGGGACTCATTTTGTTGTGAAGTTCCGTGAAAATGGCGCACAACAAAATGTTTTCCCCAAAATCGCCAATTACTCCAGGCTTGCGTGCATTAAAACTGTGCTCACTTCGAGCACGTTCTGTAAGCCTAAACGGAGCTCAAACTCAAAGTTTGTGTGTGCAAATGAAATGTCAGAATGTGCTTATTACAAAGATATACATTTGCTGTCAGTTGATGTGTTTTCTGGTACCGCCATTGCTCTTTACTTTTTGCCCTGTATAAAAAATCACCCTGTAGAGTGCTTGGTGCGCCGTGTTATCCTTAAAATTTGTGGACTTTTTTTATTTCAAGATAAACACATTTTGTTTAGCAAGACCTGCGTCTCTCATCAACATCTCCGTCAACGATGAATTTCATTTTCGCAGGGGATTTCAAGGATGTATAATTTCAATGACTTGAGGCGGCAAATTGCAATGTGGACTGTTCAGTCTGTGTATTGATTGATTGAGAAATTACCACACTACACTAATCTCTCGCTTACGATGTTCGGAAAGCAGCGAGCGCCCTGGGGGAGGGAGTGGGGGCATCTCGCCAGACACCACTCGTCTGAGGCTCTGAAGCGGCGCTGACAGACTGACAGTAACCGACTCGGCATGTCAGTTCAAATCGACAGCCGTTCACTGGAGCCGCGGGGTTACTTCATTGCTTGCGTTGAAGCCGCCTCGTGAGACGCATTCTCGATCACTTCCTGCCTGCGTCGCATCCAGACGCGTGCTTGAGTTTCGAAAGCAGTCTTGTCAGACAGGGCGAGAACTGGCTACAAGAGTTCAATAACTTGTCTGTCAGGTGCAGCATTTCCAGTTAAATTTGGCCTCGGCTGTCTCGTTTGTTGCTTACGAGCGTCTCCTTTTCTCGAGGTTACACGTCAGCCTTTCGGGAACTATTTCCATCTCCGGCTGGCGACTTTTCCTTTCTTCCCCGTAACCGCTGCCATCTTCACACATTGTCTTCCTCGCACAGCCCCTCCCCTCTGCCGTCGCTCCCCGCCCCTCTGCCCCGGTTCTCGGAGACGCTCGGTCCATCGGCGACCCGTGAGATCGGATTTCGCGCTCGAGGACCACCGCCCCGTGGCTGCGCGCTGTCCCCGGTCGGTGCTTCCCGGCGACCCATTCAGCAGCCCCGACCTGCGGGCGCCCGGCCTCACAGGGCTTAGTTAGCACGCCGCAGCGGGCAAAGCCCCAGCAGTGTCGGGCCGCGGTGGGTCGTGCCTCTTCGCTTTTGAGGCAACGGCACCGCGGACATGGGAGTCTTCCACACGCGGATACGGTCTGGGAGATGCGGGAGATATGGCGAGCTGACTGAGCTTCAGGGGAGGCGAGGGGGACTCACACGTACACGCGATGTGATCAAATGACAGTGAATGGAAGAGCCTTGGACGCTAATGTGGTTGTATTGATCACTGGAATACGGTCTGTGACTGCCGTTGCAGTCGTAATTTGCCATTGAGTAGAGAATAAATGCAGGTATTTTCCCATTGCATACGGAGATGCCTCGTTTAGAAACGATTGTAAAATGTGACGTACCTAGTCGAAGTCCTTCAGGTTGATGTGACATGGTCATTGGTCATCAATTGCAACGTTTGTGGCAAAGGTTCTAAAAAAGCGCTTATTGTTTTCTAGGTAGCTAAATTTCAAATTAAAGAACAATTTTAAGAAACATGTTTTCAGTGCAGTTGATTTTATTTGATTGAAATAAAAGATGGACTCACCGTGCGAGAAGTAGGCATAGCGAGGTTCTTTTTGCAGTATAAAAAGATAATTTATCGTATTTTATACCCTGTGTCATACCACACAGCATCTTCATTACACTCGGGAACTTCAAACGGTATCAAAGCATTGAGCACCTGACGATTCGGCTTTTATTAAACTCCTCCCTCCCGACCGGCATCCCTTCGCAGCCGTAAGTGCTTGTCGGCTCTTCACTAAAGAGCGCCGTTCGCCGACACGAGGGCGGTTGCTTTTACCGTCCAAATGGCCTGTATTCTCCGGGAGGATTCGGGCGCGGCGTTCGGGGGATGATCCTCGGGTTAGAGGCCGCCTCAGACGCGCTGTAAAACGTCCTTTATCACCTCACCTGGCTGTGGCGGAATCGACGTCGGAAAGCGGGGATGTTAACCGCCTTTTATGGAGATTGAAGACGCCAACCTTTGGGGCTGTGGCGGTCGTTTTAGCTGTGTATATCGCGAGGCTGAGGGGTTGGATTGGGAGTCGGAGGCTGAGTAGTTGTGTGTTTGGTTGAGTCACAGATCGGCTACTCGAGTAGGGAGTCGGTAAAGTCGCGGAGTTGCTAGGCTTGGAACATCAGTAGCGTGGCTACGTGTTCACCGCGTTAACCATGTTTTACTTGTACGGCAATCCTGCAAGCTGGCTCACACTTCAAAGCCGTTCACAGCAAGCACATTATCCGTACTCTCTTATAAAGATGATACTGATCTAATTGATGCACCATTGCCGAATCGATCGTTCCAATAACTTAAAAACTGTTAAACGCTTAGAATGCCTAGTAATCAATACTAACTACGCAATTAGCTCAAACAACCACCACTGCACTGATAGGCCACGACCGGGTGACAAACCCACCCAGTCGATTTGTAAAAACAGCTTGTGCCATGTCAACACTTTTTAGTTTTTACTGTCTCGCTCGTTACGACATTCAGTCTAGAGCAGCAGAGCTGTTCCTTGCCATGTCTGGCATGTGGCCCATCCAAATTAGTGTCATGGCGGTCATGTCAACTCCGTCGCGTTTCAGAGTAATGTCATGTTTTGGACAGCGAAAGACGCGTTTGTCACGACAGTTATTTGTGAGACGGCAGCCGCTAGTGTGCCACTGCCCGACCTGTGCAGTGGGATGACCTGTGACCTCATCGGGCGCCGCTTTTGAAATGCGACCTGTGGCTAGAGTCTGACTAGAAAAGTTCGTGTTCGAGAGTGTTGGTTGCTTCCTGGTGTCAGTGTCCTTATGGGATTATTGGTTTGTTTTCACTCTTACCAATTTTCTGGTATGTTTGAAGCTGTTACTGATGGTGTCACATAATGCATCTTACCAACGCTTTCACTTTCAGTGTTATCTAACCTGACCTGACCTCTAATCTCTCCCGCAGGATTTCAAGTGATGCGGCCGGTGTGCACAAGTCGAACAACCGGTATCGAGGTATCGGAACAGTTCTGTGATTTCCGTCTGCGACCTCGCGACCGTCTGATGGAGTGTGCCCTGACGCCGTGCCAAGCCAGGTCAGTGTGTGCCCTGACACCGTGCCAAGCCAGGTCAGTGTGTGCCTTGGCGCCGTGCCAAGCCAGGTCATTAGGCCAGTCCTTACCCCGCGTCAGGTCAGGTCAGTATGAAGGCACAGTGTCAGGCAAGGTCGGTGTGTGTCCTGATCTGAAGTCTCGTCTGGTCAAAGACTGTCCTGACCCCGTGCCAAGCCAGGTTAGATCAATTTGTGACCTGACGCTTGGGCAGACAAGCGCAGAAGGTACGAAGAACACGATTTCAGGGACTTCTCAATACCCTCAGCAGCTTATATTAAGCATCTGTCTGCCATGTCTCTCCATGCCTCTGCTATGACACTGTCCTTCATTCTGTAGCCTAAAGATTACTTTGCATGCCGACGTGGATGCGTCGCGTGCACCCCCGCAGTATCATGTCCCGAAATAGAGGCATTTGTTACAGAATGAGCGCTACGCTCAGTATTCACACTCAGTCACAATTCAGGGCTATTTTGGGACCGAGAGTACGGTTCAGGCTAGTCTTATTACTTATTGTTGCACTACTGCTGGCATTTCAATTCGTAATCTATGGTGTAATTGCTGGCAATCTGCCCGGCGCCGGCTATATGACGTCATTATGCACTTTTGCAAGCGCCTGGACCTCAGTACCACTATGGACGGGGTTTCCCTATGCATTCAAACTGACGGTAGAAGCGTGTGCCTCCTGCCACCAACATAACACTAGAAAAATACGTGCATAGCCGCGGGGAGCATGCGTGATAAAGAGAATGGGATCCGAACGAGACAAGAAGAGCGGACCGAGTTTCAATTAAGCGTCGGCGCAGCACGCGAGCTCACCCGACTTGGAATGGGAGGGGCCGGGGTGGGGCGGGGGCTCCGAGCGTCCCCACGGCGATGTTTTTCTGAGGACCGGCGCGTCGACTAGGAATTGGAAGTTACACTTTCTATTTTCAGCGGAGATTTTCGCGTGGGAAGGAGTTACCCCATAACCAACTGAGAGAGCGGTTGGTGGTGGTTTATTGTCTAAGGAAGGTTTGTAGAGCTTGGGTGGTTTTAGGAACAGCGCAGCCCTGACCGAAAATGCGAGCTTTTTACTGATAATGAAATTTTGAACCATATGAAGTGTATTCGAGAGACGAAACGGGCAACAAGGTTTTGAACAGCGCTAATGATTATGATTATGCCATCTTTGGTTCAGTTTTCGATTATCCTAAAAAGCACTATGATGCACACGCAAGCTTTTTTGCGGCGTAGTCAAGCGTTTATAAAAACCCGTTCCATCATTGCTGTCAATAATCGTTCCTGTATTTGTGAAAGTATCCTAACAAAAGACACCGGTCGGGGCTACCTCAAACAGCCATAGACTCGGTAATTGGAACGTTTCAATATACAATACCTCAATATCCGTTTGATGGCAGTTCAAATTTCCCTCATCGCCCTGTTACGAGAGTTAGGGGGCCGTGGCGACTGTTATTGGTCCGTTCACCTGCCGTGAACGGGTCGCCGGGAGGCCATAACTCATCGGTCTGACAGCTCACGGGCTCAGGAGTTCTGATCAGACGGCACAGCGGCGCGACCAGAGGTCGGCCTGCAGACGATAACCCAGCCATTTCCCAGGTCGACGGGCCAACATAATGCGCTATATGCTACGGAAATGCGCCCACTTCGTCAAGTGCCGGGACTTCTTGCATGCCATGCATGCGATGGGGGCTTGAGGTGCATTTTCAACAGGTTCTTGGTGGTTTATTGTGACGTTGATGATGCCACTGCGCTTTGGTGTTTATTGAGTGGCATGCATCGGGGAAATTGGCTGCTGTTGTGAGGCTCATGAAATGTAACAGGTACTGTTGGTCGTCGAAGGTGTCAGCCGTTTGATAGAACTTGCATCATGTTACAGAAAAAAAACTACATATTTTGGAACTTAGCAAGCTATCTATTTCCCATTTAGCTTAACGAAGATGACAATGAAATACATGAATTTGTTAGAAAATAATACAAAACATGCATAGGTTTTCCCAGCTTATCATTGCCATAGCACCTGTGCAGCACCGAACATCTCTGAAAACTCATCTGCTGAGTTACTCATTAAACACACCAATCATACAGACTTGTCATCGCCACATATGTTAAGTTCCATCGCTTAGAAGCCTATGATCATTTATATTACATATATTCTTCATCGTGCAATATATGTTTAAGCAGCCCATCAAAGGAGTGCTCCGAGGACCAGTTGAGCTTCTTGAATGACCCCAGATCAGCCAGTGCATTGACAGCCTGCTGAAATGTCGCCACCGTGGCCAATGTCACCCAAGCGGCGGGCGTGATCGCATTTTCCGCCTGCAGCCTTGTAGCGCTGCCACCCTCAACCGTGGTCCACTGCAGATGAGTTTCCCGGGAACGTATCTGACCGACGCTGCTTTAAATTCATACTCTCACCGCCCAGAGCGCGGTGGGTGGGTGTCCCAGCGCCCCCCCCCCCCGCGCCCACGGCCAGGCCGTCGGGAGAGCGGCGCACACACCCCAGTTGGCGGCGATGAAGATGTACGAGCTCGGGCATTGTCTGGGCAGCTGGGCAGTAACGACATGGTCAGTCCCGCCCACTGCGTCGTCCTGCTGCTGCCGCGGACCAACGCCGACGCCGAATGGCCCCAGGCCATTGTCCTCTGTCCATTTGCCCACGGCGGAGACCTGGCGATGGGGTTAATGGCCGACAGACCTGAAAGACTTTGTCGTTAGTGTGTGTTTGATAAGGTGTGCATTGCGTGACTGAATTGGCAGCCTGTGTGGGTAGGCTTGTGCTCCGCTGAATCGGTTTAAATCACTTCAAATGTCGTCCATTGACCAATCTGATAGGTCAACAATCATATTTGACGCGAGCTCAGAGCTTCACATTCCACAGAGCTTTGATCGCGGCGTCATTGCTCCATGCCGGCGGCATCCAGGATGACCTTCTGGATTCTAATCCAACAGTTCCTTCTGCATGATTGAGCGTCTCTGAAAACTTATCGCCCATCGCTGCGTCTCTGTAAAGAACGCCGTCGCATCCGGAGACGCCTGGCTGCTGCAATCACCAAACACGCATTGCCAGTCGGCATCCATCCGGAGTCCACTGACATCTGAACTCGCCCGACTACCCAATCGATGCATCGGTCTTTTCAAGACACATTTGCCGGATCATTGGTCTCGGGCTTCCTTTGAAGCTACACGGCCCGATCGGCCGAGGCCGTTTCTTTGTGCAGTAAATGAGTCCGCAGGACGTGGTCGCTCGGTCTGGTGTGGTCTGGAATTTGAAGAAGTTGTACGAACTCAACGGTCTAAGTAGACCGAAATCGGGATAGTTTGTTAAAATCTTTGTAGAAATGGGAGGTATGCTGTTCCATTGCAATTCTGCTTTTATAGCAAGATGTGTGCTGATTCGTCTAAGTTACAGGAACATATTCATCTAGATAAAACAGGCTTCAAGGCCTTTGCCTCTACAATTGCCGGCTTTTCAAACCAAGAGACGCAGTAGTTTGACATCAGTATCAATCGCTCTATCCCCCGATTAATCTCAATATCGGATGCTCGCATTAGTTTCCAAAGTCCATATCTGTGCTGCCGAATCACAGACCGTAATGCCTTGGGCCTTCGGTACGGATTACCATATCGTGTTACTCTCGGACGACCCTAATGGGCGCCTCGCGGTCACCCGACTCGCCAGCCGCTGCTGTTCCGTCCCTCGGGTGTCCGCCTCGTCTCAGATTGATGGAACTGGCCCCAGCCGACGGTTGGCGGCGCCCAACGGGACCTCTTGTCAATCGGACGACCAGCTCTGTTCGCGAGAAGCAGTCTCGGTCGGGAGCCCTTCGGCGTCGACTGTCGAACTCGAGTCTCTGTTCATAGCTAGCGTTGCTGTCGGTGTTGTCAGATGTGTCATCGCCAGAGTCATGAGTGTCGCCGGCGTCAGTTGTGTCGTTACCAGCATCGCTGATCGTCGTCTCCGTCGCGATGGACGATGCGTCGCGATGGACGATGTACTGACGACAGCGTCATCGTTGTCGGTCCCGTCGCCGTCAGCGATGGTCGCGACGCGCCGGGGGCCAGGAGCCGCCGGCGACGCCCTCGGATCAATGTCTCAAGCGACATCGCCGAAAAATCGGCAGTGACCCGGCCCATCTGACTCGGTCGGTCGTGGACTATCCCCATTATGTGCTCGTTCTGTCTCTGTCTGGTTGGGCCGGCGCCGGGGGCCCGGTCAGCTCCCTCAGCTCTGTCGGTGGTGAGCTAAGCTTAGCTCCGCTGAGCCGGGGCCAACTGGAGCCCGCGCGCCGCCGCCGGGTCAGTGTGCCCGTCCAATTCGCTAGTGGCGTACCCCGGAAGGGTTATCGCCATCACTGCTGGCGACGTCCCCGACGCCGCTCCGTCCGAGGTCCCGACGTGTCTCTGCAGTCGCCGTCGGGGCCGACGACTCTGAGCTGTGCTGATGCAAAAAACGACGACGATGCGCGTTGGTCACAATCAGGAATTGCGTGCTGGCTCGGAGGGAGGCGTGCCGCTCGTGCTCTGTCGCGTTAGCTGGAAGACCGGCGTGATTAAAGTCTGGTGATGGTGCTAGAATGGAACGGCTGCTGGGCGTTGGATGCGTGGCGTTTGGTGTGTTTTTGTGTCAACTCGTGCTACACTTGGTAGCAAAGATAGTTTTTGTAAGGCAATAAGAAACTCGTTCGAGAGAAATCTATTGACATTTAGTGGTGTTTGGACGGTATTGCTAGTGCCCAACCTGCCTAAATCGGTTATAAGTACTAACTTTAAACATTTGTGACAATGCGAGAAGAAAGAGAAATATTTTCTGAGACGGGACCCAGTGTAATTCGATATACGAAACTGTGTCCAGATGTGTGCGCTACAGCCCAGTGGTTGAGCCCATTTTGGCTGGGTTGGATTTCTATCCTCGTTTGAGGCGAAATATGAGACAGGGATTTCATCGCGGCTGAGCTGGTATTGTGAGGACCTCCCTTTAAAGAGATGGGCTGTGGCTAGCTTACTGAATGGAGTGCCATTGTCACAATGCCGGTGCAATAACCACAATTGTCTGCGGCACGACCGTTTCGCCCGAATGCAACACATATGTACACTCTTTGTTATAATATCGGCCAGGCCAGGAACTGAAAGACAATGACACAAAAGCTGAGGAACATATTTTAGAATGGTTCATATGTCCACGGCTGTGTAATCCTCGATAGTTCATTGGGCGCGGACTATACGCGACATTTGACTTCAGGCGATATTGAAATTTTGAGACACAATGGCCATTCGACCTCTGGTCACCCGTGTGCTGACCGGCGTGTTTCGACGACTGTCGACCCCACGACCACCGTAAAAGGGCAATAATGTGCCTGATAGGCCGCTATCTTTTCGTGCGAAAATTTGTGCCCCAGAGTTTCGCCGCTTTGGGCGTTGTGGAATGGCTTCATCGAATTTCCACCGTGTGCGAAACCACTGCCATTTCCTTTGGCTGCACACTTTATTCCGTCGAGCGCTGTCGATGATTCGGGTCGCGAAAGATGGTCTCGTGTTTTTGCTGTGTCTCGATATCGTAAAGGAGCAGTCGATTTCCTGCCGTTGCTCTAGATTGTGCTACGGTGTCTGCTGTGATTTAGGTCGCACTTCGATGGCTGTTAACTGAGCAAGCTGTGCTTTGAGGGCTTGTAGCTTGTTTGGTGTTAACCCTATTAGTGGCAGGGGGGGTTGTTTTCATCCACCCCTCAGGTTTTTCGGGAATATCTCCGAAACCGCTGAAGCTACGATGCTGAAATTTTCTGACTTTTCCTAAAACTAAATTGGGCACATTCCCTGAAAATTTCAAGTTCATAACTTTACCAGGGGCGGCTCCAGAGCACTGGGAATTGGGGGGTCCTATTCGTGAAGCGAGTCATTTGGGCGAAGATCACGATGCTGCACCAGTTTTACGAACAGTGAATGAAAGGTATCATGTGATAACATATACAGTTATTGTGCATCCTCTTTTGACACGTTTTTGCTATAATAGGCGGATCCAGGCGTCCAAAAAGGGTGGTTATGTTTTACCTCCCAACATAGGTGCCCTGACACCGCCTATGCATGACCAATACAATAGTAGTCGTTCTCTCATAAGAAAATTGTAACAAAACAAGACCATTACCACCCTTTTTAGAAACAGTACCAACAAAAACCTTATTTACTATACTTTTTGTGTACCCCCAATCTCAATGATCTGTATCCGCCTATGATTTTAGAAAATGCATATTTTTAGGATCCATGTAAATTCCTGGTTCATTCTCTATCGATCGGCAAAAGTTGCGTTAAGATTGGTTCAGAAACCTGGCCGTGATAAACAGTCTAAAATGTATCTGCAATTTGCCCGTTTTTACCCCCCTCTACCCCCCCCCCCCCCCCATTGACATTTTTTAATTTTTATTTTTTAGAAATGTAGATCACGTTGAGCGAAATCGAATGCCGTTTGAATTTTGAAAATCGGCCCGTTAGATCTCGAGATATCAAGGGGGGTCGTAAACAGCCCCCCCCCCTGCCACTAATAGGGGTAGCCAGGAGCCTGCCACTAATAGGGTTAAACTGTTGCGATCGAAAGCTGAATTAGCCGCTGGAATGAAACAACGATCTTCTTCTTTACTCTCGTGCAAATATGATACTGGACAAATGAAGGCGAACCATTAAGTAGTGACTTGAGTATCGTGTTTTATTGGAAGGGTCCAGGTGGCTCTAGTTGAACATTCGTTAAAGGTAGTGTGCCACCTTTGAAAGATTTCCCATTTTATTTTTCCTAGGATAAGAAGCTTCTGTTTTTACCTAATATCGCAAAAAAAATCAAAAATGGGCCTGGAATAGTACCTTTTTCGCCTAAAAGTTTATCGGTTTTTAGATATGTATAACAACTGTAGTGGGCTCACCTGCAAACAGGCGTCGGGCAACAATCGCGAATGCGGCGCACTTGTGACAATAAGCAAAGGTCATTATAGTGTTACGACCATACGACGTACGGGAATGAGTCATCAGCTGTCTAATCGTAGACAACACAATGTCGAGCCTTAAATCCACGAAATGTATCCTCTTTTTGGAATGATGTTAGAAAGCTCAACAGTTCGCCACCGCTTGCATCTACGGTTGGTGGCGTCACTGGTGCTTCTAATATTGGTGAAATGTGGAAGAACCATTTTGCTGAAATACTTAATTCAGTGACGGACCAAAGCTTAAGGCCTTCCGTACTGTCACAGCTTGATGCTGACCTTCCTGATATCCCACTTATTTCGGTTGCTGAAGTTTCCAGATCGATACGTGATCTGTCATCAGGTCGTAGCCCAGGGCACGACGACCTACAGACGGAGCATTTAAAGTTCGCACCTCAATCATGTGTTGTTCACCTCTCGCTATGTTTCAGTATGATGGTAAAGCACGGGCATCTGCCTCGTGCCCTTACTAAAGTAGTATTGGTCCCAATCGTGAAGGATAAAACTGGTAATATCTCGGAGAAGGACAACTACAGACCAATTGCTTTGGCCAGTGTTAGCTCTAAACTTCTAGAGACGTTGATCTTTATGCGCTGCAAGGAGAACCTAAAAACAACTGACCATCAATTTGGCTTTAAGCCAGCTCATGGTACTGATATGGCAATATATGCAGTCAAAGAAATTTCAGATTATTACCTTAGAAACAATAGTGCCGTGTATGTTTGTTTTCTGGATGCATCAAAAGCTTTTGATAGAGTGAATCACTGGAAACTCTATGACAAACTTTTAAAGCGTGGAATTGATAAAAGCCTCGTTAAACTTCTAGTTGAATGGTACGGTACTCAGCTTTTTCACGTCAAATGGGGTGGTGTCACAACTGGCGGTTTTAATGTAAGTAACGGCGTGAGACAGGGAGGTATACTTTCCCCCTTCATGTTCAATGTGTATATAGACTCTCTTTCTTCAGCACTGGATGAAACTGGCGTTGGCTGCCGTTATTTAGGCAGCATGAATCACATTGCTTATGCTGATGATGTCATCCTTCTTTCGCCATCTCACCATGGCTTGCAAGTGCTCTTGAATACTTGCGAACGATTTGCAGAGGAGTATGATATCAAGTACAACACAAAGAAAACTGTATGCTTGATTATGCGTCCAAAGGCTTTGAAAAATCTTAAAACTCCTGAGCTGTCTCTTTGTGGCACAATATTAAGAGTTGTAAGTGAGTACAAATATCTTGGTTACTTCATGACTGACAATGTGCGTGATGATCTTGAGATTCAGCAGCAATATCGTATGCTGTGCTGTAGAACCAATTCGCTCATTCGCAAATTTGGCATGTGTACGTATGCTGTGAAAAAGTATTTATTCACGACCTACTGTGCTTCTGTGTACTGTGTTCACTTGTGGCGTGCTTATAGTGCTGCGGTTATAAGAAAATTCAAAGTGTGTCTTAACAATGCTGTCAGAATATTCTTTGGCTACTCCAGGTTCTGTAGCGCTTCGTCTATGCATGTGTGTGAAGGATTAGATAATTTTGACGTGATGTACCGAAAAGCAGCATGGGGTTTCATGCAGCGTTTAGATGCATCCACCAACGCGATCATCAATGTCCTGGTTGACAGTGACATACGCCGGCGATCACCGCTAAGAGCGGCATGGAATGATGCTCTGGGAGTGCCATGAATCGTCATGTTATGTAGCATTGGACTAAGTGTCTGTAAATACAAAGTTCTCTCTCTCTCTCTCTTAAACTGTAAGCCCGTATTGGTATTGTTTCTTTTATTTGGCTGTCGAACATTATTTATGGTTTGAAATATGATTTTATGTAAAATAATTGATATGAAAAAGCCGTCTTATAAGTTATGACCCCATTTCACCACACGCAAGTGGCAGAAATGACAATGATCAGCTGACGCATTTTTCTTGGCCGAAGTCAGAGCGCGCAGCCCGACGCACCACCACCGCACCACAAAGTATGAGCAGAAGCCGCGCCCAAAGCCAGGGCCCCGGTAACGTGAGGTAGCCGAGTCGGGGCAGAGTGCGCTGACCCAAGCCGGGGCCGCAGCTTTGGGCGCGGTCTACCGCATCCCCGCGGGCAGCCCCGGGCTATCACATGACACCGGGAGGACGCGCGGCTCCGGCTTGGGTCAGCGCACGCTGCCCTGACTCGGCTACCTCACGTTACCGGGGCCCTGGCTTTGGGCGTGGTCTACCGCACCACCTAACAGGCGTGTTCGAAACCGCAGGAGCTGATGATGAACGGGTTTATCGAAACTTGATTGGATGAGCATATCGGTAATAGCGATTTCAGTGTGTGCATTTATTGTTCATAGTGGTGTGAAATGTGGTTGGGGTACGACCGACAACCCGTCGGGGCGAATTTCGCACTGGGGTACTCAAAATTTGAAGAATTTAAGACGTTTCCATGAGTTTTGAAGGTATGGATAAGTTCTAAAAATCCGGTTCTCCTTATCTGGGCCATTAACTCCATACGGTCCAAGAAAGCTGGCACACTACCTTTAAGGCGGCCTGCGGCGCCTGTGGCTGGCTCAGAAATTCGCATCGGAAAATTCTGGAAGGTAGTTGACGGCTTTTAAAAAGAAACGCTTGCAATGAAATATCTCACCATTGCTATAGCAAGGAGTTCGCATATTTAGGGGATGCCGCTGCCAGATACTGTTTTACTGTGTTGTTAAAGTTCTATTTTTCATCCGTAATACACCCTCTTATATTTATTAAAAAAGGTATGATTTATAAATCTACATATGTTCTGCATGGCCTACAAGCGGTATTCCTTTTTCACTGCATCAGATCGCGTGCCTGAGCTGAGCCAATAAATCAACAGCATGGGGCCCCGTGAAGTGGCTGTTATACCCAGAAATGGCCTGCATAATGGAAACGGCCGATCATCCAACAATGCCGACTTTATTGGCTATTCGGAATATCTGCCAACGAGGTCCAGTCAGTGCGGGGTCGGCTGCAAATCACTCCCACCACACACCGCACGGGCTCCACAGTCGGGGTGCACTGGGACTGATTCCCGAGCTGGGGTGTTCAGAGTCTCGCCGGACCGTCAATAGCGCTGCCGACGCGACCTGTCCCTGCGTCGCCGCGCGCCCGACGGACCCGCCCGGTGGCTCATTTATATTTATCTGTCGTGCCGAGCGGGTAATTGGGTGCACTTTCATGGACATCGCTTTGCAGTAAATAGCGTCGCGCCGGTCGAGTCTCGAGGACCGGCCTGAGAGGTCGACGACATGCCGGGGCGGGGTCTGTCTGTCGCGTGCCTGTCTGTTGCCAACAGCGGTGGTCCGCGGGGGCGTTCCCATAGACAGATGCAGTCAACACACCCCTGCGCCGTCTGTGACCCGTAATGAACCAATTGCAGCCAAAGATGGACGCTGAATAGTGGGATTCTCCCGACCAATGTCTCCTTTACCGGATAAATTTGTTATTCGACGTGACTAATTGTTTGGTTAGATCATCGACTGTGGTCAGATGACTCACTGCCGATTGATTGTTCGTGTTTGTTGCTGTAGTTGCTGTATCATATATCTATTTTTATGCTTTACCATGTATAAATATGGTTTATTGTAATGACATACCTAATCCTGTAGATATGCAGAGGTGACACATTAAGAGATGGAGGGAGAGCATAAAGAGAGAGGAGAATTGTATATTTGTTCTGGTTAAGTAAAAAATTGCGCCATTAAAAAAAATCGATTGACAGTCATTAGTCTCTCAGCCGGCTGCGTGCGACGTCTGGTGGCTGCTTCTGAGTCACCGTCGCCGTCCTGTTTATGTGCAGCATTCCATTTTATTTATGCCGGAGATTGGGCTTTGTGGCCAACAATTCAGGATTATGGCCGCATCTGGAGAAGTTCCAAGCTTTCTGAGCAATTGAGTGGTTTTGGTCCCAGAGTGGCATTGATAATGAACTCTGCTGCTGGAAAGGCTTGCTGCTCGTTGCTGAACCCGTGCGCTTTGTGGAACGAGCTTCACATTTATATGGACGATATCCCTACCAGAGTTTGATTAAATGTTATTGCAGCTCCTTCTGGTGTTAGCTCCGCACTTCTCCATGCCTTTTTGATTTTGCTTGGCACCAAAACGTCTAAAACAAGGCATGGCTGGCCTACCAGGATCTCAGTGCGTTCCATTGTCACTATATTGCCAATAGTTGGAGAAGTTGTGCCGTTTAATTATCGCTTTTGTCATAGGATATAACTCCCATTCTGTGCCAAAAATGAAAAAGCACATTGTATATGATGGCTCAATACCGTTAGCTTTGATACAGTTATCGGTTATTGAGTGCCGCTGTGGGGCATCTGAGTGGCTCCCGATATTGAGAAATCCTTTCATATCACAGCCTATGCAATATAACATGCCGATCTGCACATGTAAAGCCATGTTTCATAAAGCGCAGTCTGACGGACGGGCGGAGGAATCGCCCAGCCGTTCGGCGCCTCGCCGTCCGTCCGTCCCAGGCTTACTGGAGGGTAGGCTGTGCCGGTGAACACACAAATGCTGCGGTACAGCCTATCTCCTGCTAGAGACTGCAACGCGGATGCAACCAAAGCGAGCGGATAAGCGCTCGCGGTTTCAGGCTTAGAACATGTTTAGGTACTTAATCGGAATTTTAAGCGTTTTCAGCTCTATGCTAAATCACAGGATGACCGAAATTGAAACGGTTGACCAAGATGCTGTTTCTCTTCTGCACCACTTTTTCACGATTTTCTAAGACTGCCTGTTAGTACTAGTAGGTATGCACAATGTTCATTTTTAATTGCACATGCAAATCTAGCTGGCATTTAAATGCTCCATAGTCTTTGGATCGAAAACTATCCAGTTGTATTTAATCCTTTGCCAAATGCTACGTTCAACGTATCTTGTGACCATGTTTCATTTTAACTAACACGCTAAACCATTCGAGGAATTTGCCCACATGAGTTAGTGAACCACAAAGCACCGCAATGACGAACGGTCTAGCGCGGAGACATTTAGATAGGGCCGCTGTTGTCGTATATTAACGCCGGCCATTCCAGTGTCTGCTCAGATATACGGAACGGCGCTACCGCTGGCGACAGAACATGGACCGATTTTTTCACCCTCAGACTGACAAATGTCTCGGGTAGGCTGCATGACGGCAACAAGGAAGCTGGTGCTTTGTCTCCCTTATGTAAACTTTTCAAGAGAATTATGTTGGAAAAATGGATCGCCGTCTGTGTAGCCCGTCTGGATGGGCGCTCTGAGTCTCGCATAACCTTGATACGACATCAAGCAAATGGGTTAGTCGTTTTATTTGGGGAATGGGCTGCCCGTATTCTTTGAGTACCACGGATGCTTATTGACGATGGACGTTTTGCGTTTTAGCTTTTTGTTTCAATATTTAAAAGAACTTAGATGGCTCTACGGAAAAAGAAGCGGTTTTTATTTCCAGCGTTCTCTGTAAAGCCTCGAATACTTTATGGAATTATTTTTCTCGTCATCCATAACCAGCTGCACCTTCTTCAGAAAGTCATAAAATTGCATGTTCTTCTGGACTTTGGCTGGAATATGTAACCGAATATTCCGTAAGTGTTAATAACTGTCACCTTACACCATTGGTGTCATGACCATCAACTCGCTTATGTAACCGCGTTCGATTTATTTCAGCTGGACCACTGACGAGTGGGGCCAATGCAGCTCCTCCTGTGACGGAGGCCACAAACGACGCAAAGTCTGGTGCGCCGAAATGGTCAACGGAACGCTGATTCAGGTAGGCAGATGTGCAGAGAAAAGGATGCTGGCTGTGCTCAGAGTCACGGAGAACCAATCCACACTCAGGGGGCTGTCATCCCGAGCTTTCCTATGTGCCGGGCGCCCGACTGTTTAACATTACCCGTGACGTCACCGGGGCGTACACTTGTCAGCTGGCCTTCCCCGCAAGTTTGGCCCTGAATACGATTTTGAGGGTCACGGTTGTAAACAAGTTCCTTTCCGGAAACGTTCCGGAAACGCTGGAAACGTTGTGATCCTTTTACTTTCCGGAAATTGCTTCATTACTACTTTGCGCCTAAAATCACTTTAACACTCGCCGGCACAGGGAGTTGAGTTGATGCAATCCCCCTAAGGTTTTTCGCGAATAACTCGCGTAAAAAGCGGCTGATCGTGACGAAACTTTCAGTACCTTCGCATTGATCAATTGTACACCTACCCTGAAAATTTCATGACCCTGACCCAAATGACCTTTGACCTGTGACCTACTTTCCGAGACCATGTTTGGCCGGAATCGCGATTCGGCGTATGTCGGCTCGCATTAGCCGCGCGTTTGCAAGCTTTTCGTGGTTTCAAATGTTCAAACATGTGATTTGATGTTGCTCTTATGCATTAGGGTGGATGTCAAGGTCACCAAGGTCAGGTCAGGTCATTGACCTTTGGTGACCTCGGTTCACTTTTTCAAGTTTTATATGTTTCTAGGCTAGTTTTTGGAGCTGATTTCGAATTTAGTAACCATTTGAACATTTACGAAGTAGTTTTGGTGCCTTCGTAACATGTTACGAAGCTGTCAGAGGCGCGAGGGGGGGGGGTCGTACCAGCCCCCCTGCCGTCGAATGACGCAAAATGGCCTGTGCCGGCGAGGGTTAAGCAAAGGCTACTTAACGCTTTCCTAATTGTAAAGTGTTGCATTGTCTGCATGGTGAGGAGAACGCTTACCGCTCAGAAGGGCGGTGTGTTGTGAGGAGGGCGCCGACAGGTCAGGAGGGCGATGTACGATGAACGGCGACGCTGACTGGTCGGGAGGGCGATGCATGGTGATGAGGGCGCTATGCGTTGCAAAAGGCGCAGGCTGGTCAGGAGGGCGCTGAACGCGAAGATGTCGCCGACAGGCGTGAGGCGAGGGCGCTGACAGGTCAGGATGGCACTGCACGGTGATAAGAGCTGCGACAGATCTGGAGAACGCTGTCCGTGAAGAGGGCGCCGACAAGGCAGCAGGGCGCTGTATGGTGGGGAGAGCGCCGACAGGTCAGGAGGGCTCCCATGGTGAGGAGGATGCTGTACGATGAGAAGGGCACTATACGAGTGAAGAGGGCGCTGACAGGTCAGGAGGACACTGTATAAAGAGGAGGGCGCGGACAAGGTGAGGAAGGCAATGTACGGTCAGGAGGGCGCCGACAGGTCAGAAGGGCCGTCTACGGTGAAAAGGACACCGACTTGTCAGGAGGGCGCTGAACGTAGCGGGAGCCGGTCTGGAGGGCTTTGTATGGTTAGGAGGCCGCTATACAGTGAGGACTGCGATAGGTCAGGAGGGCACTGTACGGTGAAGAGGGCGCTATAATACGATAGGCGCTGCCAGGTCAGGAGGGCGCTGACAAGTGTGGAGGGCGAGACAGATCAGGAGGATGCTGTGTGATAATGTCCATGAGGGCGCTAACTGGTCTGCCCGGAGGGCGCCGAATGTGAAGAGGGTGCCGACAGGCCAGGAGAGCGCTGAAGGGCGAGAAGGGTGCCGACAGATCAGAAGCGCGCCGAGCAGACAGAAGGGCGCTGAATGTGAGCCGAGGGCGCTAGATGGTCAGGTGATTGGGAGTGGATATCCGACATTTCAGGATTGTGGGTGCATCTTCACCCACAAAGAGATATAAAATTGTAAATCTAGGCGCCAGTACCGCATGATGACGTCGCAATGGCTTACCGTCGAGGGCGACTAGAGTGCTGGACACTGAAAAGGCGCCATCGGCGCACAGAATGATCGTGGAAGGCGCTGCATCCAGGGCGCCTTCGGCGCCTGGATGGCGTCTTTCCAGAGGGCGCCTGCTAGATTTGGGAGGGGCTAAAGCCCTAGTGTGCCCCTCCCCCTTGGCTGCGCCCCTGAGTCCTTTGTCTAGCGATTTTCGAAGCATGTATCGCGTCCGTAGGGGCCTTGGGAGCTGCCGGTGACCACAGGGGCCTTATAAGGACCCTGATGACTCGGGAGGGTACCCGTAGGCCGTATACGGCTTACGGGTCCCGAGTCATGTGGGCCATATCACCACAGGGCACCGCATCTTTTTCGAGATAAATGACCGTTCTTAAGCGTGTCGCATTTTCCTGAGCATGATCTGGCGTTTACAGCCTGACGGCCCCTCTCCTGTCCGGCTGACAGCTTACTGACAAGCCACCTGGCGATCGCCAACTCAGCCCTAATTACGACGTTGTCCGATAGGTGGCGGGGTCATACAATCCCAGTCAGGACAAGGGATTCTCATTATTATTTTGCTATCATATTTTCCCCCCTTTTAAAGTCATTTAAAAGCGCTATTGCACAAGTAATTTTTCGATTAGCAGCGATTCCAGCGGCCGCATCAGGGTCCGGATGGAGCCAGGGAGCGTATGCTCCGGTGACGTCACCGTAGTGTTGCAGATTTGTAACATTAGCGAGCCCGGACGATCTTACCTAACTTATACGGCCTTGTCCACACTAATTGATGCTAAATTGAATAGCTCCTGTGTTTAATTATGTGCCATTTGTTTCAAACAAGTTCCCGGAGGCTTATCTGTAGGTAGCTTAAATCTCACAATGCATTATGTCCACTCTTTGACCATCTCAGATTACAGTATGTGCAATAACATTGTCTGGAAGTTTTTACACTGTACTCTTTATTGCTTACTTTAGACGTCATTTTCGCATTGGTCTTCGCTGGAAGAATTTGATATTTTTTGTTGAACGTTTGTGCCATTTGCCTTTTTTGTGCATGATCGCCAGATTAACATGGTCTATCAGGTCTGTCAGGGACACTACGGCATGGTCTGTCACTAGATCGTACAAACCGGTATATGAATATTGATTTCATCCATACCAGCTGCGAAGTCGATCCAATCAATTCAAAATGTCATTCTCAAAGCGCCTCGACGCGACGACCAACGTTTTGTTCTATACAAACACAAATGTAAACTCAGTGCTGAGTTGGTTTTCCAGTGTCCAATAGTAAACTGCCATTTCGCCATTTGATTGCTTTTTGGCCCAGACAAGAAGCTCTCTTTAGCGTTTATACGATCGGCCGATGGTTTTTATGCGTCATAGCGTTGAGTTGTATGGGGGCGCAAACGAGCCGCTCTCTGCTTCTTTAGCCAAATGACTGTTGCGACCGGCTCCATTACGGATCACAAAATGTGACCTATAGGCTCTATGAATGTTTTTGCAGAGTAAACATTGCAGCCGAAAATGAACTAGTGAAACGTGTTCAAGCTGAACATGTCAGTCATAGTTCATAGCTATAATTTATGCATGTACGAGTACTGATACTACAGCCAAACTTTTTTGCAATTCTTTTTTTGTAAAGGCCACATGGGGCACATCGCTGAAAGTGCATTTGGGCATGCTCGTCCGTATGCTAAAATATGATGAGCTATTGAAATGAAGAAGCGTATATTATGTAATGTAATATTTCAACTTTTTTCGTTATTTAGTGCTGAGTTTGTGAAATAAAAAACAAAATGAGGCAACAGCTCTGGCATAGCTGTTGGCCGCAACTCGTTTTCATGAATATACTGGCATAAGACCAAAAAGCGATCGATAATATATTGTCGATAACACATTTATCATGTGTATGCTAACGCGCGGCTATATAGGTGACCATTTTACCATATAGACAAGTCTATAGCGTCGAACCTGCCTAATTCGTCAATATAGCAACGGAGCCTGAGAACGCCCTCTGATGAAACAATTCGACGAGCTCCAGCATCCATCAGAGAAACTTCGAATTGACAAAGATCTGTAGCTTTCAACGAGTTAACTTGCCACAGCCATCCATCTGGCCAGTTCTCATTACAAGAGAGCAGGAACTGCTGCTGAATCATACCGCGCCGCGCCAGTGTTCCGGCTCTGAAAAATGCACCTCCCAGACCACATTTGCATGAGAATCGGTCGAGACGGCCAAGCCAATTTCAAAGCCGCTGCAGCTTGGTCACGTTTCAATTCCTCGCGAGATGCTGAAATGGAACTCTGGGACATTTTTTAGCTTTCACAGTTATAAAAATGCAGGCTATTCATAGCAGTAGTGGTGTCATTTGTAATCGCAAAGCAATGGAGAGTGATATGAGCTGTAAAGGAAAACCTCAATTGACATTGTTATGACCAATGTTACAGAAGACATCATAAATTAAAATGGCACTCGCCACCGATGCTCATTGATCAGTCCACATCTCTTTGTTATTTTTATCAAATATGACTATAATGGATGTTACTTACATGATAAACTATAAAGCTTTGCTCTTAAAGATTCCAAAATTCGAACAATTTCAATGAAGCACTGCGACCAAATGCCGCCTTCCCTTGTTAACAATTCATAAGCTTAGGACAAGGAGACTCAGATCAATCCTTGCAAAACAAGCAATCTTATGGATCTTTCATAAAAACTGAAATATTTTAAATACCTCACTCTCCCTCTCTTTCTCCCTCTCTTCCCCTTTTTCCCTCACTTTCTCTCCTCTCTTTCTCTTCTCTCTTTTTCTCCCTCCGTCTCTCTCTCTCTCTCTTTCTCTCTCTCTCTCTCTCTCTCTCTCTCTCTCTCTCTCTCTCTCTCTCTCTCTCCCCCCCTCCATCTCTCCTATTTCACCTCTATCTATCTTGCCCCATCGCTCACTCGCTTTTTCTGACCTAGATGTGAACGTTCAACAGGTCTCTGAGGCACGCTGCAGTGGCAATCGTCCCACCAGCCAGGAACCGTGCAACTTCGTCGCCTGTCCCAAATGGTACCAGGGGCCCTGGTCGCAGGTAAGTCGTGGTGTGCTTGCGTATTGTTTTGTTGTTTATGCGCAACTGGGATTTAAAACATGTGAGTTTATTTATGTCTAGTTCTATAATTTGCGAGTGAGATACAAAACCAAAAAATGTTCTTATAGATTTATCCCAGTCTGTTTCTTTCAAGTGTGGGTGTGTCGTGAAATATGAAATCCAGTACCTTGTTCGATTCCGATCCGCAATAAAGATAAAACGTTCGCCAGACACCGGAGGCTCGCATGCATTTGGTGTATTACCATGGGATCAATGCTCGAACAAAATATATGGCCTACCGCACGTCTGCTCCGCCCTGATGGGTTGGCCGGTACTGCGCAATGTCTGTCCATGTTTTACCCCGTCGTTGTAATCGTAAATCGCATCGGCACAAAAGCACTTGCATCAGCCTGTCGGAACCAGTGTAAGCTCAAAACTCGTCACAAAGTGCCTCAGATCCGGCTGAACTTACAATCCGGAACTAACCTCACTGAGAGTCGCCTAAGGGCATCCTCTCTCACTTCCAAACAACCGGGCTGAACTGCCGAGTGCAGATGGTCATGGTCTGGGGACCTTGCCAGTGGTCAAACGCCTCCACTTTTGGGAACTGTGCACGAATGACTGGCGTTTGGGTGAGCGGCACGTTTGATTTGCGTCCCGCAGAGGTGGTAGAGGTGCAGGTGTTCCCGATCCAGTGGCCATGCCGCCGGGAGTGCAGCTGCCACCGCTGCTTTAGAGCAAATATTTGTCGCTGCATCGTTTAACCTTTGTGGCTCCGCATTGCTGATTAAACTCGAGCAGCGGCTGTGGTGATTCGGCCGCTCTTGCCTATGGATGATCAAATGGTCAATTTTGTGTGATGGCAACGTTTCTATTGCCATAATACAGTACAAGCTGGTGTTCCCCTAAAAACCTCAACCCTCGCCCGCACATGCCATTTCCCATCCTAGAACGCACATGGGGGGGGGGTTGCCATCCCCCGCGCCATTTCGTTCTTGTTGGAGATAGAGCTTAGCGGTAAAGACCAAAAAGATTCTTTGGGAAGAGACGAATCCAATGATATCCAGTTTTACCTTCTCAGGTCAGTCATTGACCTTCCAGGTCAGGTCAAACTTAAAAATGTTGCTGTTTTGGGTCACCGTTGGATATCAAGTGCGCTGCTTATCATATACCGATGACGATGCCGTTTTCTGGTGCCAAGCCAGCTAGAACCTCTTTGTCACACTACCCGACCAGGTTTTTGCTGCTGAGGTCATTTTAGGTCAAGTTAGGTCAAGGTCAATTATATGTGTTTGTATGTCTGTGTGTGTCTGTGTGTATACTGATGTGTGCACCGATTGTTTATGTGTCCATATTACATGAAATCATGATCTGAGAAGCTTTTGCTAAAAATGCAGTCAAAAAACTTCACAAAAAGTAAATTCCGCGTGCCTAAAACGCAATTATCTTAGATGACCTAGGTTGACCTTGACCTTGACCTTGACATCTGTACATCGTCGAACAGCATGTTTTATGATAGGTGGGAGGTAAGACTGGCAAAAAAGGCCGAAATCAAGGTGTCAAAAGCTCACAAGGCCCATAGCCAACGCAAGATGTTGAGGATTGGCCATTTGAGTCATGACATGACCTGAAAAACAAGGTCATATCTCCGAAACCAAAAACCACAGAAACTTGAAATTTTCAGTGGACATCAAAAAAGGATAGAGGAGCAGCTATACGAAAAATCAGCCTTCTAGCTCTAAAAATGTTGAGTACAGAGCAGAAAGACTACCTGGGGGGGGTGGCAACCCCCCCCCCATGTGCGGGCGAGGGTTAAAAGTCAGTTTTTAAGACGGCAGCGCACACGGTTGAAAAATTGTCATCTTCCAAACATCACTAATAACATTAAATTTGAGCATCAAAACTCAGGCAGATATAAATTGTCATCTTAGTTCTTGTTACGTAACAATGCTTCTTATTATATATAAATGAACGTAGAATCTCAATTAACATGAATGATAAATAATGCTCCCAAATATATGCAACTGCGAACGCGTGCACATCTTTCCAAACGTCGACATGGATGGAAAACCTCGCCTATTCGGCGTGTCACGTCATTGCAGCGTGCGGGTGCCGGAGCCTTGGTCACGTTTTTCGCTCCTCAAGGCGTGTGGCCTGGCTGGAGACGCTTTTGACACCGATCGTTGGCAATTAGTAGCTCTCTAATGATCTAGGGTAGGTCGGGAAAAAGCGGCGGGAACGAGCTCAGTTCCAGACCGGAATGAGCCGCGGGTGCTGTCGAGACAGCAGGCTCGGCGGTCGATGTTATTACGACAGGTGGGGCAACGTTAAGGAGATTTTCTCGGTATTGCGGGATGATGCTGAAGTCAAACAGACAACAGTGGAACTGATGAACAGGCCATACTGAGCAGATGGCGTTTTTTTATATCACAGGGGTCAGGGAGAGTATGTAACTTGTGTCTCATAGTTCATACACAGGCACCTTTTACATATAGCTGTATGGTTTGCTAAATTACGCAAAAAAATAGCGATTGCTGGGTCAATGTGTCAGTCTCAATAGCAACACTGGTTGTGATACGAGCTGGATGATGACATTTAATTCAATAACGCTTAAAAGTGATTAAAAGCTTGCCCAAAGACGCATAGCTTCAGGAACTACAATGTTATTATTTGTGCTAGAAGCACTGTGCATTGCCATCTTGTATTACCAGCTGACAATGAAATAATGGCAGCAGCTTCCCCACCGTCTGCAGCACTGCAGCACGGTCGGCCCTCTGGCTCGAGTGCGTCGCTGCCGGGCCGGCCCGCCGAGTGATCAGCGGCCAGTGTTGTTTTCCTCGGCGCCGCTCGGCCGTCCCTCAAATGGAGAGCTGTCCGGCCCGCCTCCCAGCTCCGACAGACGGACGGGCAAGAACGAGCTAACTCGATAACGAAACGCCCCGCGCCCGGCGCCGGGGCGTCGCGCCGCCCCGGCCAGTTGGCCGGGGCGTCAAGACGAGAAGAGAAAGCAACAAGAAATGTTTGGCAATTCATTCATTTTGCAGACGTGATATCCTCCCTTCTTTTGTCTTTTCTCAGAAGCACTAGTGTCAACTGCTTTGTAACACAGAATGTATCATGACATTATCTTACCATTGGTCAAGTTATATATCTTGTGATGAAGAAATCCTGTCAGCTCTTTCTTATTCAACTGATGCTTGCTTGATTCGCCAAGCATGCATGCTTTTGGAAAAATGCTAACATTTTGACCAATTCTGTACCGAAGCAAAACTGTAGGTAATGATCTGTCGACTGTCCCCTATAGCATTAGCTTCTAAATCACAAACAATTTCAGACGCTATTAAAATGAGCTTTCCTTTCTGGCCCATCCTTTGGCTTTCCGTTGGCGATTACCTCCCGCGCCCTGGCCGCGGGCTGACCGCACCAGGGCCGGCCAGTGGCCATCATCGTTCGACCGTAAGCCGCGGGACCGGTGGCCCGCTCAGCTCGTCGAAAGCGACGACGGCCCAACTGTATTGCCTCGCGACGATCCGGCCGGCCCCAGTGGCGACGCCGACTGTAAATTCTGATCCCAGCGCCTCCGTGCTGTCTAATCTTGAATGGTTGCAGCTTTTGCCGCGGCCATTTGTTTGAGCTGGTATTTTTGGGGACAGATCTCATTCGCTCGGCTGGCCAGCAGGACAAATTTCCGCCAAGATCGCGGGATCAGGCGGAGCCTTTACGAGGATCGTCTCAGGGTCTTCTGGTGAACGGCGGCTCTAGCCGCAATAGATGGTTTGCATTCGCTCCCCCTGTTTGCTATTGGCTGTGAATTGTTTACGGATTTTCCAGGGAAACTTCTTTGAAATGGGCTTCAAACTTTCCGCAGACGGCTCAATTGCTTGCATGTATTTTGAGTGCAGTGTCCTGTTTTTCTTATATTGGTTAAATTTGTTTTTCAACAACTGGGTTCCATTCTGGCTAGGTTCAATGAAATAAATATAACTCTCTGGATGATGATCTGAGCGTACCAGCCTACCGAAAGAGACGATGGAACACATTCCAGTATGAAAGACACGTTCGCGTATTCATGGACTTTGTTAAATCCGTCAGATTGATCCTGATCGAGGCGTCAAATCTACCCTGGCATCTGATTTCCCCTATGCATATAGCCCCTCATAGCCTGAGGTCTGGATAGCCTTCCAATCGAAGCAGACGGAGGTCTGAATAGCTGTCCAAGTGTCCAGTCCGAACAGACAGATCTGACTGGCCTTTCAATCTAAGCAGCCTGAGACCTGATTAGTCATCCAGTCTGGACAGAATCTAGTCTACCTTCTGGACCTCCAGCTGGAGCAGGTTCCCTTCCATCTGTTTGCTCACTCTTCCACACCTACGGGATTTTAGCAGCCCTATAGTACACCGCTCCAGCCGGACCTTAGCCGCTCACCTCTCTCGGCCTAGTGCACCGCGCTGCGCCCCAATCGACACGGCGGCGGGCGCACGCCACAAGTTTCGAACGGAGCACGTCTCGGCCACGCCTCGGGCGACGTTCGAGCACGTCTCAGGCGACGTTCGAGCACGTCTCGGGCGACGTTCGAGCACGCCTCGGGTGACGGTGGGACACGTCTCGGCTGAGCCTCGCACACCACCGGAGAGCACGGTGGAAGTGTTTTGAGAGGCACGGAACGTTTAGGACGTGCGCCAGTCACAGACAATTGTTTCACGGGCGTGCCGGTGCTGTGAGCAGCGTAAAGTAGAGCTGGCTTCAGCTGAAAATGGATTACTGGCCTCACTGGCTGCAGTTCTGGTTCGTGTTACCTAAAGTCTGAATTACCGGCAACCCAACCTCAAGGAGGCTACATTTATTGTGCTCAAGGCTAATATTATCTCTTATTTTTGTTCAGCTCGGATCGACATCAATGTTAAGGTCACGTATATAGATCAAGCTGTATAAATCGGATTAGCAATAGAGGAGTGGTACCGGCTTTTTTTTCGTTATGCTTGGTGTTCTGGATTATGATAATTATTAATCGAATCTTAGCGGCCTGACAGGACACTATCCCGGTTCTTTGATATGAAAATATGACAACGTATACGGTCCGGAGGCACACGAGGGATCTGGTAAAAAAAAAATGATGAAGAACACAGTTGTTTCGTTTTTCATCTCCATAAGTTTGACCGTTGATATCTGGCGAAAGACTACGCACGGCATCTCTTTGCCGTAAGTGTATCTTGAGTTGGCCTTTTATGTTTTGATCTAACTTTGCCCATCCTGTTTACGCACTGGTTTCATAAATAATTTTGTTTAACTTGGGTTGTTTATACGCCTAGCTGGCAGCAGCAATAGCCATACCTACACAACCAGTATTTTTGTTTAACAGTATGCATAACATGCATCTCATAAGGTTACGCGATATAGGTTTTCGAGTATCTGCTAGCGTTTCTTCATAGTTTTGAAAAGAGTTTAACCATTCATGCAAGCCCTTAAGCTGGCCGATGGCAAATGTCAAATGCTATACTTAAACAGTTTCATCGAGCGAATGTCTCGTATATATGTTACAGGCCGTATGAAAACTCAGTCCGTTTGCAAACGGCCTGGCCCGATTCAGGCCGTTTGCAAACGGCCTGGACAGCCCAGTCAGTATGCAAACGGACTGAAAAGTCAGGCCGTTTGAATACGGGCTGAAATTCCAGGCTGTATGCAAACCGCCTGAAATTTCAGGCCGTTTGCAAACCGTCTAGGCCGTATGACAACTTTCCAGACACCAGGCCGTTTGCAAACGGTCTAGGCATTTTGAAAACAATCTGGTCTGCATAAAGTTACAGCTGGACAATGTTGAGTTTGTTGAAGCACGACCGTTTCATGACATTACATGGCACCATGAAATCCTGAGGTGCATTCGGCATCCAGAAAAATATTGTCACTCGGATATTCTCCGTCGGAAAATTATTGTTGAGCGCCTATCTTCAGCATGTCTTGTTATCGCGATACCGTTCGTCATCCCCGATGATTCTCGCTAGTTCCGGAAAATTATCCCTGATTTTCCCGATGACGAATTGAGGCCTGGTTAGGAAGAGACTAGCAGAACTGAGACCCGGCCCGTATAGCGCCCGGTCGACCCGGGCTCTTCCCCCGGACTTCAAAGTTTCGCCTTCCACCGCAATGGTCAAGTATTGCCGGCGTACGCCACCGGCCAGCCGCCGGCGGTCGACCGGGCGCGGTGAGGGCTCTAGTGCAAGTGTGAACCAGTGGCGCGGGAACTTCTTCCAGACTGGGGGGGTGGGGTGGGGGGGGGGCTGAACCATAATAGAGATCAACCTAGGGTACCCCCAAATCTAGTTTTCTCACCGGTTTTAGGCCACTTATTTTTCAGACCTTGGCCTTTTCAACAAAAAAAAAACGAAAATATTTGCAAAAAAGTCCGCTATTCCGTCTCAGCTGAGTGAACAAACTACCGTTTTGGCAGCCTGGAATAAAGGTTTTAATCTGCCAAATGAGTTGCCGAGCCAGTGAAAGAGGCGGATTTTTCACTAACATGTTTTCTTCCTTTGTGACCCACAACCCCTAATTAGGGGAGGACAAGCTGCCCCAACGGTTCCTGACCTCATGAAAAGTTGTGGGGCACCGCCCCCACGGTCCCAGAGCTGTAGGAGCAAGCTTCCCCCACTGCCCCTCCCCCGGTTCCCGCGCCTATGTATGAATCTATGAAATTATATTGGTAGGTTTCCGATTTCGATTCCTCCAGCGGGGGGGGGCTCAAATACATTACAAGCGCCCCCCCCAGCCGAAAAGTTGGAGGGGCTCAGCCCCCGCTAGCCCCCCCCCCCCCCCGATTCCCGCGCCACTGATGTGAACTCTGATGTCCATTGCGCGCTCCGGCGTTTTATGCCGCAAAATAATCGGTGAGTCTTGTAGTGATAGGTACGTTTCACCAGACCTCACCAGCAGTGGCTTCACCAGACTCCATCAACTGGATGGCCGTACACAGGCGGACCGTGAACTTGTATAATTAGTAATATTGTCGGAAAACGGCCGGGCCGAGCATCAGCACAGTAAGAAAATGTTCGACTTATGTAGACGAGTCATTCGACATGGAATGCGCAAGCATTCACATGGATGCAACCTGATCATCGACCAACCTGGATCCATTAAGTTCAATCTTCAGAGACTGTTGTAGTTCACCAGACCGTTTGAAAACTGACTAGGCCGTTTTCAAACTGTCTAGGCCGTTTCAAACTGCCTAGGCCGTTTTCATACGGCCTGATATTTCAGGCGGTTTGCAAACGGCCGGCTTTTTCAGGCCGTTTTCAAACGGCCTGACTGGGCCAGGCCGTTTGCAAACGGACTGGGTTTTCATACGGTCTGTAACATATACATTGCGTTCGTAGTCAGCCATATAGACTGGGTCGTCCTCCTATCGATGCACCAGCAGCGTGCCATTAAAGTTAATTCGGTTTGGGCCTGATCGAAATCACTCGAAGTCCCCAAGTGGCTGTAACAGCTAGGCGGTCCAGCCGCTTCGTCCAGTGTCCTTTTTTATTTCCATTTTATTCTGAAACTGTGACGCCGTTCAATACGCGAAGACCTGAGCCAGCCCGAGCGTTCCTCGCCTTTTTTTCGGTTTTGTCGTCGGTTCACGCGAGACTTCAGAGCTATAAAGTACGAATCTTGCATCAGGGGCGATCGAAGTGTGCAGTTTTGAGCACGAAAAAGAGTAAAGAGAAAGATATATTCCCTATCATTTTAGGTACTAGGAAGTGAGTCCATGTTCAGAAGCCCTTAATTTGTGTTAGATAGCGTGAAGTACTCGTATTCTGTTCTTCTGCATGCTGTTTGAGCAGCTTCCGCTGGAGACTGTTTCACTTAGCGATCTTTGATCACAATGCATTTGTAATCCCCATAAGAAGCACATGACGTCTATAAGTCGGCTGCATACCTAATATAACCGGTTGTGGATGAGCGTGATCTTATCGTTCTAACAAAAGATGCAAATCCTTATTTAGGTAACTACTTTGTGTGCCGTCCACACTATCCTCAAGAAACATGTAAAATCGTTTTGGCACACATTTTCTTGCAAGCAACATTGGTTTCAATAGCCTTTGAGAAAAGGTTAAAAACGCCTTCTAACTAATTCAACGTCAGGGTCCGGTGGCCGGCTGTACAGTTCCATTGAGCAGAACCCATCAATGTTGTTTTTGCTGCAGGAAACGAAAGACCTTTCCACTGTTCAACTAGTCGGCGTGGCACACTAATTTCGAACCGGTCATCATGTTTTTGGGTGCATGGTAAAGTGAATCACATCACAGTTAATGTAAGAATTGTTTTACGATAATTACAAATGCTTTTCCGGAAAGCTAACATGCTTATGGAGAGAGCACGATAAAACATTGTACGCGGAGTGAGGATGGGCCCCGAATCTCGACATTCGACAAGTGTGTTAGAATATAAGTTATAAATACGTGTGTTTGGACAAAAGCTATTCACGTATTATTGAGAAATTGAGTAAAGTAAATTAACCAGCACTCAGTAGTTCTGGCGGCGTATTTCTCACCGCCTGCGTTTTACCGTGATGTTACTACACTACTCTGCTGTAAGGCGTGTAAATGGCTGACAGGTTGTGTGCCTAACAAATGTTTATGGGTCACGCTATCGCTTCCCCGCGGCGCTAAATGAAGAATGACTCAAGTTTGTCACCGCGGCTATCGACTGATGAATTTACGCTAGGCAGGTACCCGGCATATTTCACCTCCTTCGCACGAGTTTAACCGCACGTTTGAAAGTTATGCGTAAACTTGCGCGCTCAGGCAGGTTGAAAGTGGAAGGTATGATGGTTTTGAGTCATAAATAGCAGTCAAAATTTACTCTGCTGACGAATTGCTTCAGAATGTGATTGAATTTTTTCGAGCTGCCGCTAAGCACCGCGCACGCAGTGTTCTTCATCCTACGTCTCTACCATCCAGCATCATCATCCTCCCGCTGCCCTGCGGAGCCCTCTCCCCCTCTCTCTACAGACAATCGGCCGTGATAAACCGTCCTCTACCCGAATATTGGCCCTAGACAGCGCCGGGCCGCCACCGAATTATAGATCGGCCCGAAATTGGCCTGCGAAGCGCAGCCGAATCACGTGCTATAAATCGACGCTCTGCTCGGGGCTCGCGGCTGGCACATAGAACCGGAGCCGATCTGGCGACTGGTTGAGAGAGTCTGCTGCCAGGCAGGCACTGACCTCTGGGATCCACACTGAGATGATAGATCTACAGGCTGTGCATGAACGATTGAATGAATCAGCGACTAAAATGCATTGAAAACTTGCAGTCTGGACTTCTTGGGATGCTTATAAGGCGTCGTCTCCATTGGTGTATTGGTGAGAATGGGATCGGCTGATGCCTTCCGAGACTCGCTTAGTGAGGCGGTTCCTGGACCTGGAATCTTCGTGAGAATGAATTGGCTGTCGCCATGCTGCCTTCGTGCGACAGTGCAGCTGCTGTTACGAACCCGTCACGCGGGTGACCTTTTGGAGACAGCGAGAAACAGAAGCATGTCCTGGCCAATCAAAAGAAAATGACATGAGCTTAATTGTTCCTGTTCCCTAAATTGACTGTTTCTTATGAAAGAGTACAATATCATATTGAAGCGTAATTTTTTAATGTCGGTGTAGGTCGTGACACTACTTGTCAACCACCATTTGTTGTAATGCGCAGTAATGCAGCAATATGTCGTTACTTTTGACATCACGCATGGGATCAGATGCTGTTCCGACGTGGTTCAGCCAAATGCCCGCGAGAGAGTGACTTCCGAGCAGTATTTGATGGTCTCACCTTTGATCTCAACGGTCGGTGTTCAGTGACCCTTGATCTGGCCCGTAAGGTGCCCTTTCGGGTGCGCCTGGTCACCTGAACCGCCTCATATCTCCCGGCAATGTTCAGTGACCTGTGACGACCCATGTCACGCCCTTCAGCAGTTTTCGATGACCTGTGACCCGATTCGTTCTGTACCTCTGGCGGTGTTAAGTAACTTGACCTGTGTCAAACCTTCCGGCAATTTTGTTTGGTCACCTGTTGCATGACCTTTATCATACCATCCGGCAATATTCATTGACCTGTGAACTGACCTTTGTCATGGCTTCCGGCAATGTGCAGCGGCCTGTAACCTGACCCTTGTGATACCTTTCGGCAGTGTTGGGTGACCTGACCCATATCATGTCTTCCGGCAGTGGTCACTGGTCAGTGACCTGTGGCCTGACCCGTGTCATGCCCTCCGGCAGTGTTCGGTGACCTGACCTGACCCGTGTCATGCCCTCCGGCAGTGTTCGGTGACCTGCGGGGACTCGGGTCAGCAGACTCGGGCCGTGTTCTGTCGGGACGCTCGCGGTCATCTCAGCGAGGCCTGCGACCCGAAACTGAAGCCCCGGGGCCGCCAACCGTGCTCCAGTCTGATGCCCTGCCCTCTCAGTCAGGTCAAGGACTCACACAGTACGTATACTTTATATCGGGGTGTGGTTAGAGCGTGATGGGTCGCGGAACGTTAGTATATGTGTCCTATGTGTCCAATATCAACATGAAGGCTTATGCGGTATACGGCTTTGGGATTCGCTGTAATTTGTTCATTCAAAATTGCTGCAGAAGACTTGGTTTGATTATTCAGCTGTTGTGTTGTGGGATCTAAACATTATTCAAACTCATTTATTTATTTATGTTTTATAGTAATCCTTTCAACGGAATGACTTCGATAATTGTGAACATTGTTTGCATTGCACTGCATTGTGATTAACTCAGACATTTGTGCGTTGTTAACTGTAGAATTATTCGTTAAAGTAAAGCGTGGCTCGATCATATGAAATGTAATGTATGTTGTTGGAGAATTTATTGAAGGCTCAGCCTCGACCATTTCGACCCCATAGTACCGTTACGAGGCATCCTTTTTTGTATGTGTGTGAGTCCGCACCGACTATGTCCGTTTTATTGACTGTTCGCTTCGGTTTCCGGCTAACAAAGAGGCCTTATTTCCTGTATTGCCACCAAACTCGTTTGCGGCCATAGCTTTTTCGTTCAGCCCACTTGCCATTGTAATTAGGCAATGCCTGACCCATAGCAGACTGCGTCGGCTCCCACAGTTATAATAGCTGCATGAAGTACGTTATCGTATTAGTGGTCTATTGCCTGTATGGTTCACCCATTTTGATGAGCTTTGACGCGCCGCTTCCGTTGTTGAGATGTTGCGGTTCACGGAAAGTATTTGAACTTCATACGTTACAGATTCCGTACTCAATGACTTTTACAATTACAATGGGATACAGCCATCAGACTCCCTCGAACATTCCAGTCGCATCATTTCTTCTATTTGGCATTTAGTGCCTAGCCTGACCGACCGAAAATCCCGCGGCACTGAAAGTTATCGTTCACCGCTGCCGTATTGGCCAGTCCACGTGCATGCGTGGCCATCAAATCCAGTGCATTGAAAATCCGTTGACTTTCGGTAGGGTAGGTATTCTTTCTTTGAAATGGAGCTAGCCTCAAATATAGCCTTTGCAGCTTGGATAAATTGCTCGTTGGAACAACCTTTTCAAATCACATGGATAAATTATGTAGACTAAACCGCAGTGAACTTTGTCGCATAAATTGTATGTCATCCCAGTCCACATGGCAGAGTTGCTCGAAGCTAACATGTTCGCCAGTGCTAATTGCCATAATTTGGTCAAAGGTGATGCCGCGATTTTTATTACAAGTTATCTACAGTCTAGAATTTACCAGGGATGTCAAGACTGGAAGAGCTAGGACGGGGCTGCTAAAATCGCATCATCCGCAGGGGCAGCGGGTACATTTGGGGTCATTGGAATCGCTGTGGTATATCCTACACAATAGCGAGGCGGGTGTCCACCGTACATTGACCAGTGTTCAGGTCAGTGGGCTTATCGTGAAATATTGCAGGGACCAACTTCATTACAGCAGCACGACAGAGTGCTTACGGAATCTATGGAAATCCGACCTGTCTTATACCTTCTGATGAAACCGTCATTTTTTCTATCATTCTTTAATTGCGTGAGTCAGCGAGCACACTCTGCTCAAAGCCCTGATCTATCCCTGACACACACATCACCAGTTCTTGCTGGGAACTGTCGACATTTTCTGACATATGCTCTGACACATAAGCTGCTTTCTATCGCCAGTGCGTGGACGTGCCGCACGTCTGCTGACCGGTGTGTATCTGTTCGTCAGGTGCACATATACCGTACCAGCTGCCGCTATCGCACGCCCAGCCCGTGTTCCCGGCAGCAGTCGAGTCCAGCCGGCAGCTCACGCCTAGCACAGACCCCAAGTAAGTAAAATACATAGACGCCTATACAGTCGAGTCTAGCCAGCAGCTCACGCCCAGCACAGACCCCAAGTAAGTAAAATAGACGCCTATACAGTCGAGTCCAGCCAACAGCTCACGCCCAGCACAGACCCCAAGTAAGTACAGGAGACGCCTATCGAGTACTCTTCGAGTCCAGCCGGCAGCTCACGCCCAGCACAGACCCCAAGTAAGTAAAATAGACGCCTATACAGTCGAGTCCAGCCAACAGCTCACGCCCAGCACAGACCCCAAGTAAGTACAGGAGACGCCTATCGAGTACTGTCGAGTCCAGCCAGCAGTTAACGCTCAGCACAGACCCCAAGTAGGGGAGAGTGGGGCAAAGCGGCCACCCTAACGCTTCTCACGATGCCAACGCTTGATTTTTAAACTTGGAAAGATTCTTTCTATACCAATGTGATCCCTAGTAAGTTGCCTTTTATTTCAACTGCGTTTTATTTCCAAAGGCGTTCACATATGGAAGATATTGACAAAACTTTAAACCTATGCATATTGGCCAGTGGCCACTTTGCCCCATACCCTGGGGCAAAGCGGCCACTGGCGTCTTCTCAAGTCCCGATATGAGAAACAAAATTGTTGCCTCATGTACGACTAGGGTATTTGATGGTGACAAGGTTTAAGCGAGGGTGGATGTTTACTTTTTCCACCTGTAGGTAAACAAAGAAAGGATTTTCATGAAAAAAAATAATTGCATTATTTGGTAACTCATGCAACTGAAAAGTGGCCAAGATGAATGCCTGACGACACATTTGGATATAAATAATGTTTTTTATCCAGATGGAAACAACTTATGGCCAGTTGGGGCGTGGCCACTTTGCCCCGGCCACTTTGCCCCGCGCATACCGTCCGAGACAACAATATTCCAGCCTAGCCATTAGTGGGGTAAAAAACATTAAAATTGGTAGAATACATGTACGATAACCATGCAATGCATGGACAAGAATGCTTATAAAAATTCCAAACGGTTATGGAATAACATAACATTTAAAAATTGTAAACATAGTTGGTAACCTGGCAAGAAATGCTTTTCCGTGTTTCACAGAACAATGGTGATGGACCTGAAACCCCGGTCTGGCTCATTCGAACGACCGTGAAGAGAAGTATAATTGGAAACCATAAATTGGAACTGACGCCAGCTATGCAGGGCTAAAACGATGGGTGGCCGCTTTGCCCCGGGTGGCCGCTTTGCCCCACTCTCCCCTAAGTAAAATAGACGCCTATACAGTCGAGTCTAGCCAGCAGTTAACGCTCAGCACAGACCCCAAGTAAGTGAAGGAGGCTAGTGTAAACGACGCATCATTCTTTGGAGCCGTTTCAGCAGTATAACAGCAAGCGGTATTATATTTCAATATTTCACATATTTGATTTGATATTACCCTCTTAAAAAATGAAAACTCTTGTTAAACACAGCCGACATCGTGTTTGCAGAAGTGCTCATCTTAAAATGAGCAATATCCGGAACTAAACTACAGAAATATAACTCATATAGTTTGATAGCTTCACTCACCCGAATATTCATTACCCCACTGATAAAAGACCTTGTTTGCAAAAGACTGCAGCGTTTCTCGAGAAGTTGTTTACACCGGTGAGACGCTTATCGCTGCTTCGACTTTTTCTGTTTACTACCGGAACAATTGTGCTGGAATTAATTAAAGTCGAGTGTATTTAAACGGTCCGGGGGATTCCCCAGAGCTGTGCAAGCTAAGGACTGGACCTCTGGAGTAGGCCTGTGCGACATTTTGTCAAGGGACATGTCAATAGCTCCAGCCATGGCGAAGGTTCCATGATAACCTCTGCATCAAACATCACGATTATGCTTTGTCCACGTATAATGCGCAATTCTGACGGTAATACGTGCAATTACTTGCATTTTCGCTATTTCTGAGGTATTTTGATGCCAGTTTCTTGTTCTAAAAACACATCTCTTTTAACATTGAAGCCAACGGAAGCTATGGGTCCCCAAAACGCTCGTTTCTTAGCAACCTGGAAAGCTATGGGAAACACAAACACTGAGTAGCATGGCTGGCCACAACCAGTCGACCCGGCTGGGTGACCCGGCAGGCCCACCGACCTGGCGACCCCATCAATACCGAGTGATTGCGTGCCGCGTCCTGGGGCCCGCCCCGCCGCCAATGGCTGGCCGCTTGTACAAAGAAAATACAAACAAGGGTTATTACTATCGGCGAAATATGAAAACGCTTTGCCAAGTATTCTCATACAGCCTTGCGTGCTTTTTGTAATTGGTCGCTGGTGGCCCGGCGTAGTCGATTTTTTCCGCCGTCGATGGGTATACACCAACAGAAACATGCAAGCCACGCTAATCGAGGCGATTTGACCGCGTACCCAACATCACGGTATGCATCGTGTCCACAGCAGAAGCCGAGCTGGGTCGCTGACTTACGAAAGACTACATCAAGTCAACTAATGGAAAACCAACTTTGATGGGACAAAATCAGGCCATAAACTGTCCAAGTTGTTTCTCTCGCCGGGAACTCGACTCGACCCCACTAGCCGCGCGGGTCCCCTCTGCAAGCGTCGAGCTCAGCTCAGCGGAGGCATGTAGGAATTCCACACGGCGTGGTTGGCTGACGCGACCTGCCACTCAGACGAGAAGATGTGCGGGACGTGTCAAAACAGGCTGCTGTCGAGCGAGGCGCCCTTCATTATTCAGAGCGTGGTTCGGCGGGTTATACACTATACAGGGAGGGATACGGATAGAACCGCGAACAACACGCACGGAGACGCAGTCGGAGGGTCAGGGCCAGAAAATTAGGTGAATGGGAGCATTGAGACGGTTAGAGACATGAAGGACGACAGAGATATACTGATGGGAAAGCTGCTTCTACTGATTGGAAAACTGTTTCTACTGATCGGAAACTTGTTTTTGCTTATATTTAACGTCAACTCACTCATTGCAACACTTTTATTCCGCCGGGCGTTATACGAGCAGGATACAAATCACTTATCGTAACATTTCTACTTTCGATCTGCTCAGAAACTAGATCTTTGTCGCCGATAGCTAGTTTATAATTCGGTCAGTTTATACCAATTAGTGAGCGGCATGTCAAGTGACAGTTGTGATAGATGCATTTTTCTGGTTAGTCTTTTCGGTAAAGTAACATCTTCTGGCTGGGTTGATTTAGAGGCGCGTGTTCTGTGTAGAATTGAGTTAACCTTCCATATGGGCTCGTAAACACCACGACTGGTTCAAAACAACATCACACAAACGTCAGCTAACTGGGCGCACGACATCCCTTCCACGCTACGTCAGTTCCGTGCAGCTAAAAATAGTTCTGTAAGTGCAGTTGACTGAATGATTGCACAATGCACATTGCACATGTTTGTACGTACTTCCAACGTTGATACAGTTAGGAAGTTTGTTAGCGTTTAAAAATTACCCTATAAGTAAGTAGCCTATTCCTGCTAATGCGTTCAATTATAGTGTCAACTACTCCTTTCATCGTTCCGTTCACCTGTACGCTGCCCCCCCCCCGATCTCCACCCCCCGCCCACCGCCCCCGCTCTGCCTGGGAGCGACCCAGCTGTGCTGACGAGGCAGCCAGACAGGCCGACCGTCGCCCGCTGACGCCTGTTTGTATGCATGATTGGGCCAATTGGGGCTCAGGCCGCTGCGCTCGGCCAGGTGCGGTGGACGGTACCGGCGGCCCGGCCGGCACACAGCACCACTGGCCCACCTGCAGTCCGCTAATACCGATTTACGAGAGCTGACTGACGGCTTTCATGGCGGAATTGGGCGGAACATCTGCCGGTGAAAAACGCCCCTGTCGATGTCCGATGTCCCTGACTGACTGGTGTGGTGGTGGTGCTCGTATGACTGGTGTGTGGTGCTCATATGACTGGTGGTGGTGCTCATGTAGGCACAGTGACGTGCGCGCCCCACATGACGTGCTATGCGCATTTACCTCATGACGTAGTATGGTATGAGCGCTTCTCTATAAATGCTCAAATTTGCTTTGCGTTAGTAGCAATCGCGCTTGGCAGCGTTAAGTGGCAAACGCTAAAACCCAAACAAGCTCCCATCAGTTTGTGTTGCTGTATATTTGTGTGCTGCTGCCTTCCAGTCGGTATATTTCGGGCGACCAATAATTACCCGGTTATCGGTGCTACCGTTGCTATTGGCGTTTCCGTCAGTCCCCGAAGACCCTTCCGTCCACCGTGACACCCTTATCGGCCCACCTATTGGCAGGCAGAAACACAGTATAGTAGCGCACGGCCGGGACGTAACAGCGGCAGCTGCACGCTAGTTAGCTGGCCTGTACTGGGCGGCGGGGGTGGGGCCGGCGACCTCACAGCTTACAATTTTGGAGCTATGCGCTTACCGACGCGGTTTTTACGTACTTGGGTTGTTGTGATGGCCTTCAGTGTGAGTGGAAGGATACCGTAGTGCTTCTGAAAAGCGCTAATGAACTATTAACCCTAGAACGCCTAGGGGGGGGGGGTTGTATCAACCCCCCCCCCCCCCTGAGGTTTTTTCGAAGTGCACGGCTAAACGGCTTGTCGTAGCGGGCTGAAATTTTCAATACCCTCTGGGGCAACCTTTGCGCATCTTTTGCCGAAAAAAAATTGATCGGGTCATGTCAGGTCACGGAGTTATGACGTCATAAGAGGTACAGCCTCCGGCCGACAGTTACCAAACGTGTGCGCCGAATCCCTAGGTTTTCTGCCGGTGATACCCACATTGTTTGATGGATCATGATGAAACTTCCCATGCATGTTGGGGCAAGCATTGGCTATCGTGTGGTGCAAGAAACTTGACCGGGTCAGGTCAGGTCACGGAGTTATGACGTCATATGTGGTACAGCGTACGCCGCCATTTCTGAGAAGTGAGTGTCTGATAAATGCGCCCCCAGCTTTTTTACGATTGCATGTGGAGTAGTGCATGTATGCTAATAGAACTTTCCAGACATGTTGGGACATCTATTGACTAACTTTTGAAATAAACAAAATGGCCGGGTCATGTCAGATTAGAGAGGTATGACGTCATGAGTGGTCCAACATATGTGATGTGATGATGATCATATGTGATGATATGTGATACATCGTTTGCTGTGAATTGATTGTTGGAAGTTGGAAATACACTTTTTTGAGTCGTTACCTACAGTATTTATAGCGGAGCAGTGGTCAACAGCCGACGAATCGGGACAAACACCGGAGGGTGATGTGACACCATATCACTCATCAGCAATAGGCCTCTTACTTTTATAGGGTAAATACACCAAAAACACCATATATGATGCAGAATTGAGTGGGGAATACGTTGTTGAAGGTTTGAAGTTAATATCTCTCACCGTTTTGCCGCAATCGTTGCGCAAAGTTGAAAAAGTTTGATTTTTTCGGAAAATTTGACCTTTGACCGGTCATAAGTAGGTCAAATGTTGACCTAGGACCAAAAAATATACCACCAATCGCGAGATCTCGTTGAGAGCAATCCGTTGGTTTTTTCCGCTAAGCTCTACGACCTTCCGTTTCGAAACGCCAGGGGGGGGGGGGTCGTAACAACCCCCCCCCCCTGGTCGTTCGTGTTATGAGAAATGGCCTGGTCGTGCGAGGGTTAAAGGCAAAATGTCATGATGGCTTCACTCATTCTTCGAAGCACATACGCTGCCTGCTGGTCGAGTTTCTTTTTTAGATGTATGCGCCTACATAAATTATCCATTTGCATTCCATTTGGCTATTGTTTTGCTATTTTTGCAGTTTTACATTTTTGGAAAACATTTAAGCCGGCGTAAGCTATTTAGGTTGTACTCACCATAAGCTTCTGCTGTCCAAAAAATGGCATTAAATATATAATGCAGCACCAGCTAGTTATTTCCGACATCCATTGCATATCGTACACACTCAGTCAGAATCCGGCTAGCTGGCCGTTAGACCGAGCCGCGACCTCCGTTTAACGGCCATCAGGAGACGTCCGCACTGAGTTAATCGTCGGACGATTTCACTATCAACAATGCCGAATGACTCTGTCGGTGCTGGAAATGCCATAGGCTGCAGCTGATTATCTGATTCGAGGCGCTTAATTAAATTATAGATGCACGATGAAGCTTGCAGTGATTTGAAATGATGCTAGTCTAAGGCTCAATTGGCCATTACACTCTGACGAGCTGACTTTGATTGCTTCAAATCTTACTGACAGCTAGGTCGAAATGGTACTTCTCCATGAGTTCTGCCTTTCTGAGTTTTATGTGAAATTCAATAAAACACATAGCTATACAGAAATTCGTGCAATGACACCTGCATTGCGCCTCCATTAGCGGGCGTGGGCAGGTGTGACGGTCTGACGGATGCCGCTGCGATTACCACAGCTCCTGAGGGCCGCGTGCGGCCAGGCTGTCGCTGGTCCACGGCCGACCGCCACCCGATGTGATGTGTGCGTGGCGTGAGTGCCACATGTCTGGATGGGCGGCGCGGCGGAGTGGGGGAGGGGGAGCGGGCGGAATTACCCCCTCACCTGACAGGCCCGTCCGCCGTGACTGCTCACACGACATACCTTCCCTGGACACAGGAGCCAGCTAACGGCAGCTCACCTGTGCCGCAATGCAGGTTCGGTCGCTCGGTATTCGTCGCGCTCGCCTACTAACAGATAGCCGGACCGTGCCCGATCCCAGAGGCATCGCAAACCGGTGATCAACACTTCAATTATTTATTACTTATCGCGCCCTGGGTGCTCGTAGATTGCTGCCGACCCCGACGAAGTGCAATTTGTGTGCTGGATGGAAAGGTATCAGACATTGCGCCTTTTTATTTGTACCAGATGTCAGATGTCTCTATTTATCTTTTTATTTTCTCAGACGTACGGTATAGGCGCAGGCTAGTTGTACACTTTTTCTCAAAAATCCTAAATAACATTGAATTTTTGTGTTACGTCGGAGCATACCACTTATAAAATTCTGTCGATGGTTTAGGGCCCTTTTTTGCTGTTTTTTTTTCTTGCTTCTTTCTCTCAGCGACGTATGTATCTGCCCTGCTTTGCTTTGCTCTTTCCTGCCAGCCACTGTGTGATGTCATGTCGTGTGCTCTGTCCTGCCCTACCCTGCCCTACCCTACCCTGCTCTGCTCACAACTGACCTGTCCCTCCCTCCGCCAGGTTCGTGGCGGACACGTGGGGCGAATGCTCGGTGACCTGCGGTGAGGGACTGCGCAGGCGCAAGGTCGAGTGCAAGGTCTACCTGGAGTTCTCTCAGACTCTGGTCACGCTGCCTCCCAGGGAGTGTGGCAGCCACCCACCGGCCGACCTGGAGCGCTGCATTCTGCCGCCCTGCCTCGGGTCAGTGAGGCCGGAACGCCAGACGATGATCAGAATACATTTCACCGGCCACTCCTCCAATGCATGATAAGGAGATGGTTCGGGGAGGTTGAATAGCGTTGATTGTCTTTAAATTGTCAAAGGATGTGTTCGGGTGGGTTATTTTTATTTCAGTGTCATTACCATAACATATTTTCATGCTTTACGAAAACTGAGAAGTTGAATTTGAAACGTTTTCTTACAAGCTTCAAGATAACTAGCATGTTTTTTACTCTTCATATTTATTTACATTTCTTTATTTCCTTCATCACCATCGGTTCCAGGTTGAGGTCGGGAGACAGCTACCACCAGCCGTTCCGGCAGCAGCACCAGCAGCGGAGCAGTGACAAGACACCGCGTCACACCTACGACGCCCTGTACGACGTCAACGACCCGCCCGCGTTCGACCACTTCTCGAGCTCGGAGTTGCCTCTCGGGGACACTGCCGTGCACTCTGACCCGTTCTCGAGCCCCGAGCACCACGGTCGACCCCACCTTGACCCGTTCTCGAGCCCCGAAATCGACTCTCCGCGTGACGACTACCGAGACGGAGATGATCTCTTCTCCAGTCCGGAGGTCAACCCTTTTGACGACGACTTCGGCAGTCCGGAGGATGTCGCCGGCCCGGATCCTCCTCTTCGCCACCATCCGGACCAGTTCTCCAGTCCGGAGCGCCCGATCGACTCGATGGTCCGACTGAGGACGCACATGTTTAACGGCGGGCGCACCTACCAGGACGTGGCCGGCTCGTTCGAGCTGCTCGGAGGGATGAGGAAGGGCGGTCGTGGCGGTGCCGGTGACGGGAGAGAACTGGATAGCGGCGTGGTGGTTATCCGACCCAAGGAGGCCCAGCCGCCGCCCGAGCCGCCTGAACAGGCCAGGTTCGTCTGGAAGAAGGCGGGGTTCACTCCGTGCAGCTCCTCCTGCCTCGGTGAGTGATGGGGATTATTGGCAGCAGGGTATAACAGCTCGGCCAGTAAGAATAACTAGAATAAATGATACAGGCCGAACAGCTGGAAATTATACGAATAAATAACAGCGGCCGAACTAGTTTGCTACTACTTTCGGAAACTTGTACGGACTTTGAGGTAGTTACTATCATTGTTGCATAAGCCGATGGACGCTTTTACCATCCCGTTACATACAGCATAAATCGTTCACCATCCGAGGGCCCCTCTATGGCGTCTCTATAACCCCTCTCCCTCCCCACAGGCGGGGTCCAGGAGTCTCTGGTGCAGTGCGTGCGCGTCTCGGACGGGCTGGAAGTCAGCCCCTTCCAGTGCAGTCTGGACACCCGTCCTGACAGCATCACACGCACCTGTAACGACCAGCCCTGTCCACCGCGGTGGAACGTCACGGAATTCTCCGCCTGCTCACGGCGCTGCGGAAAAGGTTAGTATATACTGTTTCTATAGTTGGAGTGCTTGTTAGGATGCATGGTCTGGAAAACAGCTTCAACTGTTCATGGGTTGCGAGGCATTTTTGTCACCAAATGTGCAGGGCTTGTTATGTCTTGTTATGATATTCAATTTTTTACGGGAATGTCGCGGTTTTCGTCTAATGGAACCCGTAGTATTGGCTTCAGTCCTATTATTTCCGTTTTAGCAAATAAGTATTCGTAAATAATCCATTTCTAAAGCACATGACATCGGCTTGTAAAAGCCCGAACCACTTATTATGGCACCAGTTCCCTGAATTACATATCTATTTTGATTCAGTCGATGTTATTTCAAGTATATATGCCAGACTTCTTGGCTTATCTGTTGTTGAACCGTTGACAAATGACCATCCTTACATCTGGTGACATGTTCAATGAATCGTCACTCTGGGAATGTTTCTGTCAGTGTACCGGACGAGATCAGCATGTGTCAGTGGCGGAGTGCGTGCTCCATCACCCAGATGAGATGTGGCAGACGGAGAATGAGCAGTGCTTCGGGGCACGCGTGCCCAGCCTGCCGAGCCAGGCGGTGGGGAGGGGGGGACTGTTGCGGGCAAATCCTGCGGCTGGGCCACACGACGGCCAGGGAATGGTCAGAATAGTCGGGAAATGGTTAGGGGCGGTCAGACTCAGGTGATTGTCAGAAAGCGCTCATTGAGTGGTCAGAGAGTGGTCAGCTGGTGTGCCTAAGCGTGCTAGCTAATCCGTGCAATATTGTATCTGATAGCTGCAGATTCAATGCGGGTGTGCACTGTGCCTAGAACTATACCGATGGGCTGCATCGGACCGTTACAAAGTCAGCACTGCTCCCGCCATCTCCGTTTTCTGCTTCTGGAGGCAAACAACTATCACCTTGGATAGCGCTGAAGACGGTGATTTGCTGTAATGGAAGTAAAATGTCCCAGCTACGTCAGCGCCCGTTAGCTGCTGAACTGTTACACCTCGTGTGCAATGTCAGGAGTCGCGTGCGGGAGTAAATTTCAGGTCGGCGTGAATACTTATGATTGCTTTATTCATGTGCGTCGTGGCTGTGTGCGAACGATCACTAGCATACAGGCTTCAAGCGTGACATTTTTATGTCACTGACACGCTCACACTTCTCCATGACATACTGACGTCATTATGGTCCATGACAGGCCGAGTAGAACTCAGGCAAGGAAGTAATTTGTCGTCCGATGTCGGGCGTCAGGCAATCCATCTAGGCATGCGGTTTCCACGAAACCTCAGCACGGTGTGGTCTTTGGTCCATCACGAGAGGTGGCATTACGTCAGCTCAATGCGTCACTGCCACACGCTACCCGTGTTACACCTTATAGCCACACAGTGATGACTGACCAAGCGACCTGACATGCTCGACTGTGGGCGGCATTATGACGTCAGAGGGTAAACGTTTACCAGCATAAGGACCCCTAAATACCTCCGAGAACATATTTGTAGACACGTCTAGGAAAATAATTGTGCAATATCTTCTAAAAATTGATTGTGTCGTTTCGTTACGAGTGAAGCTGCCTCACGGCCCTGTTGTCTGGACATGGAAGCCGGATCAGGGACTGCAGGGTGCGACACTCTGCACACTGTGGACGCCAGCTGGCGTCGTTACTCAGCCGCCATGATGGATTGACGCCGAGTTTGTGGCAATAACGGCGCCCCGCGGGCCGCTGCAGTGTCATCATATGGCACCAGTGGGACGGCGATGGTGGCGCGCCCGGTGACGCGGCGGCCATGGAACCGGAAACGACGCCAATTGCTCCACCGGGAAATCGCCGCCGCTGTTTAGAATATTGGCCCGTGTGGAAACATCATAAGCTCTTCACGGGTGTTAGCGTCGGTATTGGAGAAAAATGGCCGTTAAAATGTTTGAAGTAGCTCCATAATCACATATGTGTGGGCATGAACTTATGTTCAACTCGAGCTTCTCTCTCATTCTTTCTCCGTCCCCCTTTTCTTCTTCGGTCTCCCTCGCTCATCCCACGGCCCATTTTTCTTCCTTCCTCCTGTTCTCCCTTTCTCTCTCATAAGAGGTGCTGTGCTTCTTATATCTCTATCCTGAAAGTGCAAGCTCGTACTTGCCTGGACTTTCTTCTTCCACTAACACTTCTTCTAACCCGAGCCTCATACACCCCTAACCCTCGTTTTTTGACCCGGCAGGTACGCAGACCCGTGAGGTGAGCTGTATCCATGAGCTGGCGCGGGGCGAGGGCAACACCCTGACAGTGGCTGACTCGGAGTGTGCCGCCCCGCGACCGGCCGACAACCAGCTGTGCAACATGGTCACCTGCCCGCCGCGCTGGCAGCCCGAGCCCTGGAGCGAGGTGGGTCATGGGCGTCTGATGGAACCGTTGGGTGGGTGTCGATGCAGGACGGTTGTGAGATGAGTCTGAGACGGTGAGGTATAGGTGTCTGGACTGGTGTGAGCGGGACAAAATCTGTGGCGGTGATGCTGATTGCTGGGGTGCAGGAAAATATAGGAGGTGAGATACTTTGGCTCTGACCTTCAAAAGTGTTTCAGTGAAGGCATGAATGTGGTTGTCCATCGAGATGGCTTTGTTGTACATAGTTAGTTGTGCCCCCTCCCCCTAAAAAGAGAAGTTATTATTTCTATTGTGTCTCCAAGAAAAGGCATTAGGCAACGTTATGTTCCACTCAGGTGTTAAATCTGCCAAGTTTGGCATGCATTGGAAGAATGTCACTCGAGTACGGCAACGCGAAAACGTATTCCCCAAGCGTAAAAGAAAATAGGAGGCGCTTTGAGCTGTTTGGCAAGTCCCAGCCACCTATCACATCGTTTTGACGAATGGCGATGATAGTCACCGTGGGCGATAGCTAAGTCGTCCATTCTTCAAAACATACCGTTTGATCATTATATTGGACGCTGGGTGTCACATCCGGCTTTCCTACCCGGTCAACAGCCCGGTCGGACCCTGGTGATGATCAACTTCTGGTCCTCTCTGAATCACCACACGGCACACACCATAAACTAACAGTGTTCTTGCAACATGGTCGCTGCAAACTTGGGCAGCACCGCATCGCGGTCCAAGGGCCGAGAAACTTATACAAGGCTCTGTGCGAAGCCTGGACCCTGAGCGGTGACTTGGCCCGGGCAGGCAGCCTTCCGCAATGCAGAGCCGTTCTCCGGCCACAGGGGATTGGGAGATTAGGGGGTACCGCCGCCGAAAGCATGTGTTCGTCAGTTCACTCCGTCAAACTTGGTCAAATCTCGATAAGTTCGGCGGCCGACGGACGGCCTTTCTCCGCTCAGAATTGCGAGTGTTTCGCTGGCCTGCCCACGGACTATCGGACACGAGCATTGATTTCAAACTCTGAACTTTGGCCGTGACCGGTTTGGATGTTGGACTTGTGACCGTGGTCGGCTGGGAGCGAATGGCGGCGCGACATCGTTGGGCGGGGCCGAATGTGCCATTAGCCGGCCGGGGTAGGCGTTTTGTCCGTCCAAGTTGGTCCGTCATGTCATTGCACAGTTGGTGTGTTGGAAAAACATGGCTGTTGCGACGTCGATTGAATTTCGTTGAAAGCGTGTTTTGTGGCACTACCGTGCTGCTGCGTAGATTGAACGAGACTTGTCGTCCGAACTTGGGATGACTTAATAGAAGAAGCTAGACTACTTTTGCGAGTTAGACATGCAATTGTCGAAGAAGACGGGATAGTTTTGAACAACTTGGCGCAACTTGACTCCGTCTCTGAGATGAAATAACTGAAATGAGCACACTCGCGCACATCCACAGCATATATGTACCCGAACCGTCACTTGAAGCTGATTGTAGCACTACAAACGTCCCTTCATCTAATAAAGATGACTTATCTCTTCCTCCATGCATCTCGATACAGCCCACTGACCACTTTTCTCTCCCCAGTGCTCTCGATCGTGTGGCGGCGGCATCAAGACTCGCAAGCTGCGCTGTCAGCAGCGAATGTCCGACGGCAGCGTGGTAGACAAGGCGCCCTCCATGTGCGGCTCCAAGAGCCCACCGCACAAGAGGCCGTGCAACACGAGAAAGTGCCGCGGTCCGCAGATCATCGCCTCTAACCAGGTACGATTGGCCGTAGGTCATAGCCTCTAACCAGGTATGATTGGACATATTTTAGATCGCTTCCAACCAGGTATGACTAGTCCCGACCCATATCATTGCCTCCAACCAAGTAAGATGGGCTACAGATGAAAGTATCCAGCCAGGTATGCCCGAATTTATTTTATATTGCCTCTAATCAGGTATGAATGGTCCCAGATCATAGCCTTCTATCAGATGGTATGCCCGGACACATTTTACATAGATCGCCCCTATTCAGGCATGACTTGCCATAGATCATTGCCTCCAACCAAGTGTGATTTCCTCACAGATAACTTTTAGATTTTTTGTGATAGTTATGAGTGCGACCCTTTCTTGATCTCGCTCTGTTTGCGTTGTTCTACTATATCCCGGCTGACGCATGAAGATGTATGACTGTCACTACCGCCTATTATCTCGTCGTTAAAAGCTCATTATGGGTGATCGTACTGCATTTTTGCCACCACCGTGAATAGCCATGCGATGATTGCCACCACCGGTGGACCTTGTCGGCATTTTCGCCGTCATTTATTCAGCAGTTCACGTGAAGACTATGCGGCCAGGTGACGAGGTGGCAGGGCGATTGATGGATGCCGCAGCTAAGCTATGAATAGGCTGCTGAATCGGTGAATCGTAGATCAGGTACCGTTGCATCCTGCTCATCGGTGTGATCTATGGCTTTATGATTCGGAGAAGCATTTGTAATGAGGTACATCCAAATGGCGATCACTACAGATGGAAATATGTAAAATGACCATTTTTCGTTGGATTATTAAGTTCTAGAACCTTGACTGCTCTTGTTTATGAATTATGATTGAAGACGTTTTGTCATTTGTTTGTTTGTAATTGCCCTGTTTTGGCTCCTTACTTGTATTCCTCATTTTCTTTCACGAATTTAAACGTTTTTGGTTAACTTGGGAGATAATTGAATACGAGTATGTGAAAAATTCTCAGTTTTCTGCCTTATTGACCACAACTTACCACTCAAATGGCACTCGCGCTTGTGCCTTACTCCCATGCATACCACATACATGTGGTATGTACCTACCCATGATAAATCTTATCGATATTTGAACGTAATAAACATGAGCCATGTATTATTTGTCCCTTATTGTGCTAAATCCCTGAAATGAAGACCACTCGATGTCTCGCAGTTGAATAGAATTCATTGCCATTTAACAATCTTATCAATATTTAGGCCTCATCTTTTGGTCATGTCTTGATCCAAGTCTTGTACGACGTATTCGTAGCACGAGAAGCCTGTTGCTATGCGAGACAATTTTCTGAACTTTTCTGTTTCGTTGCGTCCCGGATGTGCGACGTTCGATGTAATTTCGAGTGACACCGGCCCAGAAGCAGTGGTCGATTGCGAGTTTCAAGAACTGACAAGTTCCTCGAAGCCTTGCCCGCAATTGCCCGAAATGCACCACTTTCATACAGATTAGTTTTGCTCTCGCCCAGCAACAAAACATGGACATTTTGCAGTTTTGGGAAATGCTGCAACATCAAATCATTGCTTACGCTTGAAGAAATTGTGTACATTTTCTTTGAAACAGGCTTAAAGCCATGGCATTCACAACGATAACAAAATGTTCATGGACGATACGAATGAATGTACATTTTTATGTTTTACAAATAATTATTTTGTGACCCAAAATACAGTAAATAACTATTTGTTTTTTAGTTGTGGTTGTGTCTTTACCCTATTCGGCAATCTATAAAAAACTGGAGTGAGTGTTGACGCACGTTAGCGATTGCCTCTAGCATTGGCTTGTTTCAGCGTATCGAAAAAATCTTAGAAGTTTGAACTTGGTCATTGCTTTCGGAAAGCAATGACCGCTGCTCCTAAAGGAAGCTTGACACAATTCAGACGTCATGGCCCCAACCCGTCCGTCATCGCTCCGCATTCCGCCATCCTACAGCTGTTCATGTGGGCATTTGTCACCATTGGCTGTCTGCTGCCGCGCGCAGGAGTGTCGGAAGGGTGGTGAAAAATTCACCTCTGTAGCCTTTCTGCTGTCGTCGGTGCATCAGGAAACGGTACCACCGCCCGAGCGCAACAACATTATTAACAATGGAGGCGAGCCGAACGGGCCGTCACGCACTGTTGGTGCTGGGGATCCCAATGTCAAGTCCAAAAGCAAACATCATTAACACCTTAAAGTGGCTAAAACATGCCTTAATCGGGCTCAACTTCATGAAACCTGTCAGAATGTAGTGGAACGGTCTAACGTAAATGGACGGACTCACAATTCAGGGCGGATGCCCATTTTGCCAAGGGATCAGAAAATGGTAAAGGGGAAGGTTTTCATTTTGGAAATGTTTTAGATTATTGATATTTTGCTTAAACATGTAATGCATCTAAGACAGGTTTCCTTATGAACGAAGATGAATAAAGCGTATCATGGCAGGTAATTATAAGATCGCTGGTATCCAACATGTAGATAGAATGTTTTCCGTTGTGTAGAATATAAGCCTGCATTGTTTGAATGGTTTGTGACCGTGTCTCTCTCTGGAGTCCATCTAATTTCCGTGCGTTGTGTTTGTCCCATTCCGGCTGTTCTATTATTTGATGTCACGTTCCACAAACCAAGACAAAGACGACGGGTGGGAGACAACACTGGAGTTTATCCGAGTCGCGGCCCTGTGCGCCGGGCTTTTCTGCCTCTGACGTGTATGATTTGTCCGTGTTAAACGACTTTGAACTGGCATACTAGAAAAGAAACATTTGGCTTCGCAGTGGGACGTTTCGGGCGTTTTTACGTAGAGTTGACGTTTTCATTCGAGCATTTTTAGATCGGCTTCGTCATCTCAACGCCCGGACTCCTCCCAAACTGATCTTGAACATTCCTGTCACAACCCGCGATATGATGTGACACTGTTCGCTAGTTGCTGGTCTTATAGACATGCTGCCTGACGCTTTTGCTCACATTTTCCGTTTTTCTCCGGCAGTCCTATGAACAAGAGACGCCTCAGCGGCGGGTCACGCTGAAGATCGGCGGCTCGGCCGTCGTCTTCGACGGCACCACGGTCCAGCTCAAGTGTCCGGTCCGACACTTCGACAGGTATGTCCGTGCTGGAAACCTCAGCGCATGCTCAGACTATGTAAAGACCTCCAAAATCCGCATTGTTACATCCTGAAATGCCAATGTGAATCGTTACGGTGTCGAAATTATCAATCACAAAGCTTAGCTGCTGGAAACCTCAGCGCATGCTCAGACTGTGTAAAGACCTCCAAAATCCGCACTGTTACATCCTCAAATGCCAATGTGAATCGTTACGGTGTCGAAATTATCAATCACAAAGCTTAGTAACGCGGCGCTTTCCCCCACTTTACGCAAGAGTCATTTAGCGGCGAATGGAGAAGCATACCTGTATTGCGGTACAGCATACCTTCAGGCGCACGACATTAACCCGGTTTACATAGCATACTTGACGAGGCTCTAGCTCGTTAATTTGGCGATAATTTCGATGCAGTGGTCTTCAAATATTTAGAGGGGATCATTTTGTAAATTGTTCAGCACCATTGGCATCTTTTGCAACATCACGGACGGACATATAAGCTTGCAACAAACCCTATGTAAACGCGTCTATTAGTGTCATCTAGCGGTGGATGCAGGGGCATTCATGCCGGGCGGTACAGCATACTTTCAGGCGCGCGACAGTCGTGTCATCTAGCGGCGGATATAGAAACATACGTGGTCTGGGGGACAGCATACCCTCAGGCGCGCGACAATATCAGAAGCGGCAAATACAGAAACATACGTGTCCTGCGGTACAGCATATCTTCAGGCGCACGACGCTAGTGCCATCTAGCGGTAAATACAGAAACATACGTATCCTGCGGTACAACATATCTTCAGGCGCACGACGCTAGTGTCATCTAGCGGCGAGTTTGTGAGTAGGCGGCCGGACGGAGCGTGGCGGTGCCTAAACTGAATGATATAGCGGCCTTATTTCCAAGTGACAGCAAAAATCCATGGGATATTCTCTCCATAATTAGGTAATGTGGTGGTTGATAACTCTTGGTCGGGAGAATGATGATCTGTTTAACCACATTTTCGTGAATGACCCAACAGCTCAATAATGAATTGGGCATATTTTTATGTTATTCCTTATCCAGATTATGTAGAGTATAAATTATCCCTCGCCCATGTAGGGGGGGGGGGGGGTTGGTGCAACCCCCCCCCCCCCTGAGGTTTTTCTTAGCTACACGCCGAACCGTTTCAGATAGCCTGCTCAAATTTTCAGTACCCTCTGGGGCATCCTTTGCGCAACTTTTGGTATTTTTTTGTCAAGGTCATGTCAGGTCACGGAGTTATGACGTCATAAAGGGAACAACCTCCGGCCAGATTTACGCTAAATTGGAGATTGCTTCACATTGGTATAAATGCCGACTGACCTGACACACTGATGGATTGTTTTAGAATCACAACTGGCTGATTTGACATTGGCACAATGTCCGTTGACATTTTGAAGGTTACTAAAGGTCAAGGTAAGGTCAGTGACCTCGGTTGACCTGTAATGACTTCTTGCACTTGTATGCCTTTTCGGGGTATTTTGATGCCCTGAATTCGAATTTGCTATCCATTTCAGGCAACGTCGGTTGTTTCTTGTAGTTCATTTTGGGTCAGGGTCAGGTCAGTGACGTCACACGCCTGACGTGACCCAATGCACAAATGACCTTGCAGACTTCCGATGCTCCCAACGCATCATTTTTAGAGTTATGACATCGAAATACACACCAAACGATAGAGAATTGATCAAGGATCACGATAGTGAAGGTTTCAAGTTGACATCTCTTACCGTTTTGCCGCAATCGGCGCGGAAATCTGAAAAAGTTAGATTTTTCCGAAAATTTGACCTTTGACCGGTCATAAGTAGGTCAAATGTTGACCTAGGACCAAAAAATATACCACCAATCGCGAGATCTCGTTGAGAGCAATCCGTTGGTCTTTTCTGCTAAGCTCTACGACGCTCCGTTTTCAAACGCCAGGGGGGGGGTCGCACCCCCCCCCCTGCATGGGCGAAGGTGGCAAAACACCGTTTACGGGCGAGGGTTATGTTACCCTAGTATTCAGTCATGTACATTGTGCAGCTCGTTCTTACAGCCGCGCTAGACCCTCGTATCGCCGCCGTTTCCCACCGTGTCGGTGCCACTTCTGTTCCATTCTCTCTGCGTGATCCCTGTGCTACGAAGACCGAGCTGATTGGCCGTCCAAAGCCGCCCGATCTCCTTTCTACTTTGAAGGTCCGCGGAGCCTCCCGGAGTGGACAGAGACACTCGCTGAATTGGTATTGCAGGATTATCGGGGTTAGTAGCGATTGCTGAGACAGTAGTGGCGAAACTGCCGAGGACTTGGGGAGATCGAATCAGAATTTAATGAGTTCGAAATGTAGGACGACGGTGCTGTTAAACTTTAGTTCAAGGGGATGATCTAAATGAGAAGATACAGCTCTTTTTTTCAATGAAAATCTTATGGAATAAATTTTGCAATCATTAAGTTATTGATAATATTGCTATACATGAAATCATTGGAATGTCAATGTTCTATTTTAAAAATGAGTGAATATAGGAGATAGAATAGACACCGTGAGTAGCAAACAAGTTCACGTGTAAAAATGCAAGGTCAGATATACTCCATGCTTCTTTCTGCCCTTCACTGTTGTCCTCGCTCCGTCCTTTGTTCGCTCGCTCGTGGCGTGCCGGTTTCCACTTTGAGTGGGTGTGAAAAATGAGTCTTGTGCCGTGCGGCCCGTGAAGCCAGCGTTAATTGACGTTCCGTGACACTGATGCCTGCACGACACGTCAGTTTTCGGCGGGAGGGCGATGTGCTGTGACTGGCAATGACATTGGTCGGGACTCGGGACACAGAGGTCGGTTAGTCGTGGTGAAGGCTGGGGTATTGCGGGGCGAGAGCTCTACTGTCGGGGCTGTAAGAGATTGAGCGTATGCTCTGTGGTTGATGGAATGAAGCTGGTTTCCATTTTAATTATATTGCCAGCCCTCAATAGGGGATTTGTCGAGATTTGTGGATCATGAATGATGGCTCATTGATATCCATGGGGATAGGTAAATGAGCTGTGTGCTCAAATTTTGCAAGCCATTATTTTTGTGATATCCTGCAGTAAACAATGAACATTTGATGGCAATTTTCCTTTTCGATGGTTTTTTGAAAGTTTTCCTTGCATTATCTTCTTATCAATAACCCTGTTGTAAAGGCTGCGTACCTATAAATGGTTTTTATAATTATGCATTGTCTGATACTTTTGCGTGGTTTGCGCGCCGCGCTGTTTTCGGTGCGGAGCCTAGAGCCGCTGAGTGGGCTTTCCAGAGATCACAACAAACCTCTCATAGCTGAAGCCGACTTCATCTGGGCATCTCACTGAGCGAGATGTGGATCCAGTTTACACAGCGACGTAATGAAGTTCACATCAACACTGCGTGGGCGCATGATGACAGGACCGCGATCTAGCGCTTTCCTTTGAACCCGCGCCCCGCTGGGCTATTCAGCCATACGCGCCCTGCTGGGGGGGGGGGGAGATTCTGCCCCCCCCTGTCTAACTTCCGAACCGATGGTCGTAGAAAGACGGGGAAAACGGCAATCGAAAGCTCTCAACAAGGCGGATCTTATGAGCCCAATTTTTTTGCTTAAGTAGGTCAGAGCTCAGGTCAAGGTCAGGTCAAGGGTACAAAATGCAAGTTTCTACAGTATCGGCCTTGCACCGTAGCTGCCGAAGAATGGAATGAGGCTGATTGCCCAAAACGTGTTCTTAGACTACCAAGACAATATTCGTTGCATACAATGTCATTCAAAGGTCAAGGTCAAGGTCAGGTCAGGTCAGGTCAGGTCACCAAAAACAAAATATAGAAAAGGGCATGTGCGACACAGTGTTTTACGGGTCATTTTACTCATAGAATTCAATAGGCACACTCAATAACTGATCTGGACCACTTCTGGATAAATTTCAGGTCGAGGTCAGGTCAAGGTCAGGTCAAGTGAGGTCAAATTTTGAAGTTGGTTGTTAAGGCCTAAAAAGGTGTTTATCTGATGCAGTTTTTCACGGCAAATCGAATGGTGCTATTTTTGTTTCCGTACGAGGTCTAGAACTTCCAAAAAATTCATTTTTTCAAAATTTTTGTGTGTCGTGACGTCATAAAATTTTGAATAACTCCCACATTTTTGATCCGATTCTTCTAAAAATTGGAATGCAGGTGCACATAGAGCAGTTCTCTGACATATATTCCGTTTTTTTTCGATACACTCAAGATTTTGGATTTAATAATTATTTTCCCAAAAAAAGTCAGTTTTTTTTAAAAATTTGGGCCAAAATCCAAAATTTTCAAAAAACCGAGGTAGCCATTTGATAGACAAAGTAGAATCACGTATAACCTTTTTTGTTACGTCTTGATTCCTTTACAAATGAAGATGTTAGCGGCGTTTGAAATTTTGCCGTTTTTGAGGCGAAAATGGCGAACATGACGTCACTAAAACGTCAATTTCTCAAAAATTTTCCGACGGATTTCGCTCAAATTCTCAGGGAATGTGTCAAATTGATGTATGATAAGGTACTGAAAGTTTGACGTCGCTGGTGTAACGCGTTTAGAAGTTATTGGCGAAAAACGGGAGGGGGGCAGATTCTGCCCCCCCCCCAGCGGGGCGCGGGTTAATTTGTATTGCATTTTTAATGGAACGGAATGAAAACCATTGGCATCAACTAGTACTAAAGCAGCAGCGGCGGAACACCTTCAATTAATGGGGCAAAAAATCATGGCAATAAAACATCAGAAGCAATTGCAAAACCTGGACCAACCATAAATAATGTGCGTACCAATGACGTAGATAAACGATAGCGGATACGATTTTTTAGCTCTCTGTAAGATCGCAGCAGGTCGCAGCTATTGTATTTTAATATAGAAGCTTTTGTTAATCGACATGCCACGCACATGCTGCATTTAACCCTTTGATCTGGGCAATGCAGCCGTACTTCTCTAGGAATGCCAGACGTTCTACTTGGCAAAGTAGTCAATGCGCTACGCACCGACAAAAAGGATTTAATATCGTATAGCTCGGCTGACTGCCCCTATGTACTTATTGTCATCGTCGTCGTCGTCGTGGTGCGGACTATACGGCGGACGGCGCTGAATCCGTTTTTGAAGGCTTTGATAGGGTGAATGTAGCCGCGTAGCAGCTCCATAGCTACAGCCCGGCTTCGTCTGTAATATTCTTTGTGCTGCTGCCGGTATTGTTGTAGCAACATTTGCCCTTTACCTCTAACCAGAACGGTGCGTTACAGACGTTCATCGCGTTATATTATACGGAATGCCTGAACATTGCCATGTGTCGTACGGAATGATTATACCAGCATCTACCCTAATTGATCCACCGAACACTATACCTTGCAGCCGTATAACAGTATATTTGATTTCCGCTTGAGTGACCTTTTGTGGCCTGCCGCCTCCTCTCCAGGTCAAAGATCGTGTGGACCAAAGACGGTGACCGTATGACGGGAGGCCGTAAATACCGCCTCAAGGCGAACGGTCAGGTCAGAGTTCGACACGTCGAGTATCATGACGCTGGACGGTACACCTGCATCGGTGAGCTCCTAACATCAGTTAATGACGAGGTCAAATGTGTTCGAACCTTCCTTTGCTTCAAAACTTGTTTTATATCATGCAATGGACAATTGATATCAATGTGTTGATCTTGATGCTGAAGTTTGTCATCAATCCAAATAGCATCAATGTTTATATGGATATTGCCCATTTGCTTTGTTTTGCTTATTACGTATACGTATGTCGTATACGTATGCGTATATGTATACCATTACAACTTAAACCTCCGTCTTAGACTGAGGAAGGACCAGTCCGTTTGCCAGTAGAGCCGTCTTCAGGGTCATCATTAGCACTACTCCAGCATGTTTCGTGGCTCGTAGCATGCCAGTTTGCGGTGTCATTAATCCTGCATACGACGAGCTCGACACATACCTGCCGGTAATTGCCTAAATGGCCGTATTCTTATCAATGCCTTGTTTGACACATCACCACCCATTTGTCACACACATTTTAAATTGGCCGTAAATTGGCCGTACAATTAGACGACCTAATATACCGTAATTATATAAGGCATGTATGCACCTATGCACGGGGCTGTTCCAGCCTTCCATTGACCCACCCCTCCCCATCCCCTTCTTCGATCAGCGGGAGGGGTGACCGCCTCTTTGAACCTGTCGATTCGACCGAGTCCTTTCGACGAGCCACAGTGGGTCAAAGAGAGGCGACTCAGGAGACAGAAGAAGAAAAAACTCCGAGAGGAGCGGCGGCGGAAGAAACAGCGCAAACTCGAACAGAAACTCGGTGAGTAGTCGTAGTTCGTTGCGAAGTGAGTCCAGGGGGAGGATTGACTCGTCGAATTCGTTTTGCTTGTGGGCGCTGCTGACAATCCAAGTTGATTTTAAAAGGCAAATGAGCTTAGAATTGTGATGCATGTTGTAATTAGAAAATATGAGCCTTTGTACGAGTTTTATCTCGTACAGATTAACTGCAGTTATATTTAAGTGTGAGGAATGCTATAAACATCAGCAAAAATAATGGGGACATATTTCTATCAAAGAAGCCTAATCGTTTTAAGTTGCAATTGAGCCTGGTGACAACGTATCGCCACTGACCTCACGGCTTCGTCTGTTTACAGCCGAGGCAGCGGCGGCGGCGCCGCAGTACCCGCCTCATCGGAGAACGGAGATGGAGCTGTCCAACACCATTGAGCAGGTGTCCGAGGGGGGACAGCGCCACTCCGGACCGGTGAGTACCTCGGCAGGGGGGAACGGGTTATCTGGTGGATAGGTGAACAGCTGTCGTGGGTGAACGGGTGTCGGACGGAGGACAGCGCCACTCCGGACAGGTGGGTGCCTCAGGGAGCGACGCACTGTAGGACGGTGCCGGCGGGAATGAGCTGCTCGACAGGTGTAGGGGTTTGAGCCATTAGGCCACTACCATCGAGTATGCGTACATACCTTCTCGAGCTCTACCGATACGATGCATTGCAGGGATATTTTGTCTCTATTTGTAATATCCGGTATCATGAGATGTCATTTATTGAAATCGACATGTGCATTTCAAATAAAATAATTATTTCATTTCAATGATAATTTTGTCGTGGTCTCATTGTTAGTCCCAGCAGTCTATCTTGTTCTATGTTGTGACGTCACTTCTCTCCATCAGGTACCCCCGAGCGGCGAATCACCCGACTCTATGAACGACGTGCGCGTCAAGTTTGTCTCAGACCAGCAGGCGTCCGACAGCGACCAGCCCAAGGTAGGCGTGACGTCACTAAATCGACCCGGGTCGCATGGGGCCCGCTAGGGGTGTCGGCGAAAAGGTCATGAGCCGCGGAGAATGGCTAGCGGCGGCGCTTCGCTGCCTGGCGATTTCAGAGGCATAGCTGAATGAATGGCGGAGGACCAGTAAAGTCAACTTACTGCATAGTCTGCGCTGTCTTTGATCGCCGCTGCTGCTGTCATTTTGTTATTGGATACAGCTGCTGCAGACATGCCGCTTTCAGTGCCGTCGTAACTTCAGCTGCGTTTGGTTAATATGAGCGGCACGGGTGCGGCTGTTATTGTGAGGGCATAATGCTGAGCTAAGATGCATCACGCAAGTGTACAGTCGGAACAGTGGCTCCTGAAAACGAGTACGATGTATTTATCAGTCGTATGAGTTCGAGTATTAGTAGAGACTGCATGATACGCAGTAAGATATCTTCTTCTCGCCCTTATTTCATGCCTCAGACTCGGTTTATGGGACTGCTGAACAGTGGAGCATGATTTTAAGTTGGTTCCTTCTCGCCTCCATGAACGCTCTAATCGCTATCTCAGGACAATTCATTCGCGTATTTTGACTGAAATTATTTCTCCGTTCATTTAAAATTAGAATTATTCAAATATGTTGTGCTCATTGACAGTTGTTTCACTGAGTCGTCAATGACAGTTACGTTAGATGTGACGTTCATTATTTTCCCATGACCTTTGATCGCGCCTTTAGTTTCACTGAGCTGAACTGAATTCTGGTCCTGATGCCGTGTTTTATTTCAATTACTAAAATTGTCATGCGACCTCAGCCACATTGAACCAAACAGCAGTGTTCGGTGCCTCTGGTTGTTCGGACCTCTCATCATCCATCCCCCATACCCCGTGCAGCGTGAAGGGACGGCCGTCCGCGACCTTGAGCTCAAGGCGGGTCAGGTCCGGTCGTCGGCCGGCCGGGTCGAGCCGCACTTTCAGCGGCTGGTCTCGGGTCTTCAGGTGGGTCGGCTGCCCGGCGAGCCCTCTGTCTGTGTACCCTGGCCTGGCCTGGCGCGCGCGCACCCGAATGGTCTGATCGCACCCGCCCGGCCTGGCTGCTGAACCGGACTGAAATGATTTGATGGAGGTAGTTTGTGTGTTCCAGCTTTCCCCACCCTTCCCTGTGAGCTGGAGTGAGTTGGCTTCACTGGAGCTGGCTAGCAGAGGATTTGCTTTGTCTGGAGCGTCATCGTCACCGGATCTGGTTTCCAGCATGATTGTCTACCCTACCCTGCCTTGCCCTGCCTTGCCCTGCCCTGCCCTGCCCTGCCCAATGCGGCACCCTGCCCTTCTCACAACCAGCACCCACTCTCGTTTGCGACAAGGATACGTCAGCTTCCACTCTCCAGTGGCAGAGGAAAGCACTAGAAGACGATAAAGGAGGCTTGTTCAGCACCCCGGTCACGCACGATTGCTGTAGTCCCAAATAGTTTGCCGACCCCGCCTCCAGTCAGCGCCTCGGCTGTATGATTACAAGACGGGCATTCAGAAAGGTGCAATTTTCGTAGAATTCAAATTTTTCCCAATGAAGTAATAGGAAGCAAAGCATACCGTCAAGGAGCGACGTATTTTCATCCATTAGATATCACGTTCGTATCACGCTCATCTGCTATCTGGATATATTGCTTATTCTTCTTCCCTTTATACGGTGTCGGTGTACTAAAAACGGAATGGTGGCATTCATGCGTCTGTTGTTTCATATAAATATATTCTATCCCAGCATTTGATAGAGGCTCAGGCATGTGCATTATGCAATATTTTCATTTACTTTTATACTTGTTCACATTTTATATCGGTGTTGCATGGATTTAAGGATTCCGAAGTCGACTTCATTGTGTTGTGCATTGTGCAACTTTTATTTTGCGTGTTAAGTGGGTGATTTCTTGCTCGTTTTACGATCGAACCTATGTGTTATCTCATCCGTATCACCTCAGAAACTACTCAATCGAACAAAAACGTTTGACGCGTATATGAAGTGAGTGCTAGGCCCGAAAGCAGACTAAGAAACACTTTTTTTTTCTACACTACGAAATAGTCCGCCGCCCGTGAACAGACGACCAGGAGTGTCCACCCACGGTCCCGCACGACCACAGAACCATACGTTAACACCAATGAAACAAAAGTATTCAAGTCGTGACACTCCCTGCTAAGAAAGGAAGAGAACAAAAATGGAAGCAAAAAACCCCGTGCACACAAACAAACAGTGTTATAAATCATGCATACAAGAGGCTGAAAGTAATCAAAGCTAAAAATAGCTTCGACTAGTACTACGATTTTTTTTTATAGCATGCATTCATACCATGGTTAGTTAGTCAGTCATACATTATTACAGGGGCAGGGGGAGCAAGCAGGCTGGTCGTGGTCAGATTCATGCAAGGTTATTTTGCCGCCTCTCGAGCCCGTCCAGCTAAGCAGAGCTTGTTGCTAGACGGGTCTCCAGAGGGCGACAGGAAATGGGCTACTGGACTCGATCTAGCAAAAGGAAAGAAAGAAGAAGAATTAAGTTACATACTTCATTTCAAGTATGCAAATATTTCCAATATTTGTGCAATGACTGTCAAGGGCAGTGCAGATCGCATCATAAGATGCAGAACAGTTCATATGAGACTGTTCAGCTCCTATATTTATCTAAAAAGTGTTTTTTAATCAGCTTCTTTATTACAGCTTTTGAAAGGGGAACATCATTTACGGAACCGAATTGTGGGGGCATTACTTCATTCCACAGTTTAGGTCCTAGAAGAGCAGAAGTGAATAATCTATAATTACGGTTGGAGAAAGGTTGAATCAAATGTTGTATTTGTCGTGTATGATGAGTTGCACCTGCGTGCATTTTGTATATGTCATTAAATATGTTTGGTAATTGATGTGTTATATATTTATGCATAACTAAGAGCATCTGTGACTTTGCAAGATCATTTACTTTCAGTAAATTATATTGTTTGAAGATGGGTTCAGAGCTCTGAGGGGGGTAGACATGTTCAATTAGCCTTATCGCTCGTTTCTGTAGGATGAGTAGTTTATGTAATTGGGAATCATAATTATTCCCCCAGATAATGCAGCAATAGTTCAAGTATGGAAGTATCAAACTGTTGTAAAGAAGAAGTGTAGTATTTTTGTTCAAGAAATATCGCACTCTTGCAATGATTCCGATGTTTCGACTTATTATTTTTGATGTATAATCAATGTGTTTCGAAAATTTAAGCGACTTATCAATAAACACCCCCAGGTATTTAATATGCTCACTTTCCTCGATTGACTGGTTACATAGTTTTACCTCCAGCTTAAAGTTAACAGAGCGTGTACTATAATGTTGTGTGCATGTTTTTGATAAATTTAAGGAGAGAAAGTTAGCGTGAAACCAATCACTAATGAGTGGCAAGGTGACATCTAGCATTTGTTGGAGATCCAAAGTACTTTTATTTTTGAAAATGATTGCTGTGTCATCAGCATAGGATAAACAAATCATATTTTGGCTAATTTGAGGTAGATCATTTATATATATTAGAAAGAGCAAAGGTCCGAGAATTGATCCCTGTGGGACTCCCATGGTGACCGATTTACGCGTTGAGTAATTATTTCTAATTTTGACATATTGTGTTCTATCAGATAAATAGGACGTCATGATCTGAAGTGCTTTTTGTCTTACACCATATCTATGTAGTTTCGCTAAGAGTATATCAATATTAACAGTATCAAATGCCTTACGTATATCCAGAAACACGCCCAATGCAAATTCTCCCTCCTCAAAGGCCTTCGTAATAATCTCCTGAAGAAGCAGAATGGGCATATAGGTTGTTTTATTCTTTTGAAATCCAAATTGATGTTCGTGAATAATGTCATTTTCAATAATGAAGTCCATTAGTCTACTGTATATAATTTTTTCAAGCACTTTCGACATAAACGGCAATATACTAATTGGTCTATAATTATTTGCCAGGCGATTATTACCTCCCTTGAAGATAGGCTTTATAACAGCTATTTTCAAGGCAGAGGGAAACGTTCCAGTGTCCAAGCATTTATTGTAAAAATGCAGAAGATGCTTGACTATCGTTTTATATGATTGTTTGAATATTTTGGAATTGATGTTATCAATCCCCGCACCCACGTTTTTTAAATTCTCGATTATTGTTTCTAGTTCATGCTCATTTGTAGGGTCTAAATGCATTTCATTTTCCGAGTTAGGTATTAGCTGAAGAGGATCTCTTGAAGAGGGCGGAATGTGCTTTCGTAAATTTTCGCCAATTTCTGTAAAGAAAACGTTGAAGTGGTCAGCTATATCCTCATCACCTGAAATAGTGTCACCATTAGTATCGTTCAGACTTGTGGGTATGTCATCCGTATTTTGTTTCGTGTTTATTAGATGTTGTATTGTTTTCCATGTATCTTTTGAGCTGTTCGAGTGCCTGTCGAATTCGCGTGAATAATACCTCTTTTTTGCAGACCTTATTACATTTATAAGGATGTTTTTGTATTCATTATACTTAGTTACGTTCTCCCGTGAAGGCCTTCGCAGTTTCTCTTTAAATAGTTGATGCTTGTGCGAGATTGACTGCAATATGGCGGGAGATACCCATGGCATTCTCGGAGCATGCTTTCTGGACGTATTTTTACTGTAGGAGAACCGTGCAATGCCTTCATTGTAAGCATTGATAAGAATATTAGCCATGATCTCGGGGCACGATTCGCTTTCAAAATTTTGAAGTTTAATACGAAGAAATTCATTGAACTCATTTATCTTTTTAAAGTCAAAGATTTGTGTCTTAGCTATATTCTCTTTATTGTAGTCAACAGTGCGGGGATTAAGATTAAATGATGTGTAAATGGGGAAATGGTCAGAGATATCACTCATAATGATACCAGAGTGTGCCACCCTTGACAGGTCATTGCAAAATATGTTGTCTATCAATGTTGAGGATGAGTCCGTCAACCTGGTCGTTTTAGATATAGTAGGAAAAAAGCCATGAGACAACTGAGTAGTGAAGAATACCTGAGATTGTGCACATGTTTCAATAGCAAAGAGGTCAAAGTTAAAGTCTCCAGTGATAAAGGTGATCCTATTCAATTTGCAGAGCCAGATAAGGCATTGCTCTAGCTCACTGTTGAATTTATTCTTGTCTGAATTCGGAGATCGATATATTTGACATATTATTATATTTGACGCATTATTAAATTTGATATTAGCACATGCTACTTCTGCAGTGGTAAAGCTGGGGCATTGTAAAGTTTCAGGTTGCAGACGATTATCTATGTATATTGCTGAGCCACCCCCAATGCCATCGAGTCTTTCACAAAATATGGCATGATAGCCGGGTATATTGTAATTATTTTGAATCGATTTTGAAACCCAAGTTTCTGATATAGAGATTATGTGCCAGAAAATTTCGGTTTCTTTTAACAGGCAGCAGATATCATCAAGTTTGTTGACAATAGAGCGTGCATTAAGATGAAGAATGTTGAATTTAGTTGAATCATTTGTGATGATGTGACGAGTTTCACCTGGCATATGAAAGGTGCAATTATTTCTAACTTTGTCAAACGTATGATGCGGCAGATCATACACATCACCAGGGGTTGACGGGAAGGGATCAAATAGTTTTTCTTCAAAAGCGTTTGTCATACAAATGATCTGTTGGAGTAGGAAGCGAAAGTAAAGTTAAGGGGTTAAGTAACTGTAAGAGTAAACCAGTACAAGACTGGGTTCAGAGAAGGAGATTTAATAGTTTATTAAAGACGTTTTAAAGACCAGATCGCGGTGGCAGGCGCAGAGAGCCTGCTATCCGACCCCGACGCCCTACAGCGGCAAACAGCACCCCGGCGCCCGCCACACAACGATCGCAGGGCCAGGCCAAGGCCAGGGCAAGCTTAAACAATTTAATTTGGTTAGGCAAGTTGATTTGGTAGGCAAGTTATTTTAGTTAGGTAGGAGAGGTATGAAAGGTAGGTGGTATGTAAGGAGAGGTATGAAAGATTAATGATCAAGAGTGGTATGAATCGAGAGCCTGGTCCGATATATAACGCAATTACTGAAGCGTGTGATACTCCAGCGCACACAGCGACATCTATATGAAAATGGTTTCTGTTGCTGACAGTAGATGTCGCAAGTGGACTGACTGGACTGCGTCCCAGGCCCCAGCCCCAAGAAAAGATGGAAAATATTGAATAAGGAAGGATAACAGACAAGTTGTGAGTATGTTATATGTTTGTAGGTGTTATGTGAGGCATGTGAGGCAAGTGAGGCATGTGTTCATGCATAATGTATGGAAGGTATAAATGACAGATATATCAATCAGGCATCCACCCATGAATCCACATGAATATCTAGTATATCATTGTATGTTGTACATATTGAGTGCTACACATGAAATGCACAGAAGGAACACAATGTGAATGTGCATCTGCAACCATTTTGACCACATTTGAAGTTATGCAACCATAACGATACCCAATGAGTGTAGAACAAAAGTATGTTGCTTTGAGATTAACCTCACATCAGTCACACAAGGCACTCAAGCATACAATAAAAAGACCCATGGGCCTAGCATGTCACCATGCCATTCATTACTAAAAGTCAGCCAGCGGCGTGCTGGAACTGGGCGTTTTCACGCTCATTCACACAATAAAACAGCCTGTTACCAGGCAAGGTGCCAGCATTCATACATAAAACCACCTGTCTCCAGGTGAGAGGCTGCCAGTAGGCAATAATCACATCACCACAAGACAACTGCTCACACTATTGGGCATGTTGTAGGTTAGGTTGCCTCATGTGACACACTACAATATTCTACAAATGAAAGAGAGTTTCATTAGCATGAATCAACTAGACATATGAACACAGTGGGATGAGCCTAAACCAATACATCAGCATTTATTATGTGCTATTGTACTGTTATGCAGTAAATTATGCAATATGTCAATTATTGATAGACATGTATATATTTGTGCATGTATTACATATGTAATTTGTATGTAGTGTTAAACTGTACTCAAAGCCAATTCAGTTGACATTAAAAATGTCTCGTAGGCAGACCTTTGCTTAGCACAAGTAGTGCAAAACCAGCTTACTTTCAAGAGCAAGGGCCCAGGACACAGCCCAGTCCAATCATTATTTTACAGTGTGTTAGAGTGGAAATAAACTACTTCTGAGTAAATATGCAAGATATTCATAGGTAATTAATTTAAGGAAATGATAGCAGAATGATCCTTTTACTTGATGTCTGACATCTGAAATACAAGCTATTTCTAGGTGTCTCACCTGATTTTCTTTCTTTAGTACCTAGTCCTTAGCTGTTGTTGCTGGTGTTTCTAGTCACGCGCTTGTCCTTTTTGTTGCCCTTGTGCACAGTCAGGCTCTCGATATCCTCCGCTTTGTTCAGGACCAGGCCAGCAGGGATGCTCTCAAGGGTTTGGGACACCAGGAATCTGCCATGGGAAGCATCACGTCTGCCTCCAGTGAAGGAGAGAGCCGGAGCCTCACGCATGGCTTGGATGATCTCATCACGGCTGTAGGATGGCTGGATCCTGGCATACCGCTTATCCCTCGAGTCCCTAGCCAGGATGATCCCATTTTTAGTGTGATAGTTCACTACGTGATCATTGTCTCGCTTCATGTCGGACAGTACTTTGACCTGCCTGGCACGCCTATCAGTTAGGTTTTCATGGATGACTACACTAGCGCCCTCAGTCTGGTTGAATTTTGCTTGGTACACCTTCTCCCTGTCGTCCATGTCCTGAAACTTTACAATTACTCTTTTTTTGTTCTTCAGGCGATGGCATGCCACAACTCCACCTTTGACATCTACTTTAAGTTTCTCTTTCATCACACCCAGTGCCATGGCTCTAGTCTCCTCAGTTGTTTCATCCTTTTTCGGTTCAGGGATGGCATCCCCACTCAGGATCAGACACGACTTCCTAGAATACTGTTCCACCTCGTCCACAGAGTCCTCTAAAATTTTGACTGCCTTACGAAGATGAAGATTTTCTTTTTTGAGTTGCTCAGTCTCAGCTTTAAGTTCAGTGATTTGCTTTTTAACACCTTCCAGCTCCTTACCAACGGCCGCAGCCACTAGAGCCTTTATCTCCTCAGGTCCCATCTCCCTCTATGAACCCAGAAAATCAGTTAACTAGAAAAGGAAAACGAACTGAATCAAAAACGACCAACAAAATATTATAAATTAAGTGAAAAACTACTAGTAACTACTCAAAAAGGCACAAAAAAAAAACACCAAAAGCACCCAAGCACAAAACGCGCAGTAAACGCCGCCGTAGCTAACACCTCCGAACTCGACCAAGGCCAGGAACGAAGTGAAGGAACTGTGTGTACTCATTGTGTACTTGTCTCGTATTCATTCACCGGGACCTGGCTGACTGATAGCTGCATCTCTGACTGTCTCCCAAAACTGCTATACGTCAGTGACATCGTGACAACTCTCGGCAGCTACCACTTAGCGTCATAATTCGACCTCTGTCTGCTGTGCCAACTAACTTTCGCACTGGGCTGTTTCAGGGTCTGGTGCTGGGTAGCGGCAGGAGCCGACAGCGCTCGCGCTGGAGCAGAAAATCGACCACCACCACGAGCACCACTCCTGGCACCACGCAAAGCACCACCACCACCACCGCTGCTGCCGCCTCATCCGCCGCTTTCGACACCGTCTCTGACGCCCCCGCCGACACCGAAGGCGACGGTGCTGCCACCGTGCGGGAGGGAGACAGTACAGATGGCACTGTGGTCGCCGCCCCGGCGCCCATGGCGGAGGGACCGGAGGGCACGGGTGGCGCCGGGGAGGCGACGGATTCCTCGCACGGCCTGGACGAGGGGGTGATCGAGGTCCTCGGTAAAGGTGAGAGTGCGCTCTGGCTGCTGATAGATAACCTGTTATGATGCCTGAATGCAAGACGGTCGTCGATCGATGAAAAGGAGCGGTTTTAATGAAAGGGTGGTGCACTTGACCTTGTATATCTATAAAACGATGTTATATTCAGGTCTATTCATTTCATTTATGGGATGCATGCCTAGTACCTTAAGTTTATTTGCTTCCTAACTCGAATCGAAAGATTGCACCTCTGCACCACATTTTATCACATCAAACCCCACCTCTAAGCAGGAGGCACTTTGCCACGCCAGTTCACCTGACCTCCCCTCAACCTCACTGAGGTCTTTGAGGTCTTTGAGGTCTCAAATTGACTCCCCACGCTCCCTCCGGCAGGCGACCCGTCCGAGGTGCGTTTCGAGTGGCTCATCACCGACTGGTCTCCGTGCTCTCGCACCTGCGGCGGTAGCGGCTACGAGCTGCGGGCCACCCAGTGCCTGGTCAAGCTGAACAACACGACTCGTACCGTGTCAGCTGCCCTGTGTGAGGACAAAGGTCTGCCCAGCCCGCGCTCGGTGCGGCCGTGCGGCCAGATGCCCTGTCCCAGCTGGCATGTCGGCGAGTGGAGGTCGTGCCGCCGCTCGCGCTGCGTCCAGTGGAACTATGGTGAGAGAGGGGAGGAGAGGGGGACTCTGGAGTGGTGAGAGGCTTGTCCGGGGGACACTGGGACGGGGGAAGGATTGGGGCAGAAATTGAGCTCTTATAGGTAGCATATTGAAGTGGAGTATGCGTCCAGCATATTGTTCAATCCCTGACCTGCCCAGACACAAAGATTATGTTTGTTTCGAACCTTCTACGACAGTGTCTTACCTGTATTGCTTATTATGTACTTTTCGGATACGTAGCTCACTAGTGAATCGTCACTTGATCTTGCATCTTCCGATACTATCAACTGTTTCACCAAACACGGACTCATTCCTCCCCTCCTTTTGTCTCGTTCACAGCGATGCAGAGACGGAAGATCAGCTGCCGGCTCCCGAACGGCACGACGGTCCACCCGCGACTGTGCGACCGTCGCCAGCGGCCCGACGGCCGCCAGGAGTGCTACAACGACCGGTGTCGCGGCGTGTGGCGCGTCGAGCCGTGGTCCGAGTGTTCGGCCCGCTGCGGATCGGCTGGCTACCAGACCCGCATCCTGCGCTGTGTCTGGTCCGGCACCAACAAACCGGCGGGGAACACGTGCCGCGACCAGCCCCGGCCGCTGGTCTACAAGCCCTGTGTCGGCCCTACGTGCCCCCCGGGTGAGTATGGGGGATGGTGCGGGGAGGGAGGCGATTGGGTTGGTGGGTAAATTTGTGTGTGATTCGCTTGCTTGTGTGGGATCGGTGTGTGTGTAGTTTTGCCCACTGCACAGCACTGGTCGTGTGTTGGGCTGTGGTGAACTGGGTTGTCCGTTGGTGTGCCACGTATTGTGCCGAATTTTCTGTCAGGGTTGTCTGCATTTGTCTTGTCTTTATCCAGCGTTTGGACCGGGCGTGCAGTCCGTTTTATCCTCAGGGCGAACACTCAACAAGCACCGTAATTCGTGTGTTGTTACTTGTTAGCTAGCGTGGCATGTCACCCTGCACCGGTTGTCTCACCCTCTCACGGGGCACGCTCACCTCTGTCTCACAGTAGCTCACTCTGCCTCGCCCTCCCGTCGCCTCGGCGCTCTCTCTGCCCTCCTGACGCTCTCGCCTCTAACCCTCGGCGTCATCTGTAGCCACTCATTCATGTGAGTGCTAGGGACGTAGCCAGGATAGCCCCCGCCCCCGAACACCAAAACTTTGACCTCATGGAACTGGAAGCCTTGCACCTGCCACCATTGTGACCTCATTGTGCTAAACAGTATCAGTTGACAGCGAAGACAACACGATACTTTTCAACCATAATTGCATTACAATGTTTATTTCCAATGTGAAGACGCATTTGAGTAACGAAATTGCAAAAAAATACCACGACTCCCTACTCGAGTTTTTCCTCGTCGCGCTAGTAGAGTAATTCTGGCTACGTGTCTGGCGCGTGTGGGTGTACCCTGAGCTACTCCGCACGCCTCCTATCGTCCCGCCCGCTGCCGCCGCCGCCGCCTGCCACCCGCTGAATGTTTGCCGTGTTGTTTTTCCAGTGCAGGAGTCTCCCGGGGACCCTTCTGGCAGCATAGCGCATGATGAACGCGATGATGGTACGTGATTTTATTTGGATATTTTGCCGAAAAGAGTGAGTGGTACGGCAGCCGTGGGCATTTCGGAATGCCCGGCGTGAGATGTCTTTCAATGTTTTGCTCATCTTATGAGTGAGCACTGAGATCTTATGAAATTAGGAGCAAAACTGAATCATTCGCTATGGTTGGGCGCATTGGCTTGATGTGAAGACTAGTAGCTACGTGATTCATTCTTACAACTTCGTCTTGTATGTAGTTCGGCAGCTGACCATTTCGCAATGGCATCACTTCTCACTGCGCATCTAAAAGCAGTTGAGCCGCTTTGACTGATGACGCTGTTGACCTGGCCAGTGAGAGTGACCGACCCTTCGATCATCACCGACACCCGTTCTGTTGGCAGGGAGTGGCTGTCGAGACCTCAAGAACTTCTGCTCGCGCGCCCGGCGGCTGTCGCTCTGCTCAATGCAGGACATCCGCAGCGACTGCTGCCGCACGTGTTTGGACGTCGGTTGAGACGCGGCTGCCACCTGTCGGCCGGACGGGGAACTAGCCGACGGCGCGGCGCCCCTCTCGGGCGCGGCCTGCCTGATCTCAGCCGGCCCGCCGCCGCCGGCGCTGGCGCCGCTCCTGGCGCCGCTGCTGACGCCGCTACTGGCGCACGGCGGCGGCTGACCCTCGGCAGTGGCAGGCGGGTCGGCTTCGGCCCCTCTACCCGGTGGGAACGACAGCGTGGCAGCCGTGAGCTGCGGACTCGTGTGGGAGCGTGTGAAAGTGCGTGACTAGGGCAGCTGGTCCTCTGCGGCCGAGGACGCCTCTTGTCGGCGGCCTGGCCCGCTCTCGTGATACCAATGGACTATTATTACCTTATTTATGTTGTGACGCGGTATCCGAACCGCGCGGGCCGCCTCCTCAGTCTCATTAATGTGTATCCCGCCGTGGGGCCGCACGTCGTGCGAGCTTTTCAGTGTTTGTGTACATACAGGATAGTTGGCCCGCGGACCGCGTGGTGGCAGCACCGTCTCTCCGCCAGACGGCGCTCATCCGCTTTATTCCTGCCGCTTCGCCAGTGTAGGTCTTCCAGCCAACGGCGGCGCTTTGAACGGGCGCCAGCTGAGAGGTCGGGGGACGCTGTTGTTGAGAGGAGTACCGTGTTGTGTCGCGCCGGTTGTGTGTATTGTGATGGCCTGGCCGGGGCTGGTGCGGCAGGGCAGGGCGCTGGCCGGTCGGGTGCTAGCCCTCGCTGTCAAGACATTGTGCCATACTTACTGTGTACCGGTTCGATGTTATTTTTCGAGTCGTGCGTTCGAACTGTTGAATGGGTAGAAATGCTTATAAATCGCATCTACTAATGACGTGTCTTTGTTGATGGTCTCGTGTCAAAGAATATCGAGATGGGAGAGGATCGGAGCCAGCAAAAGTGCACTGGTGCTCTGCGGTTGAACGACAAAATCCCCAGTGACTTTCAAGTTTCAATGAGTTGGAAAGCTCATGGGGAAAACCAGAACCTTCCGGTCAGGATGAGCACAAATCGGTATCTTATGTGAACTCGAGGATCTGGCTTCCGGGCATATCCTCCAGGCTCCAAGTAGTTTACAGCACCTACACCAATTCGGCAGCTGAGCCTGAAGGTAGTCTCGATGTGGCAGGACAATTCTCGACATCTAAAACGGTTTCGACAACCCAGTGCAATATGTGACTGCATAGTGTATAGAAGCCGCACTGAATTGCGGACGGCGGTTATCGACTGAAGAACTACCATCTAGCATGCCTATCGGTTCCGCACGCTCTCGAGTCTCGAAAGACGTTCACCCAACATCCCATCATCCACACATCACAGCGACAGTCCCCGGTTCATCGCCCAAAGCCGGTTGCATGCAATACAGTTTTATTTTGTCGAATGTTTGCATCACACGCGGGACACCTCCGACGCCGTGTCATCCCTGCTCGCCGTGGGGGAGCGGCCAGCCGGGCAGCCGCCAGGCAAAACTGAGTGCAGCGCCATCTCTCAACGAGAAAATCAACTTCGGTTACCAGCGCCCGCCGCTGGGCAGAGAGCAGCCAGTCCCACAGACTCTCCAACGAATACGGAGCGGTATCAACAATGGACGCTCAGAGATTTGGTTGTGCCGGAATCGGGCCGCATTGAGACGAGCGGACTAGCGGTCCGCAGAAAGACAATTCAAGTGGCTGCGACTCGGCAGCGCTGCTCCATCCAGCTCTCTCGCGCTCCTCCCTCTGCTGGCGGCCCGCCGGCCGTTCTCGGCTCAGGCGCGGCCCGCCGCGCGCACCTCACACACGTCATGGCACTGAACGGGGGACGGGAAGAGTGGCGCGCGCGCGCCGACGGCGGCCGCCCGGCCGGCGCGCCGGCGCACTGGAATTCCCCGCGCACACACACACACGCACACAAACAGGTCACCGCAATCCCCGAACGGACGCCTCAGGAGACCGACAGACACGACTGTTTTTATCATGTTTTGTGAGATACGGCGCCGCCACGTACCGGCCGCCACTGCTCCGATAAATTACTCTACCCTCCTGTGTTGTCACTCACATTGGCTTTTCCATTTGGCCACCGGATAGACGTGAAGACGCGACGACGACGACGGCGCGGACAGAGCATAAGACATATCTACAGGGACGAGTGGCGAGCGCTTCTGGTCTGTATCCGGCGGAAGGTCGTTAGGGGTATCACAATGGGGGCGGCGGCCGCGCGGCCGCGAGCCCTCGCCCGGCCTGGAGCTCGACATCACGTCCGTCACGTCCTGTCCACGTCTCGTCCACGTCCACGTCACGTTCGAGGTCAGCGCGCGCGTCAGTCAGCTGAGAAGGGCGTCACGCGGACGGAGCGGCGCCAGGATTTTGTACTTTTCGTTGAAAGGTCGGCCGCCGAGACGACCTGAAGAGGAGATTCCTCCACCGCGGAAGCACGGGACGTGAGGGGGACGGGGCTCGGGGGACGATTAGGGACGGGATGGGAGGGGACGGGAGGGGCGGCACACGCACAGACATACAAACACTGACAGACACAGCGGCCCCGTCGCCGGCCAAACAACACAAACGAGTATGCATGTTTATTGATATAAAAACAACAGGCAGATATCATATTTAGGTCGTCACATAGAGGAATCGGATGGGTCACAACCAGTAGGCGCCGGCAGCCCGCCGCCCGCTCTATCACCCGGGGAGCTCTACCCGCTCCGCCACTCTCTCTCCCGTCCCGTCCCGTCCCCGGACACCCAGGGTAGCCCCGGTCGGTCAGAGGGCCGGCGGACTCAGGACGGCCGCTCCCGGGGGGACAGCCCGTCCCGCTCCACCGGCATGGCTGCCGACTGGGACAGACTGCGGGCCGGCCACCAGACTAGACAGACTAGGCACTGGGCGGGGGATCGGTGCCGAGCGGCGGCCCGCCTCCCGGCCACCGGACCCGTCAGCCGGCCATTGAGCAAACCATACAAAAGTAACACCCGTAAGAGGCTACGCAAACAGCCCGCGTTGGCGGAGTCCCGAGCGGCAGGCCCGGGCGGCGGCGGGGGCGGGGGCGGGAGCGGGGCCCTGGGCCGCCCGCCGCCGCCAGCGCCCGGTTTTGATTTGGCCCGGCCGTGCGACAACAGGTGAAAGCTCGGACGATCAGACGGGAGGGAGGCGCCGCGCGGCCCCGGACACACACCCGACGGACAGTGGACACACCCGCTCCGCACACCTCTCACACACACACGGACATACACACACACACACACACACACAGACGGACAGGGAGACGGGGGGCGGCGCGCCGCCCGTCAGAAGCGTCTCAGCGTCCAGTCGACGGTCTGCCCACCGTCACTCGTCCGTCGGCCCAGAGCGGGCGTCGCGTCCGTCGCGTGCGTCGCGGCGCGTCAGTCGGTCCGGGTCGTCGGGTCGGTGCGTCCGGCCGGGCGCGCCTAGGAACTCGCGGCGCGGCGCGGCCGGCCGCGTGCGGTGGCCGCTGGCCCGGCCTGCGCAGATCGGCCGCTAAGATCTTCAGTAGTGTGGCATCATACTCCGATATAAATACGGCGGCCGGCCGCGGGACGCCGGCGGCGCGGCCGGCGACCCGAGCGCCGGCCGCCGCGCCGCGCCCGCGGCGTGGCGCGCCCGCAGCGCCGTTCAACCGGGCTATTTCGATAAAGCTGCATCTGTCTATGTACACACAGCGTCGGCGACGGCACGGCGGCACAGAGCGAGGGGTGCTCGTGCGCGCGCGCGGCCCACTACCGTTCTGCCTGCCACCGCCGCACCAGTGCCTTGACGTACTGCAGCTTGTTCTGTAGGTAGAACCAGCGCCGGCGAGCCGCCTTGTATTCCTCGTTGTTACACGCCTCGTACTCGTCGCGAATGGCGCGCTCGATGCCCTGGGGATCAGAGGGGAGGGGGCGGTCAGTGAGGGGGAGAGGGGGCAGGCCACTGCACGGTGGCCCTTCACGGTGGCTGCAGTTTTCACGGTCACACAGCAGACTAACGGGAGCCACTGGGGACCGGCTCCGCGCGGCGGACCGGCAGTCTGTACCAACAGCAGCAGTAGCATCTGCCGCGGACCGATTCCGACACATCACACCCATTAACCCGGACACAGACACTGGCTATCAGAAACTCTCCTGTTAACCAGGCCTCGCCAGATGTTAGCCACTTCACGGGAGCATACAGACTCGACACGGACCACCGACTCGACCGGTGGCCAGCCGGCCGCGAAAGTAGCGCCCCTCACGGAGCGCACATCTCTCTCCGTTCCGGGCCTCTACTCAGCGCGTCCATAGAGGGGTGTGAGGGGAAGGAATTATCCAGCCTTAGCGGTCACTGAACAAGACGTGGTTAGACAGTGGACAATAGAGAAACGGAACTCTCACAAGCCTGTTCAACTATACACAAAGATACTTTAGAAACGACTAAAGCTACTGAAGGAGCACGACAATCCCCTAGAATCAGTGAAGCGGTAAATGTTCACAGCTGGTAGAGCATGTGTTGCGACCTATTGACCCACAAACCCAGCTAATGTTGGCAGTTTGTTCGAATCACGCCTTCTAACAGCACAAGACAATCATGGAGCTTAAAGCTTAGGTTTGGCCGGTCCAGCTCAAGAGATGAAAACACACTCAATACAAGGTCCACTTGGTGAAAAGTGACACGACGTCCCGTTACCCCTCTCTTCCTTCTCTAACCCTCACAACACCACCAGTGTTTCCAATTTGTCAGCAGACAGACAGACAGACAGACGGACAGACAGACGGACAGACAGACGGATGGAGAGAGCCGGGGGCCACAGTTGTCGGCTAAAACACTTTCTCGCGCCGGCGACAGAGTCATCCGTCAGCGGCGGGCGTTCCAGGAACAACAGATGGTGGCTACAGGCACACTGTACAAACAGCTCACTGAAAAAGGCGAGCAGACAGCCCGGCCCGCCCACACCACTCGGGGGCACGTTCAGGGACGGGGCACGTGTAAAATCAAACAGGCAACGTGCCACTGTCTGCCAGACTAGATTATTTATACAGTACACATGCACTGAACTTTGCAGCCGGGCGGTTAAATTAGATTCGAAATATAAAACTACTCAGTGCTAAGAATCGGTAAAACATTCAAACATGACATACAGGGACCGGGTGCACCACAAACACAACAGACACAGGACTTTCATCGTACGAAAACTGACATCCTCAACTGCGACACATCACACAACACCCCCCAACTAATCGTTTCCGTATCATCCACTGAACCGTGTCGCTACATAATTCCACGGCACATGGCGGGGACGGGCCGGTTGGATTCGGCTTTCGCCGGGCGCGGATTTCCGGTCGGCAGCGGCGCTATTCGCTCCCCGAACCAGCGACACAGAGACGGGTGGATCACGTCATCTCAGACACCCGCTGCCAGCCTCGCATAATGTCGTGTAGCCATGCGGCGTGTTACATAACCGACCAGGCACACCCGAAGCGATGGTGAGTTACCACAAGCTGAGCCTGATGAATTCTAGAAACCTGGCCCTCTCACGCAAATAACGAAATGTGATTTTCATATGGACGTGTCCTTTTCTAGCCACCTCACCATACTTAGTAGCCATCTGAGGCCATTATTCCTACCCAGCCCTCTCTGTCCCGCCCTCTACCCTCCCGTCTCCGTATTCCTCGCTCTCTTACCCTCCACTGTTCGGAGCCCTCCTCGGCCGCTCTCAGCTGCTGCTCCAGGTCGGCAAACTTGCGGTACACGGTACCCACCAGCTCCCAGAGCCGCTGGTACTCGGCGTAGCCCACCTCGAAGTCTGCCTTGTACCGCTGCAGTTGCTGCTCGGACGTGATTGGAACGTATTGACTGCCGGAAAGAAGATATACGAGTTAGTTAGTGAGTGACAGGCGCCGGTTAGTTTTCACGGGCGGCAGTTTTCCCCTAGATTCACGCTAGGCAGGTAGAGGGAAAAACACAAAAAGTGGTCGTTCAGTAAACTGCCTGCAAGGCGGCAATTAAGCGACACAAACAGATGGATACCTGGAATCAGTTACATCGTTAAAGTACTTTTCACACACCGAGGCCAATTAAACCCGGTTCTCCCTATTGGCAAACGCAACCAAGCAATAACAATTCCAGGAACCTCAGCCGTAGCTCGTTGAGATAACAGCCAAGTTCTGCAGAGCAGAACCCTTGATCCCGCCGCACCCGATCACGCAGCTACTTCTCACACAAATCCGGCCTACCTCAAACAAAAGCCCGGCTCGCTCGGCCCGGCCATCAGGCAGTTCCAACAAAGCGCCCAACTCCCGATAACTTCTCTGACAGGCGAGCTTCGCAATCGCCGCCATTTACTTCAGACACGAAACAGGTGCGGTTAGCTCCACATCTCCGGCGCGGCCAAATCCGCAAAGTGGTCCGTCCGGATGGGATGACCCCACCCTCCGGAGTTGGTCCGGCTCGCCTCCGGCCTTCTCCGGGCTTCTCCGGAGCCTCCCCGAGTCGGAGCGAGCCCGGAGCGAGCCGATCGCCGCCCCGGGCGTTCGGTTCCCGGACTTCCATTTGTAGTCAGTTCGCCGACAATTCAGACAGCCGGGACGCCAGGCACGCGACGGCCGACCGCTCCGGTTCAAAGTCTCGCTTTCGGACCGGCTCAAAGTGCGTCTAATTAATGGCACCTGGGGGCGGCCGCTCGGCTTCTAAGCTGCTCGGCCGGTGAACGGTCAGGGCTGGACGGTAGCGGCTCGGCCGGTCCTGTCCGGGCATGCCCGGTCGACGGTCACAGGGACGCCCAGTCCGTGGCCCGGCAGGTGTTGCTCAATGCCGCGACCGCTCACAGCCAGCAATGGGCCGTCCCAGCCCGGGCCAGGGTTGTGCTCCATGTCAAAATATCGGAGACTCCGCGGGAGCTGGCATCATAGACTGAACGTCCATAGGCGGAGTGCTACACGGTTATGCTAACATTAGTAGCAGCATTGCAACAAATATTGCATCCCAGGCCCAAGTATGGCAGAGCAGTTTCACGTTGTTCAAACCGCAGCCCCGACAGGACATCAAAACGAAATAGACAAGAGCGAGCCAGGCTGTAAAGGCGGCGGCGGTAGCTGATATCGGATCATGTCAAGCTCCTCCCTCAAATCATAACGCAAACATAACGTAGATAAACATTAGAATTAACAAATCTAAAAATATCCGCGGAGCCTACTCAGAAACCTCAAAGGTAAGTACGATATTTCAGTTTGATAATTTTGGGGTTGTTTGCGCACGTCAAGTCTATGATGAGAAATGGCACTAGAAGTGCAAACTTGGGGAACCTTCGGCGGTGAAGTGAATAGCATTCTTATCTGACATACTTATTTGGCAACTGTTAGGCAAACCCCACGATATGCATTGCATCAGCGACGACTTTATACAAGCAGTCGGTAACAGGGACCATCTACTAACGTGTTCTCATCATATCGCCAGTCAGCTCTGATCCATAGTAACGACACAGTCCTGCCTTTTGAATGTGCGGCGCGACTTTGATGCCATGGCGCAAACGCATCGCAGCGCAAACGTTCACGATTTTCGCCCGGTTCGAAATTCGCCAGTCATGCCGGTGACGGGCACATCGTCCCCAGCACCGCCAAAAGTTTGCAGCCGAGTAGCGACCAACTTCGCGGCGCCACGGCCGGGCGGGGGCGCGGGCGGGGGCCGGACGGGGGCGGGGGCGGGGGCGGGGGCGGCACTAGCGCCAGCCGTAGCCTGGCGCAACATTGCAAAGGAGATGGGCTCCCTCTCAGGAGGGGCGGCCGATCAATTTTGCACCAGCCGGCCGCCACCCGCGCGCCGTAAAGGTCGCGCTCCAAATGTTGACATTCTCTGCGTCGGCTGTCGATTCAGCTGTGGCACTCCCTTCTGTACCTACAAAAAGTACGCGTCTGGTTCACTTCAACGTCACATGACGCATGAAGGTAATACCAAACGCTACACAACTTTCTGATTTCTCAGGAATTTGACTCTCCCACGGTGCCGTGCCCTGACCTTTCTAACATCTACCCTGACCTGACCGCCACCGCTGTTGACCTGATGACCTGTCTGACCTCGTCGGTCACGACGGGGAGACAGTATCGGTCACAGGAGCCGCACCGCGGCCTACCCGATGTGGTAACGGGTGAGCCACCGTGGCGCAACGGTGCAGGGCAGTCGAGTACACCCGACATGCTCCGACCAGACCAGACCAAACCAGACATGACCAGACCCGGCGCGGCGAGCGACGGCAAGTGTTCTCGATCAGTGCAGACAAATCGGGACCAGAGGCCATATTTACAGAGACACTTCCTGGACAGCATGGGCTGAGCGGGTGTCGCTGTACCAAAGAAATTACTAGTGTCCACAAGGTTTCACTCTTTCCCAGCCTCTTCCATTATGGCTGCCATTCCGGTTGGCCGGTTAGTCCCATGCCTCGCACCGTTCACTCTCTCCTCACTCACTCCCCTCTCCTCACGTCACGTTTTCTCTCACTCAGTCACTCTCTCCCTCGCCTTTGCCCCGTATAAGTCCTGTCCGAGTCGAGGTGACGTGGCTGACGGAGCCGCGCGCCGCCAACGCGCCGCCCGCTATGGTGCACTTCGGTACGGTGAAGTGGGACGAAAGCTAACGCTAGAGACCTCAGACAGAAGGGGGAGCGCGTACACCAATACAGGCAGAAACGAAGCGTTGGACGATGGATTGACAGCGCGAGCGGAGGGTCGCATTTTACTAGGAGCAGTGGGCGAGAGCTCAAAAGCCACTGGAACTACAACCGCTCAAGCCCATGGGACCACTACAGTCGACAATCTACTGTTAACGCCAGACCCCTTGAGACCCTAATTTTTCGCGATTACTTTTAAATGCGTGAAGGAATTTCAACCAAGCTCAGGACATGGCCGTTTCAAGACAGGCCGAAACTTTTACAATTTAGATATTTTATCGCCATTTCAATATTTCAGGCACTTGTCATTGACTCGTAATGTTAAATTTCGAGCAAGATTTTCATCCGGTGTGTAGAGGCTATCACCAGTCAGTCTGTGATACGTTATGACGTCACAGCTAAGCCCGCCTCTGTGGTCTTGGCCTGCGGCGGTTTCGGGCCGGCGCGCGGTCACTCGCGCTGTGGCGGGGAGCGGGGACGGTCGAGCGGTGCCGAAAGCCGGCGGAGTTGTGCGTAGCGTCTTGGCTGACAGTGCCCAGAGAGCGACATGATGACTAAGGAGTCATAAATGCTCAATGCGCATTGCATCTACAATGCTGATATGTTCGCTGATATTTTTTTATATAAGCTGCATATGACGGGCAGATGGCATATAACTGACATAAGGTTAGGAAATATTCACCTGTATTTAAAGCCTATGGCGTTGCAGATAATGCGATAATGGGATGTCGGATGTCACCAAGTAGCTGCCGATTTGTACATCGCTATGCAACCATCGAACAACGCAATAATAAGTTAATTGCCTGAGCTTCACATCATACGGCTCGCTCGTATTTCAAACAGATACCCTACATCGAAAATCGTATTTGTTAGGAATCGTTAACGTTTGTTCGAAGCACGACTGAGTAGTAGGTTGAGGAGTGATGGTCCTCTTGGTCCTATATACAAGAGTCAACAAGAGCCTAACATTTACTTGACCGTCTGCTGCAATTGACTCATAGCACGTGAAGCGTCAGCGAAATTCATAGTCCTTCACAGATGGCAGGGGTGTCGTTTGTACAGAGGTCGCTGATGGGCACGGGTCAATGCCGCAGTCGTGGGCGGAGCCTAATGTCATATGACGTAGAAAGCCTCTATCCAGGATGGAAAAACAGTTAACATTACGAGTCAATGACAAGTGCCTGAAATATTGAAATGGCGATAAAATATCTAAATTGTAAAAGTTTCGGCCTGTCTTGAAACGGCCATGTCCTGAGCTTGGTTGAAATTCCTTCACGCATTTAAAAGTAATCGCGAAAAATTAGGGTCTCAAGGGGTCTGGCGTTAACAGTAATGGTTAGTCAGGGCCGCCGTGGTGAAGCTGGCATCCAGTGGCTCTTCCGTTCCGACTAGTTTCCGTTTAGTTACATCTCCTGATCCTGTTCAAACGGCATCAAAGCTGCATCAAACAGCCAACAGTCGTCTGATGCAGCAGCGTTTGAAACGGCTATGGAATTAAGCTCGTGCGAAGCCATCCAGCCGCCTGCTTTGATGGCATCGCAATATGCGCCGCGAATCGGGTTCTTATCAAAGCGGACACTAACATGAGCTTGGCCCGGTCGCTTGTCTCACAAATGTATATGGATCTAGGGCCACAGTTGATCAGGACGTCACGAGTACTTTCGTGCTAAGATGTTCAAAGTAGTTCATAGTCGCCCCAGAGGATCTCACATCTACCGCCTGCATCGTAACCTTAAATTTTCACTTCCTTTGGAAATTTCAATCCCACGTTACGCCAACACTGACCAATGCAGATATCCGGTTCCCGGTCTGCCCACCGCGCCCCGGCACCTCTCCCGGAGTCTCACCTGACGTAGTCCGGCTCCTCCTCCCGCGTCGCCGACGAGCCCGAGTGGCGGCTGTCGGGCGACGAGTCGGGCGTCGGCGTGCGGTCGCTGACACCAGTCGAGCTCGGCGACTGGGCGGCCGTCTTGTTCCAGTCGTACTGCGGGCCCGTGTTGCGCCGCTCGGACCCAGCGGCGTCCGCGGCTCGCGGCCTGCCGGGACCCGGGGCTGCCTCGCCAGGCCGCTTGTAGTGCGACACCCGCTGGCGCTTGGCGGCGGCGGCGGCAGCGGCCGAGCCGGCCGGGGGGTCAGCACCAGACGGCGACGGGCGCTTCCCAGCCGGTGACCGTCCGCTGCTCGAGTCGCTGCTGGGCGGCGTCAGGTTCTCCGGTCGGTGGGCGGCGAAGTCGCGCCGCTCCTGCTCCGTGTAGAACGGCCAGTCCTGCGAGACGTCGTTCCAGCAATGCCGCTTCAGGTAGTAGACGTTGTCGCGTAGCGTAGCCACCGAGCCGAGCAGGCCGTGCACGTTCTTCTTGTCCTTCTCCCGGATACCGTCTGAGGAAGAGCAGAGAGAGGGAGAGAGGTCAGTGAGGGAGAGCGGTCGCGCACGCAGTACACACCGAAACAGAGCAGGGAGGGAGGGAGAGAGGTCGGGGCGGCCAATCATGGTGTGATCACTCATAGCGAGCTGATGAAGTCAGCAGGACCCAAGCCTGAACTAGAGATTACACCTGAACAGTCAATCGCCTTGTCGAGCATTAGCTTCAGAAGGTTATGACACGAAAACAAAGCCATCCGTCACTGTCCTGACGCATCCATCTAGTAACTTAATCCGACATGTACTTGAAGCGGGATTTGCGGTCGGTAGACCTTCATGTGAACAGCGAGGGTAGCTTCTGCAGGCTACAGCACGACATGACGATACTAGGTCGCCGAACAGCCGGACATGAGGACACCAGGACATAATATAGACATCAAAAGCGCTGACGGAAGCCCCCCAGAGAACAATCGATGCGGTCAGCTACGCGACAGATAAGGTGCTTCTTAGAATGGGTGCGCCTGCATGACGAGACAAATACGACGAAACGATGGTGAGGTTTTCTACAAACGGAATCACGCCTAGGTCAGCCCAAAACATTGGCAAACTCGCACAGCTCTCGGTCCTCAATCGGGTCCAGGCTGAGGAAAAGATGACGCAACATACAGCCATCAGTAGACAAGATCATTTTTCATTCTCTTGAGTCTCCGCGAGACATCTTCAGTAAATCACGAGCTCAAAGCGACATCATGGATCGCGTGAGACATTACGGTCCAAATCACATCACGTCACACATCAGTGGACACCACATCACATCACCGAACGTCAGTCTTACATCACCACGTCACTTCGAAACAAAAACACCTCTCGGAGACAGCTCGCTGCGGCCGTGAGTCACCCGCTGAGGGACGGAGGGCGGTCAGTAAAACCCACCGAGTCACGCCACTACCCCGAAATCGCCGACCGTCACCGCCGACCGCCACCGGGGCGGCCACAGCAGCAGTGCCCTCCGCAGGCACCGGCGCCGCCCTCCGCGAGCGCAGCCATGATTTAACGATGGCACAAACGTCTACGATCGACAATAGACACACCAACTCCACCCCTCACGAAGTCTATCACTACCCCTGCGGCTTCGTTCTGGCCCGGTGTTGGCCGTAACCGGTCGACAAGGGTCCACATATGCAGCCGTGTTGCCCATGGCTACCGGTGTGCTGTCCGCGGCCGCGCTGTCGACATTATTCCGTCAGTGTTTATACCGCCGCGGGGGGTGGCGATGGAGAATCTGCTCGGTCTCCGGGTGGCGAGCGGTTGGTAGATGGATGGCAGTTCACAGCAGCAGGCGGCAGGCGGCAGTTCCTACTTCTTGGAAAGGGTTCCGTGCGGCGGACAGGGTTCAACACTCGGCCGGCACGCGCGCGCCGCTCCACCCACCGCAGTCGAGATGGCATCGTACTTCCATGTCTTAACGACAGTCAGGGCACACACCTCTGTTCCGCACGCACAGATATATTGTTCGATAAATGCAGCTTAAACCGTCTAGGTCAGTGCCAGGTGTCCTTCTTGAAATAACGTGCGAGAGGAGCTGCGCCACCGTCCAAGGTTCCAACATCCACAGATTGCGCGTTATCTGCGTTGATACTGCATTCGATACGATACCACGCACTGTGCGTTACCGAAGTACGTCTTCGTCGCAAGAAAATGCGTCATCTCTTGACACAATCGATTATTGTAGGGCGTCTCTGCCTCACTGTCTTCAAATAATGACATCCTAAGGTAAAAATAACACATAGCTTGGACAAAGGAAACACGTTGCCACGCCCCCACTATCGCTGAGTTCTCAGAACTCGCCAGTTCCTATAACAGACCTACTTGATTCACGAATAAATCTGTCATATAACACCCGTGCACCTGAATGGCATAATTCGCCACATGTGGTGCTGCCATGTGACATCATTAACCACAACTGTAGCTCCGTCTACCCTGTATTGAGACACTTTTTCGGCATAAAAGGCATAGACAGACAACAAATACAACCAAACCGGCAATAGCCGTAGAAATACGCACCTTTGTACAGTTTTTGCATAACTTCCACCTTTTTGCGCGGTCGTGTTGCCAACAGATGTGCGAGCCTCTCTCTGAAACAAAGCCACAGAAACAGTCAGCTCCATGCAATGGCACAGTATCAGCAAAATTCGACACTTGCCTCCCCTGAAGCACCTCTTACGACCTTCGCATAAATATTTGACTTTCCATTTCTAAGCATTACATACCTAATCCGTAACGAAGTTATGTTCTCATTCGCATATACCCGTGCTTCACAAATCAAAACACGGGCTCATAGCCTGGACAGCTGATACTTACATCAACATTATAGTCCACCCGTCCAGTCACATCACTCGCGTCTCCTGGACAACCGTCCAACCCCGGAGGGCCCCTGACTAGTCCAGGACAGTCCAGACGTTCCGCGGACATGATCCAGGTCACAAACACTGCCGCTGAGGGCGGACTTGTACCGGCATCCCGCACACACGGCGTGACCGTACTGGACAGCACTCCGCGGGCACCCCACAGGTCCACAGGCACTCCAGGGCACTCAACGGCGGTGGAAACGGACTCTGACAGGAACTGAGTGAGCAGAGATGAAACAAAAGTGAAAAAGAGAAACGGTGGGTTGGAAACGAGACGATTAAACATAAAAATGGAGATGGATTTACGTTCTGCAGTGAAGTATTTCACAGCAACGTGCTACCAGGGAAAGTTACAGGGTACATCATGACAAACGATGGGATTGCAAGAGAGGGACGAGAAACGGGAAGCGAGGGGGCGATGGATGCAACTGAAACGCAATAAGATGAACTAAACTGAGACAATGGACTGATCTGAGACTGAGGCGAGGGACGCTGACCACTCCCAGTACCACCAGACAACAATACCGCCTGTTTACCGGTCAGCACAGTCTGTTTACCGGGACAGGCAGCACGGTGGGTGATGTTTGCTGATCAGACAGAGGCGGAGGGTTGATAGGTCGGGCCAAGACACCAGTCAGGGGCGTGACAGGAAGGGGGAGTCCACACAACATTCGATGCTGGCAGATAGGCGCTCTGGGGTGAGGATAAGAGGTGATGGGTCGAGACGACGGGCCGGGAGCCCAGCGGGCAAGGTCCGGCCGGTGTTGGTTAGTAACAGACGACAGGAGAGTGGAGGGACCAGTCAGCAGCGGACGTCGGGAGACGGGAGCGGGGGACCCACACACTGAGGAGGAGGCTTTGATGGCGCGCGGCGGCACGGCTGCTCACTTGAGAGGGCGGCGCATCACGTCGGAGGAGGCGGGCCCGCCTCCGCCGCCGCCGCCGGCAGAGGCGGTCGCCGGCCGTCCGGGCGCGGTGCCCGGAGCGGGCCGGCCGGCGGGCGCCCCGGGCCGACCGGAGAGGGCCGCGGGCCGGCCTGGGGCGGACGGCGGCGGGGGCGCGGAGACCGGCGGCTGGCGCGGCTGCATGGTGGGCGACCGGTGCGGCAGCGAGTCGGGCCGACGGCCGGCCGGCGCCACCGGCCGACCGGGCCCCGCCTTCACCTTCACCCGGCGGCCGATGAACGGGTCACCCTGTTTGATCATCCGCGTGCTGCCAAACAGAGGAAACGGCGGTCACAACCAGAATACTGTGATAAGCGCAACGATTGCAAATGAAAAAAGTCGATATGTCAAACACAGACAATTCCACAGATAGCGTAGCAAAACATTTGTGTAGGGCTACTGGAGTTCCTCAACGATATTCCCAACAAATGCAAACTGCAAAGCAAAACAAACTTTAAGAGATCTCAGCGATCTGGTCCACATTACTTAGACTTCCATCGACACTTCCAACAGTCTGGCTCTGGATCAATACTATGGATCAACACTATAAATCTGCATCATTACGGAGACTACCCGTGGCAGGCTACTCTTTCCAGCTTTTCTCGGTCAAAACCAGATTTCCTGACGTCCAATTTACGTCAGTAGCAGTATACAGAACAGAGCTGACCACACAAGGGAAAGCCCGTGTGGTATCAACTGTACCCCCGCATCGCGGTGGCTCTTCCCGTCTTCAAGCTAAGACGACCTGACGAGCTAGCGTCGCACGTCACTAATTGCATGCATACGCTCCACATCCCCGACGCAAACAACAGCAGTGCAAGGTCGGTCTGAGGCATCTCTGTGGTCCGGCGAGCGCGCTTAGAGCACGATGTTTATTCGTCAGGCGTAACCCGTCCCATCCGCAGCCGCCCACCACCCATCCCGCTGGGACCCCTGCTGGAAGAGTGGGTGGGTGCGGGCGGGGCGGCCTGCGTCGAGCTCGCCCCGACACACAGAGAGACACACGGTGGAAAATCGGCCCGTTCTAGGCCAAGGCCAGTGCCGGTATATGTCGCAGCGGCTGATAATTAATTACCCCGGCCGGCCGACAGTCGGTGGAATACGACCGGTGACGGCCGACCGGGGATGTGACCGTCACAGCGGCCCAGTGGTCTTCCACTTAGTTTGACGTGCGCTCGAGCGGTCAATCACAGCTCAAATGCCACCGGCGTCCCTCTGTCGCTGACATTTGGGACCGGACGGACGCGGTGGCGCCGCGGCGGTCGACCAGATCCGCCTGCTCTACCGGCGCACTGTGCGGCGCCGCACTTTTGTTCTCCCCATCAGTGGCTAAATGGGCTAAACAACAAAACGTTTACGGCGTTTTTGTCCAATCGAGACCGAACACTGCGCGTGTAACAGCGCACCGCGATGACGCTAACAACAACCACCACTGCGCCGCGGCATATGTTGATGTTAGCCATCATCAGAAACCTCTTCTCTCAATGAGGCAGGTAACGATCAGATCTCTCCACAGCCCATACAGGCTATCACCAGCTCAGAGCTGTCAGTTCGCCAGCTTGCAGCGCAATTACGGCACGAACACGACAACCAGTGACGGGCTCAGCGTTCAGCAGCGGCGGTCCGTGTAACGGGGCCGGCTCGGCAAGCCGACCACAAGGCCAGGCAGTCGCTGGACAGCCGATCAGCCGGCCGATACCTGCTCCTATCGCAGTAAACAACCGGACCGGGCCGCAGCCGGGCCGGACTGACCACCGAGGGGCCCGGCGGACTGGCCAGACGCGGTCCCGATCGCGCCGGGAGAGAACTCCTTCCCAAGGACACAAAACGGAATGGGGCGCAGTAGACGACTGCGTATGTCATGTCGTCACCACTGAACACAACTGCAATGTTTAAGACAGGCCTCTCACGTCACGTAAAACGTCTCATGACGTCGCCAAGGTTTCCGTTTATCCGCCGTGAGTTATTACAACAATCTCGGTCGCTACCGTCATACCACTGAGTCAGAGTTTCCATTGTCAGACTAATACCATCATTCCACATGACGCCACTCCCAGACAGGATGCTCACCAATCGGTCCGCTCCCGCCGCGCCCCAGACCGTCTCCTCTCGATCGCGCTCCGTCCATAAGCGTCTGCTCACCGTCGCCGCCGCCGGCGCGCCCGGGTCGATCCGCCCCCGTCGGCCGCGACGCCGCTCGCCGCCGACGACGGAAGGCGAGATGGATCGGCCGCGTTCCCGGACCTTTCCCCATCGGTCTCCCGGTCCCCAGACAAGCATTCACCCGGTGCCCGCCTGAGTGATAGTGTCGCATCTGCAGCCCCCGGCCGGACGGAGAAAGTCCCATCCAATAGAGCACCTGATTGTAATGCACCATTGGTACTTCGAGGAAAACAGTAAGAACGCTATGATTACCCCGATTCCCGAACATATTTTTAAAGGATGCCTATTTAGAGACAGAAAACAGGGTTAATCGCATATCCTAAACGTTGAAGATAAGAGTGGTATCAGGAGCGGAAGCGGGGCGGGGGGCGGCGGCTCTGGCGTCGGCTACGGCAGAGGCGGGGGCGGGGGCGGGGGCGGCCGCGCCGAGGCCCAGGTGGGTGGGCCGGGTGTCGCCCTCAGCCCACCAGTTATCCCCAGACGATCAATACCAACCATGCTGCCTGCCGGCGGCGGCGGAGGCGGCTGTGGAGGCAACAGGTCACCCCGGACCGCCGCCGAGCGCCGCCCCCGCCCGAGATAGAACCAACACAACAGTCGGCTCGGGGGTAATCAACGATAAGGAGCCAGTGGGAGCGAACTAGCCCATCAACAAGCCGACGAGGCAGCCGGCGAGGCACCCAATGAGGCAGCGAGCGGGGCCGTGAGCCGAGCCGACGCGCCGCAGCCCGGCGAACGGTGCCGGCGTGTTTTTGCCAGCGGCGAACGCGACGGCGCGCGACCTGCGTACGAACGAGACGAAGAGCCCGCTGGCAACTACGCAGTATGCATATTCTGTCTGCTCGCAGCGAGCAGTAATTCGGTCACCCTTCGCTCAAAGGAAGCGGCGCGATGCAGCGGGTTAAGGCTGACCGCCTTCCCAGCGAGCTAACTATTTATTCCCAGCTACTATCAGCTCTCCATGTACCACACCAAGTATAGCCATCGTCGCCCACGCGTTAGAGCCGCGGATTCCTGCGGCTGGATTCCATTCCAGCGTCGCGTCGCCACCGGCGCCGCATTTCTAGCCGGTGGGGTGGCCGACAGCCGTCTGGCCGCTCTGTTTCGCCCCGCTATCCCAGCCCGGCGCGGTGCCGGCGCCGGTTCTTGGCGAGGGTGGGCGCATCAGCTGATCGTCGCCCCCGCCCCCGCCCCCGCCCCTGCCCCGCCGGCGACGGAACGGTGTCTCCCCGAACTGGGCCGACACCACCCACAACAGATCGTTCAGCGAAGCCACCGAGACCGACCGTTGATCTATTTGCAGCCGTCTGCCGTCCCTCCCCCGCACTTTGCCGCAACGAGCCAAAATTGGTTATTTGCCCAATTTTACGAAACACGCCATACCCGATCACCGTTACAAATGGATGGCGAGCTAGCTGATGAAACACATTTCCTGATACAAAACGTTACCCTGATCGCCGAACAACCCAAATAACGCCAGCGGTTTAGTAACTGTTTGCCTAGTTACCTCATAACACTAATCTCATGCTGCCTGTATCTTCCCCAGACAAACATAAGAGCAATGAGATCAACTGCCCCTCGCGCCCACCAGTTCCGGCCGCTCGCAATGTCACAGCAGAGCGACCCGCGCCGTTTCTACGTACCAGTTCTTCATGCTGGCCTCCTCCACCTCGGCCATTCGTTGTCGGGTGGTCTCGTACACGTCATCGTTGGCCTGCACCCGAACCTTGTGCGCCATGGCGCCCAGAGATTCCAGGCGGCTGAAACAGAACAGGCTGTTAGATGGCTGCAACGCACAATGCACATCAGACATCCACAGAACGGCTAGAACACAAAGTCACAGACAGTCGCGCAGTTTAAGAACAGCGCTGCACACTATCCACGAGGCTAAAACACAGAGCAGTCAACGTTGCGTGTATGAGTCATTACTGCAAAACGCCGGTAGAACACGGCTGCACGACGGTCACGGGACGGAAAAACACCGTATGACAATGGCCAGGGAGTGTTATGATGCTACAATGGCGCGACGTAGTACGCCAGACCGCAACAGGCGCAGGACGGTCTAACACATCCGGACGCAGTAACGAGCTGACATGTAGCGCATCAATGCTCCCATGTCGCGACACAAGCCGGTTCGAATGAAACTACAAACCCAGACTGAGAGCATTCATACATATTTATCCGTAATTACCCAGAAATCGGAACAGTCGAACACAGCGAAACTTTTCATGTTTCGCATGAAGGAACTGCGTGGATCCCTGCGTTTCCTGGTCATGTGAGCGGAAACGTGAATACGCCGAAACATCCCGCCACGCCGGTAGGACGCCCCGCCACCACCTGACCTGACAGTCCTTCCGGTCCCACGGCCCTGTCAGAGTTGAGCCCAGAGTGCCTCACAGTCCCACAGCCCCGTCAGAGGTGGACCCAGAGGCCTTCAGGTCCCACAGTCCCACAAAGGTGACACAGGAGCGCCGCCCACGGGTCAGTGCCAGTGTCGTCAGCCGGTGACTGTGGGAACAGACAGTATCGGCCGCCCGGACAGCACAAATCAGTAATCACCGCGCCTCTGCAGACGTGCTCCGTCCAGCCGCCGTCGCCGACAGCCGCTGATGAAATCAGCCTCAGCAGTTTTTGTGCGCATCAACGCAAAAACGCCGGCTTCCTACAATGAACCAGCGAGCTACGCTGCCAAACTAGCAAACAAGCGGCCAAATCCATCGGCCGTGAGGGTTTACAGCAGTTGCCCGAGCCCCGGGGCTGTCCCAAGGCGTTACATTACCCCCATCTCCCATCAGCTCGCGTACATGTGAACAAACACTGGCAGGAGAGCGCTCTAAATTGGAGCTAGGTAGAAAACAAACGATAGCGCCGGCGGGGCCACCGCACAGCTGCCAATGTCCCTAGGTGTTCGCCCGATAGCGAGTAGTTTCATTGTCACCATGACTGACACGAATTACACTGCTGAACTGGCAGAGGTAAGGACGGGATCGATACAATTACCGCTACACAATCATACCGACGAACTTGCGTGCACAGATGAACGTTCATTGCCAGCCGCCAATTTAGTGAGATTACTGTTTCCCGGTTTGAGTCATCCAAAAATGATATGAATGTCAACGAGTATCTAACAATCGGCCATGAGTAATGATGAGATGTGATAAAATGTTACCTTTTTATCAGACAAAATATCAAAGCACATTTATCGCCGATGATTAATACAAATTATCTAACCACCGGTGGTAGCAGTAACCTTTCAAATATCGAAGAAAGGACAAGATACTGCGTAGTGCGTCCATGACCTGAGCCGACAACAATCAACATCTCTGTCAGCATATTCTCGTCGTCGGCTAATAGTGGTCTGACGGAGCGGAAACTTGTGGCTCCGGTCGGTCGGTACGGGCCGCCAGGTCACAGTTTCCGTCCGGAGCGGCGCGCTACAGCGTCACGGCTAGTCACGACGCGTCACGTAACGTCACGAGCGTGCCGCAATAACGGAAACAGGAGAAACACATGACACAAGCTGTCTGGCTGGTCGACAATTGAAACGGGAACAGAAACGATAAGCTTAGAAAAGAACAGATACTGGCCAGAGTGAACATCCAATGAGCTAGAACACGGCGCAAACACAGAAGGTTCTGCGTTCTTTGTCCACATTGTGTCAAGGCTGTTTCGCGCGGTTTGCTTCAGTGACTGTTGGCGTGATTCTTTTTTATCCAATGACCTACCCGTGAGGGAAAACGAGTGGATAAACAGTCAACACCCTAAGCCCAACACCGATCAGAATCCACCATCCGTCCGCCGACCTCAAGTCAGGACCCATTCCACGGCCTGCGCGAGCGCCACGGGCGACAGGGCGGCGCGGCGCTGGCGATTACCGATATCGGCCGGGCACCCGTCCATCAGAGGTGGCCGCGCCGTGCCCATTAGGCCCCGGTAGACCGCGGCGCAGCACTTCAGCCGGGCCGTGGGCGGTGAGACGGCTATCACAGGCCGACTGAGCCGATCGGGACACCGACAAACACATACCCACGGCGGCGGCGGAGCAGCCCCGGGCAGCCAACGACAGCCGGTCGTCAAGCAGCTGAATAAAAGCGGTCCCGGCGATAACCATTTGGATTTCCAATCACAGCCACCCGTTCGCCACACAGCCGTTCTGATGGCTGTCATGAATTCTGAATCGAGTAGCGGTGGCACTGCTGAGCTACCTCCGCCACCCTTGCATAAGAACGGATTGTTCCGTTGCCGACGGTGACAGATCTGTGATAGGCTTCGGCACCAGTATGGCCTGTGTGACGCATTTACCATGGCTTCCCTCTCGCTGACATCAGCCGCAGGTTCTCCGTCCCAGGACACTGCGCGCCAGCCGCCCCTCACCGTCAATCACTTGGTCCGGTGGTCGGTCTCACGGGGCGACACCGGCCTGACATGTCCTTGGTCGTTTCCGCCAGCCACCGAGCGGGGTCAGTGATCTGCCCCGCCCCGCGCCGCCCGCACTGCGGGCCATGGGGCTAGATGGGCTCCATGTCGATACCCTCAGCTACGATAACTGTCGACGGCGACGGGCGACGGAGCGGGCCGCGTCGCCCGCCCGGGTGGCATCTTACTTGATCTGGCACTAGTGAGTTCTGACTGTGTCGTGTGTCCTAATAGAGAACCCCGCTTCATTTCACGTGTGATCGATGGCCAGGCTCGTGGGGAGATGATGATAATAATTGTAATTTATGGCCGCCCAGACCGTTCTGGTCGCATGGGTTCAACGTTCATACGGCCGCGCGACATTGGCCGCTACACGACGTGGACGGAATTAAAACGGCGCCCGTGATTTGTGTCTGTGGCTGCAGCTCTGTCCCGGAGGAAGCTCAGACACCATCAGACACCGTGCCACCGAGGCGGAAGGGAAGTAAGACCGGAGTTGACATCATCCCATAGCCAGACAGGCAGCGATAGCTGAGAAATCTGGGACATTTAACAGCAGCAGCTAAATATAAACGTCGTCTATTTGCGGTCGGTTTCATCATTGTCCGGTGGGCAGAGGCTCCACATCAGGCACCGGAATTACACAGCGCCGCCGTGTCTTTTCAGCGCGATTACACCCCTTGTGGGCCGCACCCCGCGGAGACCGATTTCCCGGCCTACCACAGCGCACCCCGCCACTACCTCTCACACATTTCACCCGACACGCCGCCTGTTTTCACCCCTCTCCACCACCTGAAAACATTTTAATGACGGCTCAATCTTCCACTGCACTGGCCTTTCCGAGTCCGTTTTCCAGCCGACGGTGACCTTCACAGGACGGGCGGCGCTAAGCGCTCCGAGCCGGAGTCGCCTGCGCAATCCGCGCGGCCCTACTTCCGGCACAGCAGAGGGCCGCGCCGGCGACGCAGTTCCTGTCCGACCACGGCGGCACGGTCACAAACGGCGAGAGCACAGAGCGGGCCAGAACTGCGCATCGGGCCGCCCCGGCCGTCCCAGGCGGCGGCGGCTGACAGCGCGAGCCACTCTGAAGCAGAGCTGTTTTCGGTGAACGGGCCGGCCGACCAGTCGGATCGGCGGGCTTTTCACAACCACCTCACCATTTGGAGCGAAAGAGATATTAAATTCCGAATAGGAATGTTGTTGCTCAATAGGGAATGGATAATGGATATCTTTCCTCAAAGTTGGAGGCATTGGAATAGCTCTGATGAATGTTTCCCAGGTAAATGATCGGCGAACGGCAATACGCAGTAATTCCGTGTAGATTTCACTAGCCACTTACCAAATAACCAGGCAAATATACATGCAACAGATTGACAACCTTCGCCCCAACTCCTCAAACCTTTAAACTTGAGACCGCCTTTGTTTCAGTTGGTATTTGGAGTTGTCAATTACATTACCAATTGGTTCTTGCCGACTACCGAGCATCTGTCCTATCACATTCTGTTCTACCTGAGCTGTCACGTGAGCAGTGCTTTGCTGGCGAAAATCACGTAATAGTGCGCAGTTGTTTTCGGATTTCGATACGACGAAAAATCCGCGTATCATCCTCGCATGAAATAAGTCCTGTGATTAGTATCACACTTAAGTGACTTTGCATGTCAGGGACCAGCCATACGGCCGTGATTTGGCGAAAAGTCTATCGAAAGGTTAAAATTCATGTAGTGTCACGGCATGTTGCGCGCCATTTCATATCAGAGTCCTTTCAATATGACTAGTTTTCAGCTTTATGTACCGCAGTCAACAGCCGTGACATGCTTGGAGAACCCTGAATTTAAAGAGAGGCTGTTGTTACCACTGCTTGCCAGTTAAAACGACATCTTATTCATCGCGTTACTGATACCTACTCAACGACACTCTCACGTTCATGTCAAACGCGGCCATCACCTTCCCCAATTCCAGCTCACGCAATAAGGAAAACGTCTTCACCTCTGTCAGTCCTCATCGCCCAGCCGAGCCGAGCCGCTCGGGCCTGGGGAGCCTGGCGCGATCGGCCGGAGGGAGGGGGCGGGGAGGGGGTCGGTCAGGACCGGACAGCTCGACCTTGAGGTGCGCACGGCGGCGCGGCGCGGATTTTCCGTCGCCAGCCCGATGTCTCCGAGAATTGGGCGCCGCGGGCTGTGGCGAGGGAACGCGAGGGACGCGCACAGCCGAAACCACAGAGCCGGCCTGACCGCAGGGGATTGCGAACAGACCCGAGCCGTCCTCCACTGGCTTCTGGTGACGCACAGCCAACGAAAACGTCATGTCGTCTACCATTTTAGAAATGGGTCCGCAGCAAAAACACCATCGGACGGCATTCTGGCCGAGGCACACGGAGAAAACCGGTTTTTCGGGCCGAATTCCAAATTTGAGGCCCTGTTGGTCGGACGCCCGGCCCGGCTCTTTTCGCCCTTGCCAGGGTTCCCAGCCACATTACTGACAGTCTGAGCGGCGGCCGACACGAGCCGCCCGGGTCACGTGCAGCCCCGCAGCGTGACGTCACGGCCGCACGCGCAGCTCCGGGTGTGACGTCACAGGCGTGACGCAGGTCGTGACCGGGCGTCACGCCCACGCCCGGGGCCGATCAGAGTCGGATCACGGATCCGACGCACACGCACACGCACACGCACAGATAAGTCAGCGCAAACCGTAGCATTCTGAGCCCGGACCCATCAGACTCAGTTTTCGTTAGTATTTGTTCATGTAGCTATTTTTCTTCATTTCTTCGAATGGCTTCTCTTCATTTGATGCATTTAAACAGCACCACTTGACCCCTTTGACGGCAGGCATGTCAGGCCTCTTCATTCCCAATGAGCGGTGAAATGACAAGCCATCCATCCAACCCACCGAAAGACGCTCTGAAGCCTCTGATACACTATAAATCACACCGGTACAGTTTGACACTGAACAGTTGGCCGCTCTCTCTGCGTCGACCGACCCCCGATGCCCTTCGCCGCGTCAGGGCCACGGTCCTTGGAGAGAGGTCCGCGGATTCAGCACATGACCCTCGGACGGACCGGATCGGACCGAGTTTTTGTCTCAGGAAGCGTCAGGAGGCCCCACCGTGCGCCGCCGCGGCCGGCGGAGACGATGGTTACATCAGCCAAACGGCGCGCGAGGCGAGGCACGCACGCACGCACCGTTGGCAATCTCCTCCGCTAAGTCCCTCTCGTTGGCGTCAAACTGTTGACATTCCAAGGCGTTTCTCTCCCTCGACTTGTCCCCACTCTCTCCCGGACTCGTTTGACTATCTTTGTTTGACACGCAGTGTCCGAGCTCTCAGCTAGCAGTCTCTCTATCGATGAGCCGAGAATGCTCATCTGACTATCGGCCGGCAGGCCAAGCGGTGGTGGGCTGGATAAGCCGACGCTACTGATCAATATGAGCTAAATGTGGCGCTGGCCTCGCATAACAAACCGAGACAACAGACTCATTAAAGGGAACGACCCAGATTGATCTCCAAAAATAGAAAGAGGTCAGTATAAATAGATGATCAGAGATCAAGTCGAACTAGTTTCCAGGAAACTGGAGCAGAAGAAAAAGCCGCCAATGGTTTTGAAATCGTCATATCTGAAGATTTTGGGATAAATGGACACGGTCTGATCTGGTCACGGTCTGATGTGTGGCCCAGCACGTCTCAAAGCCGCGTAACGGAAACGGTCGCCGCACACTGGAATTCATTTGAGTCGCCACAGCCATTCAGTACGGGCCACCGCCAGCAAAGAAACCGATTTAAGAGGAATAGACGCATTCTGCGCACACTGCTCTGCTAATAATCCTTCCATAGACGGCATCTGCATGGGTGCATGGTGAGTCAGTCTGCAACGTCTCGCTTCCATGAATAAAAACAGCTTTCATGTTTATTTCAGCGAGTCACGAGGCATATCAACGTGCACCAAACCTGTTGCGGCTACGCCTATGCAGTTATGATCAGTTTAAAAACATTCAATATATCACCAGAAACCCGAGCACTGATTGTGGACTAGCATCGTCATTCATTCTTAGCCAAGGCCATCAAATTCTTCCGAGGTCACCTCTATACATCCGACATCCGTTGAGGCCCGACAGGCACACAGGAACCAGACACCCGTCAGATCTCAGGGACCCTTCCTTCCTGTCGGCCGGTCCGCAATCACCAGACCTTCACGCCATTCACCTATCCAGTCCCCAGTAACGAAATCTACCGGCCAGTGAAACACTGTCCGGTTCGACTGGCCAGCGCTTTCCCCACGCGCGCTGACCGCAACCGCCGCGGCCGCCGGGCCGGCGCGAGCGCGGCACGACCCCGCTGCGTGACAGGCGCGCGCGCAAACTGACCCGCGCCACCGCCAGTTTTTGGCGCGCCGCGCGGCACCCCCCGTGTCGCGGGCCACCCCGTCATGGCCCGGCGCGTTCGTGCGCCCGGGACCGGACATACCTCGGCATTAGTGACAAAACTGGCAGCGCGACAGCAGCGGCGGCGGATGGGGGGGGGGACGGGGAGGGACGATCGCGGTACCGGATGTGGCGCCAGAACCTCCTGTCGCGTTAGACCTCTAGCCTTGGCCCTGGCTCGACCGATGTCGTCTGAAGTGGTCGGGGCTCCCCATGGCCGCGGAGAGCAGCGTAGAGACTCACCTGCCATTCTGCTGGAGACACTCGAAGCTGCCCTGGTCTGGGTTGGCCGATATGCTGAATTTGAACTGCGCGCCGCCGTCGAAGGCGATTTTCTGCAACAAGCAACGGGAAACGGTCAGAGAACAGAGCACAGTCAGCGAGTCTTGCAATGCAACAACCGTATACATCACCGCAGACAATGTACAGAACGCTGTCAGCAATACAGACAGGACAGCCGACAACACAACGGACCCAGCCCAGCCGAAGCAGGAAATGCCGGTCGGTGCCAGACAGCGCTCACGCGGCGCAGACGAATATGGCGCACGTCACGTCACGGCCGCAAACGGGCGAAGACCGTGACGGCTTACGTCGCACAACAAACACTGAAGGGGCGCGATGACATCAACACCAGACATGCCTCAAGGGATGAGTGTACGAACGGCGACTGTAACCACTCAACTACGCAAACTTGACTGCCAACAATCCGACAAAGACGGCGGCTAAAGACGCGGGGATTGGGGAAGATGGATCTGATCCAAGAACTTTAATGCAATCAGCCCGTCTATTGTTCCAGGCAAATGACTTGTTCCAGTTAAATCTCTTAGACGCTGCTCCAACGGTCGAAGAGAAGGAACCATAACTGAAAAATCTCACGCTGAACAGAACAAAGAATCGTTCTGAGGGACTAACGTTCGGAGAGAGCCTATCGCGAACGCCACGAGGACACTGCTATGCGGGGACACGTCGGTCTCAACATGTCCTTCGTGCTGATGCTACAGCCTACAACTGGGGTCCTGGTCCGACAAACTCAGCACTGGACGGAAAAGGGCCATCGCCGTCATAAAACCGCAATATGTCCTTGCACTTTGCAATGAAAACAAACTGTCGGCTAGCAGTGCATGCATGCAGCGGCCGACGCTGCGGTCGTGATCGTTGTGTTAGATTCGCCACGGTGCATCTGCATTGCAGCAGCCGTTCCCGACAGGCCCGGTCGGTTGCTGGTGACAGCTTGAGAAAGGCGTACCGATGGGTTTGGAGCATATCAAAGCGCGATATGCAAGTTTCGCTCGCATATTTTATTTATTTTATGTTCTATTTTGTAGCTGGTCTCTCCACCAGGTTGTCCGAGCGTCCCGCAAATATCTATCTTTTCCGTCCGCCTCGTCTATCTTGCGTTCTGTGTGACAAATATATCCCATTTATCTACCTATCGAGCCAGGAATACCGCCGCATCACCCGACTGACGGAGGCAGTACAAGCAGCTGAGGGCTTCCCTGGCGGCTTCCCCGACAGACAACGACCGGACACAATGTCCTGTTACGTCACAGTATAGCGTGACGTCACTGGCACCGTGTGACACCGCTCTCACAGCCCACATTGTCCGATAAAGCTGCACAATCTGATTTCCGCCGGCCGCGGACACAGCCGCTTCACGCAGGAGTTTTCCGTTGTCTACTGTCCGCCGGACATGGACACAAACCGCTTCATGCAGACGATGTCTGGTGTCCACTGTCTACTGTCCGCGTCTAATGTCTTCTTTGGACAGTGAACGCGTAGAGTCTCTTCACGCTTACACAGGTCCTAGCTTTGTCAAACGTCGGTCGTTTGGTGTGGCCGGTCTGTCCCAGCCAGTGACGGGCGCTTTCTTCGTGCCACGGTTCAGGTGTGGCTGTTATCACATGTGGCCGTGGTGTCGGGCACGGCGGACTAGCTCGCAGGCGCCCAGGTGAAAAAGGCCAGACAGGTGTTTCGACACAGCAGAGTTACGCCAGCAGAAGCGGGGTCGTGCCGTTGCTATATCGGCTATCATTAGTCGACTCATGTCTCGGGCGTGGAAGGCAATCTGCTGCACACGCTGTTCTGATCAAGAACAGAGCATTTAGTCCCAATTTGGACTGGACGTAATAGCGACGAATGTAGACGTACTCGACGCGCCGTCTCATCGCGAAGGTTAAGCGCATAGAATTAACGGTAACAGAACCGACGTAAAATGAACACGGCTGCAACCGGTTTGGACACCAGATTTCACAATACTCTGATGCAAAATTAAATAGCCACATCCGCGGCGATTGGCCATCAATCAAACGGATGCCATTTCAATCCGCGCCGGAGTCGGCAGTTCCGGCAATGTTGTGTAACCGCCGAGCGGTGCCGGCGGGTCGTGGGACTGGTCTCTGGTAATGTTCCCAGCCCGGCCGTATGGAAAAATGTCCCCATGCAAAGACAAAGAGATAACTGTTAATGTTCAGCCCTGAGACCACTCAGCAGGTTTGATACTGGAGTCTACCTAAGACGCTGACTCGAGATCCCAATGCTAATGACCAGAGACCGGCAGTGGAAAAAAGGCTGCACTGAAAACTCTGGCGCGACCCCGGCAGTTTCCGGTAGTTCCAACATCAGACAGACCCACGGTCATGGTCCCCCAAATGAAGGTCATATGACTAGACTTTAATTACGGGGAGTCCCCGGGTACCACCGGCTCTCCCAAACCGTCCCCTGCGGCTGGCCCGCCCAGTCCCGGTCCCGGATCCTACTTCGGCGCCGGGCCAGTCACACCCCCAGCTGAGCAGTGTGATCCCTGCCCGGCCCGGACCGTCGCTCCCGCCGCCGTGCAGGCCTGCCCCGTGCAAGTTATGATCCCTCCCCAGCGCGGGGCGGCGCCGTAACGCCCAGGCAGCCCTCCCCCGTCCGCTGCCGACTGGAGGGAGAGCATGGGTTCGCAGCTAAGCACATGCTAATGAGTCTGTAGCCAGGATAGCGGTGCCGAAGGGTGATCAAGATGGACCAGTCCGCCGGCGACTCGAGTCACTGCTGAATCGAATATCAACTAACTGGGAAGTGGGCGAGAAACGCCGTCCTCCATAGTTCGTAACAACCTGCGCAGTGCACTTCCAGATACCGCCCTTAGGCTCCTGGTAATGACTGCCAGCTTGCACGCACAATGCGCAGCGCTGTTCCGCCCGGTGACCCAGAGTGCGCACTGGCCTCCGCGGTCGAGCGCGAGGGTTCGCCAACCTCCGGCCGGTCGGCGGGACGCAAACACTCGCCATTATGCAACAGGTCGAGGTCCTCAGCACACTGCTGCGAGTCTCCGGCGCCTGCAGACCGCCCGAATACAGCGCTACACACCGCAGAGCAGCGGTGACTACCGCCATACGTCATCGCCACCCCGGGGTCCCTCCTCGGCCGGCTCGACGGCAGTTTGCACACAAAAACACTCGGTGTGCCGGCTAATGGTGCTCTTGAACGGCGCATTTTCTCGTGCCCGACACGGCCACTGCCCTTGACGTGCCTGGCGCGGAACAGTGAAGGCAGCCGACAGACAAAGCCGGCCACGGTACGGGCTCACGGCTGAATCGATTACGTCATCACGGGCGCATTCCATGCACTTGGTGTAAACACAATGCTGATGTTAGCCAACGTTATAAGCCGCGATATGTGTGACATACCACTCCACCTAACCCCGTGAAACACTACTATCAAAACGCATTCCTACTAGAGTGAAAGGATCACTTGCAAATGCGACAGCGTTCAGAAAAAGATGGTCTGTTATTGATCTGTCATGAAGGCACGTCAAGCTTCCGGGCACACGTTTGCACGACTCCGTACCCGGAAATGCAGAGCGGCATTGCCGTCATACCGCCGCTTATGGTCAGACAGGGCGAATCGATCCACCGGTATCAGAGATATCAGTCGCCGCAGCGCGCGGTTCGACCGCACCGGCCAACTCCACAGCTGGGGTGCAATGTGAAATCAGGGGACCGTCCGTGCCGCGAGCGACTCCGCGCACGAGCGCTCAAACCCCGTTCGCTCCCCCATCTCTCCCGTGGAAACAAACTTCAGGCGTCCAGTGGCGGCAAACTTCCAGAAGTCTGGAAAACTTGTGAAAGGAGCGCCAGAGAGAAACGTATTCCCTAGTTTTGAGTGTTTTAAAGCCAGCACCGGATGAGCTAGTTGTTTTAAATATAAAACTGTAATCTTATTTCACACCTCCGCTACACGTCTGAAAAGAGCTTCCCGAATCCCTTCCACATTTCGCGGGGTATCTGGCGGCGAACCCGGTCCTGAAATAGGTCACGTCGCACGCCGTTCGCTCTCACATTGCTGCTGGCAACGCTGCCTGAATGTAAACAAGAGACCCGGCCACGCTGGCCCTATCAGACTTGCTAATTGAGCGTGGCCACTCTTTTCGGCGCCGCCTGCGCCCCTGACGTGCCGCCGACCGCTACACCGAGGGCGCGTTTTGCAGCGCACCCACGTGACCGCCTTCCTGCGCATGCCACCGCCGGCGATCTCACAATTCATCATGGATTAGCCGTCCCTGAGAGACGCCTGAACAAAGGAGCAGCCACATTATAAACGTCCGCGGCGTCATATCATCAGATGACATTGAGAGTTGAGACAGGAGACTACCAAATTTAAGCAGCAATGCCGCTGAATTGATCCGAGTCGATGTCCCAATGGGTAAATGGTCGTGCCACGCCCTAGTCCAGCTGTCTTAGATAATAACAAAACACCATATTGAAGCTGCATACCTAATTCTGTTTGATATCGAAGCAAGTGTTTACGTTTTCAAAACCGACATCGTTTCATCAGTGTTTATTCAAAGTTCGGACGCCCAGCAATAATCAGACGTTAGTCATGACCCTGTTTCGATCCTTATATCATGTCTGGTTGTAAACAAGAGCCCTCCAAAACGTCATTCACTAACGCTATTCCCACTGGCACCGCTGTGGTCATTAGACATCAGCTGAGCCCATAACTCCGCCTACGCTTAGTCAGACCGCTAGTGCGCCGATCGCGCTGGGTGGTCCTCGACAAGAGGTAGCGGTGGCATCCCCGCCCTCCGCGCGCGGCGCCGTCTCAGTTCTGTGGTCAGGGTGCCGCCACTGAGGGTGCCGGGGTGGACCCGACCCGACAGCGCCCGCTCCACGACCCAGCCACGTTCAGCGGCGCCCGCATGAGCCGTCAGGTGTGGCGCCAGGTATAATCCCCTGCCAGTTTATTGAGGATAATTTGTTTAGCACATGAGCACAACCCGACGGTTGACTGCTTTCTCATTCAACGACCAAATACGGCGGACGGAAATGTCGCGTTGATCAGCCTAGCAAAGCGAAGCCGTGGCGGACATGGCTGAATGCTCCAGGACATCGGCGGGCTCGGGCAGCGTTCAGGGGCCGTTCGAGCTCGACGGCAGTGACGGGCGCGGCCCGGGGCGAGGTCAGAGAGCGGCTCGGCCCGACCCGGTCGGCCGGTCGGCCGGTCGGCGGTCGGCGGTCGGCCAGCCTTGCCTCGGAGCAGCCCCTGATCAAGCCAGCCGATACCGCCGCCGCCGCAGGTCGGTGGGAGCCGACACGGTTCGGCGAGCAGGGCAGACAGCATGCGATACAGACAGGGAAGACAGCAGGTGATACAGACAGGGGAGACAGCAGGCGATACAAACAGGGGGCGATACAGACAGCGCAGCGGGCGATACTGACAGGGGAGACAGCAGGCGATACAGACAGGGGGCGACACAAACAGCGGGTGATACAAACAGCGGGCGATACAGATACATAGGAGAGACAGCGGGCGATTAAGACAGAGCAAAGGGTGTTACAGACTGTTGCAGACAGAGAAAACAATGGCGCGGAATGGCTTCACAAATGACAGCGCAAATATTCCAGTTCTCATAGCCATTATATGTGACGTTTCTGACTTTCCCGAAGATAAACTTTCTGCCTAGCATACAACTTAAAAGAAACACATTTATGAATTAAGCTAATTTCAACACTCTTCCCCTGTCGTATGGATCTAAGCCGATAATAGGACCTCAATCTCACATTAGCTGCGATCGCAGAACCTAATACATAAAAAAACAATCTCCCCGATCGACAGCGACCAATCAGCACATACCGGTCGAAGGGCACGGGCAAGTGTAATTACGGCTAACCACCGCCAAAACATCAGCGGTGATTAATGGCGGCGGCGGGCAAATGAAGCGGCGGTGACGGAGCGGCCGAGGCGCCTTGATTACCGTGTCTCGGTCACCGGACGAGCGCCGCCCGGCGGCCGCCGTTAGCACCTGCCCATCACCGGACCCCACCGAGGAGCGAGGGACGAGATGGGACGACAGATAACCGACCCCGGGGATAACCGGCCGCACCGTTCACAAACACCTTACAGCTCCGCTAAGTGCTTCTCTGGAGGGGGTTGGAATAAGGTGAAAAATTCAACTCCTAATTTGATGATCATGTAATGGCCATTAGTGATCTCACGACGAACAAGTGACAAAACCGCGTCAACTTCGCCCAGTTCCGGTCACAGGTGACCGACTGCCGGCGCGGAATTCGGCTGGGAGCGACGCCACAGGCATCTGATTAACCCCGGAGGCCGGGCCGGGTCACAGCTGAGCTGGCTGCCGTCCAACCAGGCAAACCTGCCGGCGCCGGGCCGCGTGGCAGAGTCCGCCCGCACGGCGCCGTCCATAAGTGTCCGCGGACACCGACACGGACACGGCGCGGACACGGCGCGGACACGGCGCCACATCCGGCTCCTCCAGGCCACTATCGGCGCTCATCGGACGGGCGAGCGGCGCTCAGGTGCGCCGGCCATCGGCCTGTTTTCGTGCCACAACAGGTGAAAAGTGGCAGCTGAAAGCGGCGCCGAACCGAACCGAGGCGACGCGTAGAGGCAGGTGGTGGCTCCTCGCGCGCGCAAACACCATACAACCGCGAGCGGGTAAATGCCGACAGGAATGAGCCCGCTCTGTGTCTTTTGTTCCCCGCTGAGATGGCTGAGACCAAAAGGAAAGGGTGTAGGTTCGGAGGCTGGAGGTGAGGGTGAGGGAGACTGAGAGCAGAGCTGAGCTGTGTGAATGGCGACCCCGCCGTCGGCCGTCAGTCCGAGGTCCGCCCGGCGCCACCGCGGCACCGGCTGACCCCGACCCGGCTCAGAGACGGAAGCAGAGCGCCGCTTAGTCGGCCCTGGCCCCGACCGCGCTGCTCTGTTATCCCGCTCCGCCCTCCGGCGATTCGTTCCCAGAGCGCGGCCTGACCTCGGCCGTCAGACCAGGCACCTGTCGGTCGGACAGTCGGACAACCAGGCAATCAGACAACCGGATAACCAACAGAGCTGACAGGGGACCTCGGCTGACCGGTCGGGTGCCAGGGCGACTTTCACTTCTGATCGGCCATGCGACAGTCGAGTTCCTGGGGCAGTGGAGATCGACCGCCGCCTCTCGGCGCCCGCCGTGGTGCCATGGCAACTGAACGGTCAGCTCACGCGCACGGGAGAGCCGAGGTCGCCCGGCGAGAGGCCCACCTCGCCCGCCGGAGGCTCGCCGGCGAGACTCACCCAAACGGAGCCTGATCAAACTGGATCGTCCCGAATCGAGACGAATCGAGGTGAATCCGACCTCTCGCGCATAGCTTAGCACGCCCTATCAAGATGGTCGAGACAAGCTGAATGAGCGATCGATCGACAGGACTCCAACAGTCCAACAGGTCTGGTGTCGCTGTCGAATGCCACCGCGCCGGGTCGAACCGGGTCGCGGCGCCGACCGGGCGACCGAGTGCGCGCCCGCACGGCGGACCACCGTCCTCCAGAGGTCAACGTACCGGCCGGCAGCGCGCACTGATGGCCCGATAGAGGCCCGGCGCCGCCTCACCGGACCGGACCCGACCGCGCCCGGAGCCAGGGCGACGGAGCTGGAGCTGGAGCTGCTGGAGCTGGGGCTGGGGCTGGAACTGGAGCTGGAGCTGGATAGAACTGACATTAGAGCTAGATAGACACTACACAGAGCTGCGTGTGGGGGTTCAATCTGGGGTCTGGCTTGAGCGGAGACTATTTGCTGGTCGGAGACAGGCGGTAGCTGAGCTAGCGTTCCTCGAATGCTTGGTTAGTCAGTCGCTATTCGTTTTTACCGAAATAGCCTTCGAAGTAGTTCAACTCTCCGTAAAGTTCATCAAAAGAATGCCTCTGCTGCTCTCTGTGACGCAACCGCGCCGGCGAACAAAAGATCACCGGGCGAGCTCGCAGCTCGGGCCTTATCTCGGGCCGAGTCAGCACGGACAGCTCCGGTGGCTGGTGGTATTCCATCTCCTGCGGCCGAGCGGGGCGCGTCTGGCCATTGACCCGCGCCCGTCGGTCCGACTGCGGCGGCCGCCGAGCGCCCGGTAATCAGCCTCGCGACCACCGCTCCGCCACCACCGCCGCCCACGGAACGCCATTCATTCGGTGTCCAATGACATCGGACGGCACGTATCCCGCCGAGCGACCCAACAGGAGCGGAACAACGCAGGTCGATTGAGACGCACACGCGAGAATCCCGGTGTCATTTTTCACCCCTTCTCCGATGCGGACGGGTGATTATTATCATGCATCGGTCGAAGAACGGTGAAGAATGTTTGACAATCAATAGTGGACTGACAGCGTAGTGTATGACCCGTCTTCAATCATGTGACGCGGCAGCCTGTGAGCAGCCGTCCCCGGCGGTCGTATATACCCCATTCCTCGGTAATCCGTTCCTCGATGCTATGAATCGCCGCGAGATGCTATGAATTACACCAACAGGTGTCTGAGGGACGACCCCCGCCGAATCGCGCTGCCATCAACACTCTGGCGTGGCAGCGTTCCAACCATCACAGCCCGAGCGGTGACTGCTCTGTCCGTGCCAGTGGGTGAGCCGGTCTTGCCAGGTCACGCCCCCACCGAGAATTGTGCGCAGAACGGGCCAGCCGCGCGGCGCGGCGCGGCGCTGTAGGTCGGCTGCCACTCTGACGCAACCTTCACCTCTGTCCAGGCAGGCCGGTCGGGCAACGGTACACACAGAGACACCGGAGGCGGGGGCCGGTCGGCCCGGCCCGGCCCCGCGCGGCGGGCGGCCGACCCTTGAAGGAATGCGGTGGCGCGGCGACTCGAGGTCTCACGTCAAGGCAACAGGGCGGAGGGAGGGAGAGAGATTAGTCTTTATGGAAGGGGTAGTTCAGAAGATGCAAGATGTTTATTTTAACAGATACGGGCTTCGGTTGACTACAGAAAACACCTAGTCATCACAACCAATCAGCTTTTGGGAGGCGGAGTAAGACAGGCACACTAGGCGGGATCAGCACACTACATAGGTCAGCACCGATATAGCACACTAGCGCCAGTGCGGTCACACCAACACACAAATACGGGCGTCACGTTGGAAGTCCATCGAACCGAACGGCGGCAGCGCCCGCCCGAAGCGGAAGTCATGCATGCGCCCCGCTGGCAAAATAACAGTGTTGCTTCATACCGGAGAAAAATAACAGATCATGCTGCGGTTGGTGCACTGATATTGATGTTTGTAGAGTTGACGAGATCCAGCTGGCTCCTGGAATGTTTCAATGTGATTGCGGCACACTGCACACTGCTTACAATGTCGCCATGGCCAAGCCAGGCGGAGGTCGAGGTTCAAGACCGGGCCGTGTCACTTTAACAAGCATCACGCAAGAAACGCATTATCCGCATGACTTCAGTAATTTAACAACTGGTAACAAGCTTGTTTTAATAGTCATTCCACGAATGAATGACACGGGTGCCTCAGTGGGGTGAGCAAGTCTTTCGGGGAACGCATCAGCATGTCACTCCGCTGAGCCCTGCGCACATTTGTATTCCACTCAGGAGCTATTTGCGGACAGTTTCGCAGAATCTCATTTCCAGTCGCCATCGGGTTATTCAAGCCGCCATATTCGTGCGAGGGCGGTCATTACGCCGGCCGCCCTGGACATAGCTCAACGTCCACACGCGTTTGATTATCACATTCTGAAATGAAAAACTCAACTCGCCCCAACCGCCGCGCGGTGTCACGGAAACCTCCATCAACCGCCGCACCTTTTCATTTGGATTCGCTCCGCGCATTACATGTGTCGCCAGTCATGCTGCCGGCGCCGTTTGGCGTTTATAATGACTATCCAGCGAGAGAGCTCGCTACCGTCCCCATCACAGTGGCCAGGACCGCCACCTGCCCGGCCCGTGTCCCGCCATTGTTGACCCGCTGGCCGCGGCGGCCCGACGCTGGCGACGGCCGGCCTCCAGTCACGGCGGACAGTGTCCCAGGTCCACCAGGCACCAGCCGCAAGAACCTCGGGCCCAACAGGTTGGCGTCACCGTTACGGCCGCCGCAGCCGGCGCCGGAGTCGGCGGCCAGACGTTCTCTCTGCCCAAAAATGGTATCCATCTGGTGTCGAAACCTGGCTCAGTCAGCTGCGCGTCCGTCGGCCGGCAGACACAGCAGCGGCCGCGGTAGCTGCGGCGGCGGCCGGCGCTCCTTTCCAGGTCAGCGCTCGGTCCGTCTGCTGGCTGTCAGTGACCCAGTTGACACTGCGGCGGAACCGGTGCGCCGCGCGCCGATCAGCCGCGGCGCCGTGCCGGCCGGCCGAGCGCGCCGAGCACCATCTCACGCCGAGCGGCCACGAGCGGAGAACTGTGGTCTCTCGGGAGCGAGAACAGACAACACAGACGATGGGCGGCGGCAGACGAGCGCACCGCACCGAGACACGGTTGGAGCAACAGATCGGGCTGGTTGACACCCGAAAACAATCAAACTTCTTCGCCGGGGCGACGTAAAAGGCTAGGAGAGCCAGAAGTCCTCTACCCAGGGCGTCAAAAGGTCGCCGATCTGTCGATCACGACCCGCGTCCGTATCGGCGGCGCCGCTGCGCGTGTCGCCGCTGGTCGCTGACGTCAGCCCGCCCCGCGCTGAGCCTCAGCGCGGCGCGGCCGCCAGGCCAGCCATGACCCGGTTCTGTCGACACCGGCGGCGGTCGCGCGCCGCGCCGGGCGGAGCCCGGTCACCGCAGCGACACAGACAAGGGTTCGATCGATCCTGTACTGGGACACACGCGGGCACCAGTCATGGCTGTCAACATACCGCGCAGGTGTCATTCATAACACGCCCATCCAGCGGTGCTATTTTTAAGTTTGAACCGTGATCGCTCTCTGCCAGGCAGGACTGCATGCAATGCAATCGTACCAGTGCACTGTAATTCAACCCACACAGCCCCGCCATTTGCCCACTTGAGTACAAACAGTGCAGACGGCCCTTGCACCTTGCTTGCTCGGTCGTCGAGGGAGCGCCGAGGAATGGCCATTGTAGACAGCCCTGACGTAAAGACCGTTGTCCAGAGGTGGCTGGGGACAAGCCGACCGGTCACCCGGCTGACCGGTGCTCATTTCGCATCTCGCATCATTTTCATCGCGTCTGGACGGGTTCCGTTTCCGGCAGGCTTCCATGGTCAGCTTTCGCGCGCGCGTCGGCGGCCTTTTCACGTCACCGCCGCTTCTTGCCCAACACCGTCTCCGGCCCGCCGCCGCCGCCGCTGCTGCATGGGTTGCGAAAGGCGCATTCTTCCGCGTTGTCAGGTCGGGGTAAGATGCGGGTGGCGGCGGCGGCGGCGGCGGAGGCGGTATCGCTGTGGCGGGTGACCCTGGACCAGGCGGCAGCCAAGGGTAACCACTACCCTGCCGGGGCCGGCCGGCCGGCCGGCGCACGGCGCACGGAGCCCTCCGACAAAGGCAGTTCGCCGCCGCCAGCGCGCCGTGCAATCACCCACCGGAGAAGGGGAGAGCGGCGGCCAGTGGAACCGGCCCAAAATAGTGTCGCTGGCGCCGCTCACACCGCAAGCTCAGGGCCAACGACAACAACGGCCGGCGGGACGGGCCGCTGGGACGGAGAATACATCTGAGATCGGATGCCGGCCGTGACAGAGACAAGTGCTTGGTGGAGAATGCGCTGCCGGTGCCGGCGGCACAGGTCGGCCATGAGACACGGCCGCCGGGGAGCTGGTAACGGCGAGCGGTGGCGGCTGGCGAGTCACCGCGCCCACCCAGGTCATGCACACCGCTGTGACCATGCACAACACTACACAGCAGCACACACAGCAGCGGAGCAGACAGGCGGCTTCCTAATTAAAACCCAATACCGTAAACACATATTCCGAGGAGAGATCATACCACTGATGACGTCACGAAGCGGTCAGCTGACGTCAGTGGAGCGTCAGCTGACGTCGGTGGAGCGTCAGCTGACGGCTGCTGCGCTCCGTGCCTGCCGTTCCGCCCGCCAACCGTGGCGAGCACGGCCCCGAGGTGTGGGGCGGACCGGACCATCCCGCGCCGCAGCCGAGCGAGACGCAGCGCTGGACCGGACGACTTTTTGCGGAAACACCGCGCCCCAACACGGCCGATATGAATAGAAAACATGCACGCGCGAAGAAAGCATACACACATACAATGGCAGGAAAACGGGCAGACAACTAAGGCAAATACGGGCATCAGATGATTCCTCGAGGCAGCTCAGCTTCATAAATACGACTGATGTAATCCTCTTGGAATGCGCTCAATCTAGCAAACCGGCCGTGAGCCCACGCCTCCCAAACTCCCAGGAACCGGCATCATCCAGCCTCATGTATTCGCCCTCACCCGTCTGGGAAAACCGACCAGACCCCAACTTCCCTATTGTCTACCCCGTACCTGCGCGGAGTTTTCGCCCCGCGCCGCCCCTCGTCAGTCACGACCGAGGCGCTCATGGTCTCGAGCTGAGGCAACTGTTGCGCTGCCACTCTGCCATGAATCAAGCCGTGCAGCCGATCGCATTTTGCGGCGCGGCGCGCGGACACCGTTAAATCGGCAGGGTCACGGCGCAGCCCGGCGGCGGCTCTCAGCCCCTCCTCCTGTGGGCGTCACGGTCGCTCTTGAGTCACCGTCGGGGACGGCGCCGCCAGCCGCGGAGGCCGCCGAATACCGGGCGGCCCGAGAGCGTGAAGTCGGCCGGACCAGGTGGGCCACCGGAGCGAGCAGCCAACCGAGTCGGGCCGGCCGGAGCTGGGTCGGAGTGACAGCCTGGCCGGGCTGGAACTGGGACTGCAGAGCGGGCCGCCCGACTGCGCGAGCAGCCAGGCATTGGACTGGGAACTGCTGGTGCAGAATACAGCCAAAATGGAGCAGATTTCAGCTCGAGGGACGGACCGCTCGTACTGTGGGAAATCAGGATCTTCTCGGGTCACGTACTAGACAAACGGCAGACAGGCTATTCATCTTATCTTGCTCGCGATAGGACTTAGGAATGCAAAGGACGGAGTCGGGCTACAGCCGTTATCCTGGCCGAACGGTTGGTAAACAGCCGGAGCGTTTCCCTCGTTCCAGTCATTCCATCTCCCTGAGAGTCGGACAGTGGCAGCTCGGCTCCCAGCTCGGCGCCCGGCCCCGCTCCGAGAGAGCAGCCGTCCTCCGGTGGACGCCGAGCCGGGAGGCTGGCACCGACAGATCCGGTTTGGGCTCGGCGCCGGGTCAGTCAGAGGCGGCGGCGGGGGGCGGGGGGCGCAGCCAGCCGGTGAAAGTGACGGCCAGCCAGCGCCAGAGCAGGCCGCCGCTCGGCCCGGGGCCTCTGACGCGCTCAGGCGATTGCGGTCGGCCCACAAGGTCGCGCTGACCTCCGGCGCGGCGCGGCACCGGCCGACCGGCCGACCGACCGACCTCCGCCGTGCCGCTCCATAGCCGACACTGCGCCGCAATCAGCCCGTGGCCTCCAAACGCTCGCCCGCACGTCGGGCCTCGCCCTTTCCGCCTATAGCGTTCAGTTTCTCGCGCTAATGCAGTGGTCAAAACTGCCAGTCCGTCGTTCGCGCTGCATAGCATTGCCAGCGCCATCGGCTCGGCGCGGCCGGCCGCTGCGGCGAGCGCGACGGGCGGCTCGCTCTCCCTCGAGCTACAGGCTCGGCGCGGTCGGACTACGTCCCGACGCCGCCGCCGTCCGCCCGCCGCCGCAGTGGCGAGCCTGGCCCGGCCGGCCGTCGCTTATATACAACTGGCGGCTCGGCGCGTTCTGACGTCACCATCGGCCGCCATCAGCCGGCGTCGATACGGGCGAGTCGGCCGTGCGCCGGCACGGCTTTCTCGCCCGTACCGCCGGCGCGGCGCAGCGCAGCCAAGGTCAGGTTGGCCCACACGGGCCGGCCGGTCGGCTGGCTGCCGCTGCAGCGGCGCGCGGCGCACCACCGAACCGCTCTCGCCACCGCTGAGCGCCGCCGCCGGTCCCACGCGCGGCCATTCATCGGCAGAAGTAGGCTAGGGGATAGCTCCACGACGGTGCCGGCGGTGGCGGCAACAACAGGCCAGATGGACGGCCCTCTGGCGCGCCGGTCGTGCGCGACGGTACGGGTTCGGCGCCGCTTTCCACGACACGCGCCGCGCACCGCTGGAGAGCGCACCATTTGACCGATGGTGTCCGTCGCTGACGCGGCGCCTTCGCCGGCGGCGGTCCAGATGACGTCTGTTGCCGTCCGGCGCTGATGAATCCATCACCGGCAGTCGGAGCGCCAGATCGGGGGCGGAGACGTATGATAAATCCCCCAACAACATATCCCACCCGCTCCTGTTGATTCCATCGAGCGAGATCACCGGCTAAACAAAACAATGACTAACCCCCAAAACTCGCCACCGCCTCTCGCCAGGTGAGTGTCGTCCTCGACTGGCTCCAGACCGAAAGGAGGAGGGACCGGTTGCCTCAGCGCCGCGACGGGGGCTCGTCCGAGCCGATGACGCGGTGCGCGGGGGAGGGGGCGGCCACCAGAGCCCTTCACTTCAGTCTAGCGAAACGTGCGCAGATGCCTGCCAAAGTACATCTCATGGATGTCGCTGATGAGAGCACTGGCGTGAGAGGAAGGGCAAGCGGGTGAGGAGTTCAGGAGCAGGAGGCGGGGCGGGGGTCTTGTCGAGGATCAGATCAAGACTAGAGAATACCGGTATGGTTGAGTCACACCAGCATTCAGCCGAGCTGGGTACGACACGGTCCCACCGGCGGCGAGGAAAGCTGTACGACGGCCGCCCAACGGCACCTCCTTGACAACGGGCCAGACGAAAGCCATACAAGGACACCGGTCGGCCGGCCGTCCGTCAACCCCACACGCAGCGGACAGACAATCGACTGCACCCTGACTCTAGTCACGGAGCGTCAGCTTCTGACTAGTTGGAAACCCCACACGGCAGAGTCATTAGCGTCGTAATACTTGCCATCATTATAAGCATCACAGTCAACACTGAAGGCGACACTGAAGGCACCCTTAGTGGCATCTTTACCAATCGCAGTTTCGCCGCAGAACGCCCCTGTTATGGTGTGTCGCCACCCTATTTCCTGCCGACCCTTTCACGTCCCGCCGCGCACCGAGACACCCCGGGCGTTCCCAAAGAGCGGCGGGACTCCTCAGCTGACTGGCGCTCCGCATTCCATCGCCCGGCCGGAAACGCCACCGCCCGGCGCATCGGCCGGCGGGCGGCGGCGGCGGCGGCTGTGGACGGCGTGAGCTCGGCCCGTCGGCACACAGGGACAGGCGAGCCGCAAGGCCGACAAGCCGGTCGGCCAGCACCCATGAAGGGCTTTGCATGGGTGCACGGCGGCCGGGGAGCGAGCGGAGAGCGAGCGGCCGTCGCCAGGCGACCGGTTCCCAAATAGGTCAGTCAGCTGGGCGGGCGGTCGGTGGCGCGCGCAAGCCGGCCGACCCACTTGTCGGCGGCGACACCAGCGGCGCGCGATCGACGCCGCCGCGGACCGGAGAAACCCGGCTCGCCAGCCACACACCTCGCCTCTCCTCTCCGGCTCCGGGTGTTGGACTCACTGAGATCCCACGAAGATGACAAGTTACCAACGGTCGTCCCACAGACCTCAGCTAAAACTATGCGCAGACCCGTCTCCAAAACCCACTTTGGGACTAAAGAATCGATGGTATCGCCACCTGACGTGACTCTGCGGGGGTCATCAGCCACTCAGTCGTGAATTCTGTCCGGCTGGCATCGTTCGTGACAGTCACAGACGGCTCTTCTGTCGGAATCTGTCGTGACTGCCGGCGCTCGACCCTTTTATGGCCGGCCTGGCCGTCACCTCAGTCTGAGGTCGTGACCTCTGTCAGACGCTGCCACGCGTCTATCGCGCGCGGCAGGCGTCTCCGTCGGGCCGGCGACCCAGTGCCATGGTGATGAGTCAGCTGCCAGCCCGGCTCGCCAGTCGGTCCGCTATACCGCCCGCATACCATATGCGCCGCGCCGCAACGGACTGGTGGCCGGACCCTGAGTCACATACTCGGGCCCGGATGCCATCGCCGTCGTCGTTCGGTACTAAAGCATAGCCCGCAGCAGTCGTTTCGATCGGGCCGTCGTGGATTGCCCAGCTGATTACATGCCTGTGAGCGGCGTGTTACCCGGTCCGAGGTCTCCCATCAGCGGGATGTCAGACCCCGCGGGGAGCTCAGACCACGATGGGCGCGTCCTGCTGAACAGCGGCAGAGCACAACCGCCGTCATGCCTGACGCCAATCAGGGATGACGAGAATAGTGCGCCGCCCACGCCCCTGGGTCGACTGGTGCCCGCCCCCGCCCCCGCCGTCGCCCACCGGCTGCACAGTCGCCGCGTCGGCTGCGACGGCAGCTAGAGGCGGCGGCGGCGGCGGCGGCGCCCCGAAAGGCGTCTGTCTGTCCACCACCGCCGCCGCCGGTCCGTCGACCGGCCGACGACCCACCGCTCGTCTAGACGCCCCTCCCCTTACGGTGGCGGCGGCCGGCCGACGTGGCGGCGACACCGCAGCCGCTCGATCACGCTATTCTAAGCCGAGCCCCGCGCTGGGATCCACTCGGTGGCTTCCTGACCGCCAGCCGAGGCGACGGACGGTGGCATTCGCATTCACATTTCTCAGGCGGCCGTCAGCGGTCCGGTGATCAGAGCAGGCCGCGCCGAGCGAGGCCCGGCCGGCCCCCCGCTCGGCCCATGGACCACACCCGCCGCCCACTCTCAGGGACCGGTTTCTAGCCGCAATAACGGCGTCCGGAGGCCCGCCCGCCCCGCCCCGAGCGGGACAGACCGTCGGCCCGACAACAGACAGGAGCCGTGTGCGCACAGCAACGACCGCGGCGGCGGCGGCGGCGGGGCGGCGCACAGCTGATCGGGGGCCGAAATAGCCGGCCCGGTGCGCCTGTTGGCAGAGCGCGCCGTCAGCTGATCGGCCGCTCCGTCCCTCCCTCCCTCCTTTCTCCCCAGTCGCAGATCGGCCGGTCCGTTTCCCAACCAAGGTGCGGCGGCGGCGGCGACAATCGCCCGAGGATTAATCGTTTCCAGTGAAACCGGTCCGTGCGCCGGCCCAGCTGACCATAGCCGGACCAGCGCTGGACAAGCGGCGCTCGGCGCTCAGCGCTCCATAGCTCCATCGCAGCTCGGACCGCGCGTCACCGGTGTCAGCCAGGGCAGTCTACTGGGGAGCGTTATTGCAGGCCCTCGGAGCCACTGCACGCCTTGCACCAGTGCCAGTGGGCAGTGGAGGCGGCATTGCGTCACTAACTGGAACCCGACGCCCTACCTACATTACGTGCGACATCAGGCTCAAGAATCGAAAGCAATTGGCTTGAATTACTGTCATGACGCTGTCGACCTAAACCCACTTAAAACTAATGAACCTAGCCTGGACTCGTTCGATACACGATCAAGTGAAGTGAACGGATGGTTCTGCATCAGCCGTTTATGACTCCCAATCCAGCTATACACCTTAAAACGCTTAACTGCCCTCGCACGCCACTATTCTACCAAATACGGCCAAACACACTCAGGTCACACAAAGCGCACCAGCCACGCCTTATGATCGTGCATAGCTGAGTGATTCCGGCGCAGCCAAGTTGCTATGTTGGTTGAGCATTGGAACCACAGCTAGAGCGACTAGCTCTGCACCCCTCAGTCGGGCGTGACACGGCCGATCCCGCTGCTCGGCGTCCCTGAGACGGCGGCTCCCATCTCTCCTCCGCCTCTCCCTGCTCCGCCCCTCGGCCGGTACTCTCTCCAGCACCGGCCGGTTCCAGCTCCATTGCCGGTCTTTTCCAGCTCCAGCGCCAGATGTTTCCAGCTCCAGTTCCAGCTCCAGCGCCGACCGTTAGGCAATGACACCCAAAAGTGCTCAGCAGCCAGCGGCGCGCCTCCGGGGCTTCTCTACATCCCAATTCCGTCCGGCGCCGCTCAGCCTCCCTCGTTCCACCCTCGGTCGTCGGGCTGACGCGCCGTATCGGTGTGCCGTCGAGCCGCTAACCGGGCGACCTCGGATCCACCGCTGGACCAGCGGCCGCTCGTGATGGGTGCGCGGAGCTCTCCTACCAGGGCGTCCCCCCGGACCAGAACCCCGGGGAACAGCGGGGTAGGATGGCAAGAGCGAGTCAGATACCGCGTGACACCCCGCCGTGACGCGTAACGCCATACGACGTGGCGCGGCAAGTCAACACCATGCATCGTCACGTAACGCTGCCAGGCCATCACGACAGGCTCGCGTTACGCCACATCAGAATACCTCATAGTGTGTCAGGTAACATCACGCTACGTTAGCATCGCATCGTCACATCAAAACATCGCCTGATGAGGCGTCAGAATCGCGCTGCTGCGTTCGTGAGTGCCACGACACGTGCAGATGCCGGCCACTCTACTTTATAAGGAACGTTCAACGAGCCGACAACACTGCCCCGTGGGGTACAGGCACGCCTGCAGCTTATTATGCCTGCCCATATCCGGGAAGGATAGGTTTTCCAGCTGGGGAAGTCCGAAAGTCCTCGCAATCGGTGCGTTGCAAAACCATGCAGTGTGCACTGCAAGTTATCGCCATGGGGTTCGCTGGCGCCCAAAGCGTTCGTCTATTTCTCCAGGTGCGAGGCACGCCACGGGCTAGTGCGACCGGCTGATTGGGTGACAGCGGAACCCAGGGACAAGGTCTGGCCGGGCGGGATTACACCAATCGGCGGGATCACCTAACGGTGGCGCCGCCGGTGAGGGGATACTGGGCCAGGGTCGGCCGAAATGGGACGGTCGCTGTCGCTCAAGGCAGGTGGGAAGTGAGTGGGAGAGCCCCAGTGTCACGCCAATGCCGCACCGACTGTGGGGCCGATGGATATCGCCCAGCTCGGCGCGGGGCTAGAAGGCATTATCAAAAACATGGATAAGGCCATAGCCGACCGAGCCGACTTCAAGCGTCTCCGTCGGCTGTTCAGGAGACAATCGTGCGCTTGATAGTCTTCCAGAACGATGAACCGCGACGCTTTGTATCGATCGGAGCGGACCCGCGAGAACAAATGGGTAAAATGGAAAACAGCCGAACAAAACAAAATACTCGTAAATAACGCCCCGTTCGACACACAATGCGAAAAAACGAGTCGCCAAATGAGGCAGCAAGTCAAGTGCGGTGAGATACGAGATCACGTCAGAGCGAGCTGCTAGTGACGCCATTGATCACTTGACCGGCATATCAATCAAACAATACGCCGAGCGAACTCTTAACGAATCGATCCACGTCACTGATGACACACCTTGCGGCACACCCTATCTCTCGGTGACTCCAAAGACCACACAGCGCTGAGAGCAAACCGTTCCACAAACACGCAGTCAAGTACTGCAATTACTCCCTGAAAATCAGCGGTTCGGCCGCACCCGTCACCATGCGTCATTAGCCGCGGAACAAATGACCGCACGGAGGCGGCGGTCGAGCCGTCAGCTCGGCCGCGCCGCAATGGTCTCATCAAGGCCCGCCGACCGTCATCAGCAGGTAATAAACCGGCGCTGGGCGACGCTGCGCTCGCGGACACGGCGCGGGACAATGGCAGCCGAGCCGGCCAGCGGCGGCGACACCGCCGAGCCGCTCCTCACAAGGCTATCGGCGCCGGCGCTGAGCCTCGTCTTCAGAGATGGGCTACAAAAGGGAGATTTAAGTCCGTGGCCCAATGCCGGCGAAAGTACGAGTTTGGACTGGCTGGAGGTGGTCCTGCCGTTCCATGCGGTGCTGGTTTGGCAAGAAAAATGGCAAGGCATCGTTCGTAGTGGGGTGTAGAACTCGCCTATGCTTCATGGGGCGTGGGATATGAGTCATGCATCAACAAAAAAGACTACTGATATCAAGATGACAACATGCTCAGTAAAACTAGCACGCGCTGTGGTGTTTTACGATGAAAAGGTTTGGGCTTCTTACGATCGGACATAAATTTAGCTTTATGGCGGTCATTCTACTGAATCATGAGCCTACGTCAACCCGGAGCGAAAACAGGGTCTGAAGAACGTTTAGACAGAGGTTAGGCCTAATTTTTGAAAGTGCTGTTTTTCTGGCGAGGATCAAGAAGGATGGGGCTGCCGGAAAGGTGGATCAAAACATTCAGATCAGCGGCTCAAGAGGAGGCTCTGCGGCAGATTTTACGACCACGCAAGCCGGCAATCTGCAGAAAATGTTGCCGATTTCCCCGAGTGATTAAGTAACTAGTCGGCCGTCTGGTGCCAAGCCGTCATCCCATCGTTCCAGACTCTTGATGCACTGACATGTCTGGCCACATCCGCATCAATACTTGTATTTTGCCAAGCTATAAAAAGTCTCCGGATTTCTTGTGATGCACTTGCCACACGTTCGAGCGATTTACTTGAGGCAATGAGTAAGATGTCTGCACTGCAAACGGATGGGTTTTTGCCGGAATCATGGGCGGCATTTACCGACCCACGATAGATTGCTCTGGTGTTCCATCCGGGACAATAAATAACGAGCACTGTCTGTGCGAGAGAGAGGGATGATTCTGTTGTGCTGCAGATGGTATTTTCGTACGGCATCCCCGGGGGAGCGGCGTATGGCGCGGAACTGCGGGTTTTCCACCGAGCGCTACCGCAGAGGCTGTGCGGGCGGCAGCCGCGATAGGCCCGCGGTGACGTCATATGTGTCACTCTGACGTCACGTCACCACCATCAGGCGTGCGGCCAGCTCGGTCCGCGGGGCCGCGAAACCAGACCAGAGTGTTTACGTAACCGCCTTGACCCCCGCTGCCATGCTCACCAGGCCAGTAAAAGGCAGGCCAGCCGTGGGCTGATCGTCAATTCGGCATTTCTTCACGTGGTGCTACCTATCGCCCTTTTCGACCCATAACAGACGATCGGCGTTACCACGGCGTTACGAAGCGTCACGAAGCGTCACGCGGCACAGGATAGCCCAACGCAGCGCTGCAGCTGAAAGTGACGACCCTGCAGCGATCCCGTGTAGCGGTGTTCCGGAGCAAATGATATCCGCTGACGGCAGAGCGCACGCACCGCTCCGCTGCACAATTCTGACGGCTGACCGATACCAGAACGGATACAGACTACACAATAGATAGGGAACAGTGACGACACCGACCGACATATTTCCCCAAACTGTCACTCAATGAAAGCTGTCCGCCGTGCTGCCGAGATCACTCCAGAGTCCAATTATCATAATTAAGATGGTCGATAAACGGAACACTTGTTATCACTGCTATCAGCGCACTTTTTCTGGCCAGCACTCGATAACGCACTTTGGAGCGGACATTCCTCAGAACCTGGCGCTTTGTCCCTCGCCAACGCAGGAGTCACACCACTCCCCTCTCACGAAACATCAGCTGTTCGGCGCTCACCGCCCCCCGCATCGCTCAGCTGAGCTAACAAGGCGTGGTGGGTCTCGTAACCCCTCACCGGGCCTCCCACGGCCCACCCCTGGGACCAATGGAGCCTCAAGCATATCACAAAAGGTACTCACCCCGCCATTCTTGTCGAAGTTGATGGACGACCGACCCTGTAAAGGAAGAAAGACTGTTAGTGACACGTTTTGAAGAGCGGCCAGCACTACCTGGATCACAGCACCAGAATTTGAAATCAGACGCGACAAATTTCCCGAACCAATGGAATTCATAAGCATCTTGAGTAAAACAGTAATGTGGACAATTAGTTGGGTATGAAACACAGCTATATTACAAAGCATAGGTATCACACCGCCACCCATTAGCGCCGTTGGTCCTGGCGCCGCACGCCTGCTGCTGCTTTAATTACGGCACGGTGCCCGCGCTATCGGCTCACACGGCAGTGTTTGTTTTTGAGGAGTATTTTTCGGCCCGATAAGAGGCCAGTAGCGGCGCGGCGCCACGGTTAACCCATCCCCGCCGAAGCGTGTCCTGTTATCACATCCCGTGGCGAGCGCAGCGCCAGCGCGCTGGTGACGTCACTGGGCCATTTATGACGTCATGGGGTCAAAGGAGAGGCACCCGGTCGTCTGGGTCGGCTCCCCGCCGCGCCCACACAGGAGCCCAGAAATAAAAACGAAAGCCGATACAGCACTACGAAAACTGATCAAATGCCCCTGCAATATCATTTTACTTAGAGCCAAAAACAAACAAGTGTTAAGTGCTCCTATAGTATGCAATATGCAATGTTTGTTCGGTCTATGTAGAGTGGACAAGTTATCAGGGCGATGTTTCTTGCCACGCCGCTACAGTGCGCTACGCTGCGCTACAGTACTGGTGCAGCGTTTGCGACGAATTCGCCGCGACCCTTCAGCGTTGCCAGCGTTCAAGTTTGTTGATATTTCCATGGAAACCCAATACACCGCTACGCGTAGCGCGGGGTCGTGAAACACCCCCCTGAGTCCTACACCCTGCCACAGCCCATCTCTTGTCTGTCTCGCATCACAGAGCGCGTCGCGGCGGCTGCGCGGACCGACGCGGCAGCCCTGTCCCTCAGCTGACCGAAATACCGGGCAGGCACCCACCGACCGACCGGCCAAGTTCAGTGCCAGAGGCATCACAGAGGTGGCCAGCCGTCTCACATGGTTCGCCACCACCTCAGCCAGCGACGATCCGTCGCGGCAGCCACCGGCGGCGGCAGCTGGTCAGGTGAAATTCCACACCGCTAAGGACAAAAAGCAGCCGCAGGCCCGGTACCGGTGACGGCGGCGGCCCAGGCTGTTTGCCTGTCTGAGGCAGATTTGCGCAGCGCTCGGAGAAGGGAGCGCGCGCGGCGCCGGCCCGCTGCGCCGCTCCGGGCGCGATCTGGAGCGATCGGAGCCGGCCGGCCGGCGCGCAGGACGGTCGCCGACCCGGCCGCCGGCCAGGGCCGAGCCCGGAGCCGTACAGCGCGCCCGGCAGCCGGCCGCAGCCGTCCCAGTCACGCACACCAGGCTCCCGGTGCCGAGCGGCCGCTCCCGCCGCGCCCCCCGGCGCGAACACGGGAAACATCGCCCGCACTCGTAATGGCCCAGAGTGGGTAGCGGTAAGCGCAGAGAGCGGAAAGATGGGGATAACAGAAAAGAAAAGAAAACAAGCACCAAAAAGGATGATGAAAATATCGTTAACCTTTCGCGTGACTGCGTATTCGCAAGCTGCACGCCCACAGATGAAACAGACACCAAAAAGGGACGGCTCGCGATCGATACAAGTCCGAACAGCACGTGACGAACCATGAAAATTCGGGATGATACAAGCAGCGTGCGTCGAGCGACCCGCCGCCTCGTGTACCCGGCTGCGCCCGTCAGCAGCGCCCGGCCGCCGCGCCTGGCCCACATCGAGCCCTCTCGCACGGTCCGGATTGCCGCCAACAGGCACAGGCGCGGCTGACGCAACGACCGACCGCTGCGGCGACAACATCGGTAGAATACTTAGCGCCATATAAATGAGGAAGGAAAACTACTGAATGCATGGCGCGGAATGGACACATGCGGACTGTCTCCACTGTGACTAGGGGTTCTGGCATGGTGAGACGTGATTCCACTGTCAATGTGTTGAACCGAGCACGGTTGAATCAGTCATCTTGAGGCATTCTCCTGCAGAGAGAGGGTATACCCCCGGTGGCGAACCTGTGCCGTTCGTAGGCGGGCGCCGTGCCCCACGCTCCGGGACGCTGCCACGGTCGGCGTCGAAACACAGCTGCCTTGCACAAGCGCGGCTGCCAAGTGCCGTCGTGTCGCCCCAGGTTAGCTGACACCCCTCCCCATTCCCAACTGGGACGGCTACAGCTGGGTTCAAAGGCCAAAAACCTCCTCGCCCTTACAACTCTCCTCTCTCCCTCCTCCGCAGTCACCCTGCACCGTTCAGACACCCTGGGAGCCTGTAGATCAGGCGAGTTTCTGCCCGGTGTCCCATGACGGCAGGTGTTGAAGGAAACTACCGTCTACCCGAGCGCCCGTGTTCCGAGCCGGGGACAGTCGCACGGGGAGTCCCGGCGGCGCCCCAGCCGCTCTTCCTCGCAGGTAGATACCGGGGCGGCCTACCGTCCCCTCCAGACAGCAAAAGTGAACACTGAGTACTCGCCAGGTGCGCTCAGTTATGTCGTTTCGGCCGTTAGGAGGGGAGGGAGCTAATGAGCTCAAATGAGTCCGATATTTGCCAGGGGTGCCGATGGCGCTCATTGCGCCAATGCCACCGTCCGCGGTCCTCCGACCCGACAACTACCACTGGTTCCGGTGATGCGGTCGGCACGCCCCGGGTTCCGCAGGTTCCCTTGGGTTCCGGTAGATTTCCGTTGGATATCGGCGGCGGCCGGCGTTGGCCGGAGCGTCGCCACGCACCAGTGAAATGCGGCCTGTCCATCCGCCGCGCATCCGGCTGCCGGGCGGCGCGAGAGATCTGGGAAAGTGGCGACGGCGCGCGCCTGGCGGCCCAGCACTGGCGCACGGCGCGCGCGCGCGCGCACTGCCATCACAAAAAGCTGTCGGGGGCGCGGATAGTGCACCTAGCCAGCGGCTGCGCCGAGCAGCAGTCAGCGGCCGGTCCGTTGGGAGGCCGACAGCTGCACCTGGCCAATAATGGAGCCGCGGCGGCGCGCCGTCGGCCGAGAGGGAGCGGGCCACCCGCCGGCGCCCGGTCGGACCGCAGAGCGCACAACGGCCAATCAGCCGGCATTGGAACACCTCCACAGAGAAAACGGGCTTCAAACTTTGTTAATAGTCCGTTTGATTCCAGATATGGGTAACATATGAAAAGGAAAGAAAATGGGCTAATACATGGTAAAACGGTCTTCATGTATTTTCAACATAACTTCTGGGAATGACAAGTGTTCTAGCATGGTTTACACATGGTTATTGTATCGTGATTGTATCTACCATCTTAGGTAAATAATAAATGGGTTCACTTTTCAGCAGACAGCCTTATGTGATAAAAGATCCTAATCCATGTAATTTATGCTTATCAGTAGTCAGTATCATTAGGCAAAAAGTCCATAGATAAGCAGAGTGTCTGAAGAGATTCACATATGGACACATGTAAAAAACTGTTTGTAAAAGGAACAAAAAAGAAAAAGATTTCAGCAAAAAAAAAATTGCTTGATGATAGGTAATCAAAAGACTGCAAATAAATGAGTGCACAGTATTATGAAGAAAAAAGAACTGAAGAAAGGGACAACTAAAATTAAAAGGAAAATGTCATCATTTCAATTTGGTTTTGGAGTAGGGCTGACCACTTTTCAATCTCTAAAATACCCATAACCACTTAATTATTGGAAGAAGTATGAATCTATAGAGCAGAAAAAATGAGCAAGATATACCATTCAAAGTTTCCATATGACTAAATAGTTAAGTATAACATAGGTTCATTTTTAAAAAGCAATGATAAATCAAACAAGGGCAAATTAGAACAAAAACAAATGATCAAACAGGTAGGTATTTTTTTGTCTATTCAGAGATTTGCATATCACTTGCCAATGGTTAGCAAAATAGAAATATCATGCATTTAATACACCTACTTGACATAGAGCAAATAACATGTGTTTATGACAAACCAGGCATGTCCTGAACAAAAAGAAACTGCAGACTAGTATCAATATACTGAAGTCTTCTAAACGACATGAGAGCCTTCAATGGCATAATGTTTGCTGCCTTTGTGGCATGCTAGAGCCAATAAAATAACTGAATATTTAAAGGACCAATGGAACACTGAGTAATCAAGTACTCAATTACTTTCCCATCTTTTAGCACAGATCATCAAACAATCAGCGTTTCCTCTTAGACTTAAGGGAAAAGTGGGATTCTACCAAACAATTATAATAATGCTCAGACATAGAAGTCCTGACTGAAAAGTACCAGTGTAACTTTAGCAAAGTTAAGCTATAAGCATTATAATAATATCATAATGTTGACTGAAATTCATAACAAGCCATTAGCTATCTGCATAAATTCAGCCATATTTCAGCATACCTCAAAGCGAGATACAACTTCGGAGTATTGTCTTCAATCCGAGCCATCAAAATAAGCAAAGTACACAATAGTGGAAGAAAATATCTAGTGCAGGTAATTTCTAATTGTATTCTGACAGCATATGGATAGTTTCAAGTGGGAAAAGTCACTGAAAAAGGGCTTTATACATAACCATCTGTTGCTGAGAAGACAACAACTCCAGTACAATTTGTAGGTATAAATTAGACTCCACTAGATAAATCATGTTGTTATTTCCTGAAATAGATCAAGCTCTATGTAAGAAAGTATGCCATGAAAAGTCAAATGAAAAAGAAATATGAATATTAACTGTTGCTGAGGGCAGACGAGCTGCGTCATTCCCTCGTCCCAGAAACAGAGAAAAACAGCTTTTCAACACTTACCCCAGTCCTCACATGGTCTTCAATCGCCTTTAATGCCGAGTCCGTAAGCTTCACAAACAAATAACTCTTATTGTCCGTCAAATTTCCTTGTGAAGACAGACCATATTGACGGCCGTCCACCAAAACCGCCATGTCTAGTTATTACTGATCCGCTCCGAGAGTCTGGCCGCGGAGACCAAGGCCGCGGCGAAAAGCGTTAGAGGTGCAAACTATCTGGTTTTCAATAGCTTGGAATGGACTTTGAATAAAGACAAAGCAAGGGGGACCGGCAGCCGTAACCCGATCTAGGTCAAAATCCTCTTTTGGAGCAAAGGACTTGACCCAATTTCAAGCACAAAACTTTTTGCGCTAATCTTCTGCGCAAATTTGTACTTTTGAATTGCTAGTGCTACTTCCCTTCGTATTACGAGTGACGTCACAAAATGCATCGGAGAACCTCGGCTTCGTATCCAAGTACTATAAAAACACCAAATTTTGAATGAAAACACATAAAAAAAATATTTTTTATTTAATAAATCATGTTCTACGGGTCACAACATATTTCATTTTATATTATTCTAATTATTTTTTAAAGAGAAAACCCCTAATACTTCAAAGACAACCATAAGCGATGAGATCGTTTTTGGCAGTACGACGCTGATTGGACAATTTACGTTCAAGGAAAAATCGTAGTGCATCTGAGCAAAGAAAGAACAGAATTCGTTTTACAAAAGTACCGCGCCAAAGACAGTTATGGAGAACCATGAACAAAAGGGGTAGCACGTGTTGTCTTTGGGAACCCACAACAACAACAACAACGTGTTGTCTTTGGGAGTGTAAGTGGTGGGTACAGAGTACAGACTCATACAAAAATTACTACCTACCTATTGGTCAGGTATGTAGTGAGGCTTTTTTATTAATTCAGATTGCATGTATGAATGCTCAGATGAACAGAACTAGACCCCATAGCAAGCACAGCTTGTTGAATAGGACCCGAACTTGACCCCTGCTGTCCGGTTAAATGTCAATTCGAATTGTGGTAACTGGATAATTTTCAGAGTTAAGATATGAAAAATAAACATGCTTGTTGAACCCAGACACTGCCTACCGCACCCAGCTGATTTCAACTGGCTGCAGCTGTTCCGATTGGGCACCAACCACATCATCCTCGTTGGGGCAGGAGTCTCGTATCAAATTTCACAGCGCAGGGACAAGCCCAGGCTCTCACCATGGAAAGTCAGCTGCTCTACCAGCTTAGCTACAGGATACTGAACTAAACTAATCTCAAACGCAGCACCAATACAGTAGTGCAGCGCTGGGCCGAGAAACATGGCCCATGATGTGTGTTCATTGTTCAGTGTTGTTGAGTACCTTGTCTGATAGTTGTACTCCAGTGGGACCAAAATTTTGTACTCCACCATTAAGATGAAAAGTGAACTTCTAACCCAGCAAGCTTGTCAAGCTGTTTTCAACCCAGACAGTGGAGTTTGATGACAAAATGCTACAGCACAAAATTGAAGTAGCATAGCTTTTTCAGGACCTTTTTAAGTACATGATCTGTGACCATACAGTGAGGGAGCCAGTATCTCAGGAGTCCCTTGCCTTTTATCCTACATTCTACTCTAGGTACAAACATACTAGGTAAGAACCTGCAAACTCACCTACTCAGTACTCATTTATTCAAATGTGAAATCAGATTAAGATAAATATGGTAGGAGATGATTTGCCATGAAATTCAGCCAAACATTGAAGAGAATTAAAGTATCATGTTTTCAGCATTTTTTAAACATTTTTTTGCAAGTGAAGCATTGACATCAACATTTTAGTGTTGATGCCAATGTCAATTTCATTGTCAGCTAAGTGCTTAATAGTCCAGCTAAGTTCATCATGCTGATGTCAGGGTATCAGGTATGCAGGTCAAACTTTGATTTGTTTTAATGTTTTTTTTTTCAATGTTTAAGCTACTAGCACATGCTTCTTAGCTCCTAAAGCAAGTGTACATAATGTTAAACAGTTTTTTTATTTGATATATTGCATTTTAATTTTCATTTACCATTGACATGATTCTGGTAATTAGGGTAGGTATGGGCAGCATTGAATGTTCAGGTATATATGGATGGTACTACTGAAATATATGTTATAACATTGTTTAGAAGGTACATTTGATGTTACAGCATCTGGGTCAGAAGACAAAACATGAAGTTTAATGTGTCTCATGTTGGTAAAACTGGAGGAAGGCTGGGCATTATATCATTGGAGAAGAATTCTTCTGGGACAGCCATTACCTTGGAAACACCATTCAGCTTGACATACACAAGGGTAAGAAATACTTATCACTGTTTCTATGTATATAATGACAAATATATCACTGGGTCTATACAGAAATCACATGTACTTGTACCTACTTATATGAAAAGCATGAAAATGTTGTTTGCATTTTTTCTGCCAGGTCATAATCACTTAATTTATTCAAGCAATTATGTGAGCATGTTATGCATGTAATCATGTACCTATTAATTATAATCATTGCTTATCACTTAGCATATCACAAAGTAGGCACATGATCAATGAACAAGCTTGTGTGACCATCTCGCACATTTATATCAACTGCTCTGACTGTGCTACAGTGCATTGTGTGTGTTGCGTCCCTCCCAGTGTCTAACACTGCCCCTTTGCAGGGCGGCTTTGTGCCGCACCTCATCCCGGAGGTGACGGAGCGGCTGGCCTGGCGCAGCCCCCCCGTGATGCAGGCACCCCTCGCCTCCCAGGCGGCCCTGCAGTCCGTACTGGAGGAGTTCGGCAAGGGCTACCGTACCTTCGCCGGCCTCGAGGTCAGTGGGGAGACTAGCAGGGAGAGCTATTGTGCTTCGTAACGGGAATAAGGATTGGCGTTTGAGAGTAGTGTTACATATTGATGAGTGAGGAGCAGGGGCTACAACAGAAGCTGGGGAGGGGATTATTGGGTGATCTTTGGGAAATGACGATCAGAGATCGTTTGGGTAAATGGGGGAAGGGAGCAGAGAAATTGTTCGGGATGAAATGACTATCGTAAATATCGCACGGGAGGGCAGTGATGGCCTGAGAGTCAGGCAGGGATAGAGATATGGGTAGATAATAGATAATAGTTTGGTAGCGGCGATCTTTGCAGGTTGATCGGTTGATCAGTGAGGCACCGGCGGCACCGGCGTACGGATCAGGCAATGGGGAAACGAAGGGGAATCTGGGAGCTGTTTTGTTTAGCCTTTAGGAAGTGTGGCACGCGAACTAGGTGCAAAACAGATTGGCCCGTTAAGTTGATATCTAGAGTCATGCATGCATCTGACGCGCTCGTGGGCCTTACTTTTTTGTGCTATTGTAAACGGTTTTACCTGGTTGTTTGTGTCATTATTTACGGGATTCTGGTGGATGTCGGGCAGACACAATGGCGAGCTTTGACGTGTCGCTGGCTTTAACTGTCTGCGATGTCTCGACATATTAACTTACCAAAACTAGTATCGGTCTCCGGCCCCAGGTCAATAGCCTGTGTCCAGCTGAGTGACTTTTGTATTGCCACTGGTCGTCGCTCGTCATGTGAATGCTATGTAGCAAAGATTGTTTACCTATAATTTTAGCATAGCAACGCGCCCCTTCAGTATCAACCAAGCTGTATTAGCATTGTTTCAACACCATGTTTCATAAAGCTGATGCAATTTGGTCTCGCCTAAGCTCAAATACGTCATTTGCTCTGCGTACTTTGCACCTAGCCTTGTACTTTCTTTGATCTATGAATCACTAGCAGCTAGTAACGCAGCGTATTGCAGGGAACGGGTGTGAAGTAACCCACTGCAGTTGTGTCACATATACCC